>NW_008704124.1:1213226-1315151 GCF_000326865.2 Helobdella robusta | reverse complement strand
AAATACTCACATTTACGGTTATCTACATGTTGAACATCAAAAAATAACACCAAGCAAATAGTTATATAATTCAAATATATGAATAAGTTGTGTGATACGCCAAATTCTGTACACAAAGATCAGCTTATAATTTATGCATATTTGCATAACCCAAGTTAAAGCACAAAGAAAATTGTCCAGCTCACCGCACAATTAGTGATGTTGTAATTATTTGTCATGTATACCTAGCCTAACCTTTAACATACCATGTTCTTAAATTATGTGCTTATGTATATCTCTCTCTCTAAATATATATAGATATATATCTTTATATATATATATATATAGATATATATATATATATATATATTATGTAGCTATATGATCCGTCATGTGCAATTATCAATTTATAGTATATACACGTGCACAAGTTCTTTTACACAAAGATCTGCTTATAATTTATGCATAACCCATGTTATAGCATAAAGAAAATTGTCCAGATTACCTCACAATTAGTGATGTTGTTATTATGTGTCATGTATGCCTTTAGCTTAACCTTAGCCTTTAACTTATTGACATAAAATTAATTGAATTCAATAAAATTTTTTTTTCTATTTCTGACATTTTTAAAAGTTGATAAACGCTTAAATCCGGCCCTAAATCCGGCCACCAAATCCGGGGCCGGATTCGACCGGATTTGAAAAAAAGCCGGATTTTGGCCGGAGCCGGGGCCGAACTTCGGTGCATCCCTAATATATATATATATATATATATATATATATATATATATACATACATATATATATACATACATACATACATACATAAAACATATAAAGCGGGAAAGATTGCACGGAAAAGAGATTTGACAACAAATTACATCCGCTTTGTTAAAGAACTAACTTTGCATTGTTTAAATAAACTATATTAACCAAGCCTGCGCTGAAGATTATTTGTGAAGAATCGAAATGGGGGCCCACTGCACAATGAATTTGTATAACGAAAGTTTTATTAAATTTTCATGATGAACTTGGATAATAATTCTATTTTCAATAAATTGAACAATTTTCAGAAAATTCTAGTAAGGAAAATGGAAAAGACTAACTAAATTTGGTCGAATTCATACAATAATGTATATATATATTTAGTTTCAGATATATACAATACATATACATATATTATTGGTAAACCATTATCCGCAATAGGCCAGACGTACGTTTCGTCTCTCACGAGACTCGTCAGTAGCCTGCCGAATAAGACTTAAGATAACACAACTCAATTATTGTAACCAAGAAACTCAAATTGAGGTGTCGCGACCAATAGGTAAGAACAACATCACGTTGTTACAAGGTTTAAGAACCCATTCAGTCGCAAAAAGTATTATTGGTAAACCATTATCCGCCATAGGCCAGACGTACGTTTCGTCTCTCACGAGACTCGTCAGTAGCCTGCTGAATAAGGCTTAAGATAACATATATATATATATATATTTTTACAATATTCTTTAAATTCTACCAAATGTTTGGCGTTAATATGTTTGTAGTTCGTTTTTTCGATTTATCTCGCTAAAGTTTTTTGATGAACGTTTAGTTTATTAAAATTCAAAATAAACTTATTTTCCGAATTCATGCTGCAAATAAGGCCATATTTCGATTCCGAATGAATCATTATCAAAGCGGTCGAAAGTTTATATAGGGAAATATTGACTTTATCAAAGTGAACTCAGATGTAAATTAGATGTCAGGTTTCTTTATTGGCTGGTCAATCTTCTTTGGTTTCCTTTTCTAACTAAACGTTCACCAAAATACTTTAGTGAGAAAAATTAAACTACAAACATATCAACGCCAAACATTTGGTAGAATTTATAGAATATTGTATATAATTATGGTCTATTACCAACATATATATATATATATATATATATATATATATATATATATATATATATAAATCTTGGCTTGCGGAAAGACATAGTTCCAGACTATTTCAAGCACGCCACACTTATTCCGATTCTAAAAAAAAGTAGGTTGTGATGATAGGAACATTGGCAACTACAGACAAATTTCTAATTTGCCATTTGTCTCAAAAGTAATGGAGTGTGTTGTCATGAAGTTTCTACTTAACCACTTGACTAATAACAATCTTATGCCAAAATATCAATCTGGATATCGTCAGTTCCATTCCACTGAAACAGTGGAATGGAACTGTTTGTTTATCAAGTTTGTTTGCTGCAACTGAAGTTCAAAACGTATCGGTAATATCATTCCTTGATATGTCATCAGCACTCGATTGTTTGGATCATGAAATACTTTTAAAGAGATTGCAGTGCAGTTATGGTGTTCTTGGAGTTGCCCATGACTGGTTCAGGTCATATCTTAAGAATCGTACACAACGGGTTGCATTTAAAAACCCAGTGTCAAATGTATCAATGTATCATTGGTCTCATCGGGGTGCCTCAAGGATCTGTGTTGGGACCTATCCTGTTTCTGCTTTATACAGCGGATATAATAAAAATAATTAGTTCCCACGGATTCGTTTGTCATGCTTTTGCGGATGGCATCCAGGTGCTGATCACCAGTTCTCCAGATTCACTTGCAGACTAAGTGAACAGATTCAGCAGATGTAAGTCAGATGTTGGCCGTTGGATGTCAGATAATTCATTAAAGTTAAATCAATGTAAGACTTAGTTCCTCCCGGTTGGGATATGGCAACAGTTATCAAGGATGAATATCACTTCAATCAAAGTAGAAGATGCAAATATATCTTTCAGTAAAACAGCTTTTAATTTGGGGGTGTTGCTGGATGATTGATTGTCCATGAAAGACCACATCAATATGATTTCAGTTTCCAGCATTGCTCAGCTAAGAAATTTATACCGAGTTAGACATTTTTTAGATAAATCAGCTTTGGAAAATTTGGTCCATGCGTTTTTATCATCACGGCTGTACTACTGCATCAGTCTGTTTTATAACTTATTCTATAGATCAATTGCCATTCTTCAGTTGGTTCAAAATAGGGCTGCAAAACTTGTAACTGGAAAATTGAAATTTGACCATGTAACGGCAATATTGAATGAACTTCACTGGTTAACGATTGAGAAAAGAATAATTTTTAAAATTGCAGTGACAGTATTCAAATCCATGAATGGAATGTCACCGGCTTACATCTCAGATAAATTTTCCACGAAGGCATCTGCATCATGTTTTCATCTTAGATCAGGTAATATGAATCTTTTGGCGGTTCCAGCTAGGCAAGAGATATTGCGGTTGTGGGTCTGAGGGTTTGGAATGACCTACCGATTTCATTAAGAAGACCTGGAATTAATTTTGTGACATTTAAAAAAGAATTAAAAACATATTTATTTTCTGTGATAAACATTAAATTTGAATATTTTGATTTATGTTGATCACGCACAAATATTTTGTTTGTTTCACTTTTTGATGGCGCCTTTGAAGTATTTAATTTGCGCAATATAAATATTTTTAAATAAACAAATACTATATATATATATATATATATATGTGTGTGTGTGTGTGTGTGTTTGTTTGTTGTGTGTGTTTGTTTGTTGTGTGTGTGTTTTATGTGCGTGGGTATAATTATGCATACATACTGCTAATAATACATTATACATTAAATGTTGTCTTAAAAATCATACAGAGTTTATAGAAAATTAAATGAAATTTTAACTACGAGACATTTATTGTAGTTGTTAAGAAACGAGCGTTATGAATATTTAAAAAGTCATTTTAAAAAACTAAAAAACTTATGAAAAACTCTATACTAAATGAACTGTTAAATATTCAGAGGTGCGGACGCCTTGTAAATTGACAGAAATATCTCAAAGTGATTTGCACGATGGCTATCATTCACAACAGCAAACATACATTTTGTCTTCTATTTGTGCACAAATAAACACGATAAAATGGACGATTGGGTTGACCGGGGTCGGCTACCCGGATGTATCTGTAGAAACTGCAGAATTCGAACCCAGTTCGTGGGAGTGGGTGACTGACACGCTAACCACTCGGCCACGAGACCTCTACAAACATTTGTTTTTTGTATGTTGCACGAGAAATCCAGTAATTTTTTTATAACGGTTCAAATAAAAACTCTGAACAAGTTTGTTATTAATTTTATCGACTAGTTTTGTTAAAATTTGTATAAAGCCTTCAGCAGACATCTGAATAATTACACGCATAACATCTATAAAAGTTCAGGTTTCAACCCACACTCTAACTATACTAAACTCTAGTAAATGAAATGGTTAGTAGAACTGGAGAAGGTTTCAACAATTAATCATCAGTTAGAGCATGATGGAGTCAAATTTTAAACAATTTGCAACCTCTTGTTCACATCTTAGTCCTCAACACTTTTACCAGAAACGATTATGTAACCTTGGCTAAACATTTTTTAATTATAGTCCTCATCGATGAAACCGTCGAAAACTTTTATAATTAATGGTCTATCAGTACGAGAAATGATTAAATTTTTAATCGTATTCAAACTCAAAACAAACAAAAAAAAAAAAAAAACACACCTGCCATGAATTAATAGCTCCACAATTAGTTGGTGCGTATTTGTCAAGTTGGCAAAACGTTCGCTTACTGTTCACGTGCGTGTGATCCTTTTACGTTATCATGTTTCATCAAATTGAAATTTATCTTTGCTTCTATGACCATAAAACATTTTTAAGACTTCAAGTCAGTAAGTGGATAAAACATGATCTCAGCCTGCATAAAACCACATTGCCTTGTTTAGGCAGGAAAAATATCGCATGGGAGAAACATTTTAATGAACATTCATAGGGCCTGAAATGCATGAGTGTGTGCCTTTATCATTTTAACACAAAAAATTAACATTTATAAAAAAAATTGTCAAGGTAATATTTATAAAATACTAAAATTTTGATATGTCAACAAGGTCCAACAAAATGAAACCGAGCACTCTTTGTTTTCCAATCGCATAGGTTGGTGCGACAAGCAGGCATTAACACAGCAACAATGCGAGTGAATCAAAATGACGAAATGGTGGAACGAAGCCAAGTAAAAATAATACAAACTACTGAGAATTTTAGAACCTGCTACTTTTACGCCTTTAAAAAAATTTCAAGTCATGAATATCGTAAGATAAAGTATGAAATTTCTACATGAGATACAAATTTAACAATAAAACAAATAATATAAGGATTTAAAAAAAAGTTTCACTGTAACATTTTAATAAATATTTTCTTAGTCTTCTTCTCAACCTACTCGTTCTTTTTCATGTTCCAAAACGATAATTGACTGTAAAGATGAAAGGAAGATAAATGAAAAATTTGAAGAGGAAATGAAGAAAAAAGAAACAAAGAAATATAAAAAAAAACAAAGAAAGAGTAATGAAAAATAAAGAAAAGAAAGAAAGGGAGAAAGAAAGGAAATGACGGATGAAACGGACAAAAGAAGAAAAAGAAACAGAAAAGAAAGAAATGAACTAAGATGGAAAAAACTGAGAACAAAGTGAAAAATGAAATACGAAAATGAGAAAAAAAAAGTTGGAAGTGAAAAAGAAGAGATAGAGAGAGAGAAGTTAGAAAAAATGTGAGAAAGAAGAAACGAAATGAAAATAGAATAATGAAAAAAGCAGAGAAAGAGAGAGAGAGAGAGAGAGAGAGAGAAGTGAAAAAAAGTGGGACAGAAAAACGAAAATAGAATGATAATAAAGAGAGAGAGAGAGAGAGAGAAAGAAATGAAAAAAAAGTGAGAAAGAGAAACAAAAAAAAGAATGACAGAAATTGAATCGAGTTAAAATTCCAAAAAAACGTGACGTATTGCATGAGAGGCTTTTCATTATCCTGACTTCATTTTATTACGATTCAAATGATTTAAATCAAATCAATTTTTAGCAGCGAGCAAAAGTTTGGTTTTTAAACAAAGTTTTGTTAATGCCGACTATTAAAGCAAAAAGCGCAATAGTAGATATATTTCAAATGAATTTATCATTTTATAGCTTTAAAAACTTCAAATAAATCAAAAATCTAATAATTTAAAAAAAATTTCAATAAAACGATCAGTCCACTGGTGTTCATCGCATGTGCTATTTCAAGTCCACTCGAATAGTAATTTGATTAATCAGTGTGAAGTTTTATTGAGTTAGAATGACTCAGTCTCTGTTGATATTTGAATTTTTGCGGCATTTTTCCTTTCTCCTTTTCATTAGTAAGTTAATTTTCGAAACAATATCAACACTTAATTGACACCATCCAGCGGTGTCAAATTTCTTCCCAGTTTGTTGCTTTTGTTTGCCATTCATGGGACTGGGAGTTTTTTTGTGTTTACGTGTTTTAATGTTTCAATTTATTCATTGAAATTTCAAATCAAGTCAAATTTTACTGTTGTAACCAAAAATGTTATGTTCTGTGTAAATTTTAGTATCTTAAGTACTTTGAATAATTTTGAAATGTGGTAGTAAAAGTAGCAGTAACTGCAGTAACAGTAATAATAATATTAATAGTATTATTATTATTATTATTATTATTACTGCAGCAGCAGTAATAATAATAGTATTATTATTATAATAATAATAGTAATAATAATAGTATTATTATTATTAGTAGTAGTAGTAGTAGGAGAAGGAGGAGGAACAGCTGATTGATTGCTGTTCACCCAGCAATCAATGCCTGCTTTGAAACTGTTGACAGTCTGTTCAACTCCCTAGTACATCACTGCTGCCCAGTCGACAATAAATGCTGATGACATAAGTTTCATTCGGAAAATAAATTAATTTAATAATAAACTAATTTTTTAAATTTATTTTTAAATATTAAATAAAGATGAAATTACAATGAAATGGAGATCGATAAAACATTTTTAGCAAATTAAAATTAATCTTCATCAATTTCGTGCAATAACTTTTCAGAGTTTGCATAACTTTAGGTGAGTTTGTATTTTGTGTGAACTCTTGAAGAAAGTGTCATCTAATTTATAATTTTGTAGCAGGCCGATTGTTTATAGAGCTTTCATTGCTGAAGAAGCATCTTCAAAGCTTGTTAGGTGCAGCTGTTATGTGCTTCATGTTTGCTTTCAGTTGGAAGGACGTCTGGTCATTAGTGCTGCCCATTCTTATGGCTGTATCAACAATATGCGATGACTTTATAATCAAGATAGCGTTGGACTGTGTGGCTCCTCAATTAATACAAAATGTTTTTACTGCAAATCTATTATGCTAGTTTCTTGAAATTATAATTTATAAAGTTGAAAAATTGTTGTCATTATAAAAGGTATAAAATATTGTATTAATTATTGAAATTTGTTTCTTGTTGTTTCTAATCGTTTGTTCAGATTTCAAACATAAAAACAAATTATGTTAGAAATACAAATAATTTTCATTATGGCACACAATTAAAAGAATTCTTTAGAATAAATGTTTAGTCACGATTTAGTCACGAGTCACGTATCTTCAACATTAATGAAGTATTAATGAGTAAAATTCGTGGAACGTCTATTACGCTTCGAAAATAAGTTCACAAGTTTAAGATAATGAATTTATTTGCAAATAATTTAAGTGAACCTACTTGTTGCATTATTTTATTTAAAAGTTACTGTTATTACAATTTATTGGACAGTTTAAAAATACAACAGCAACAGTTTGCAAGCACCGTCTGAATTAATATTTACCAGGGGATGTTCAAATTATCAGTTTAATTTTGTTATAAAATTTATGTTCCGATGACTGGAAAGTCGTCCCAACAAATTTTGAATTATATAGCTATTGTTTATGTTTGTTTGTTTAAGTGTGTGTGTGTTTGAGTGTATGTGTGTATTTGTGTGTATTCGTATGATTGAATGTTTGTGTGTGGAGGCATGCATGTTTATACTTGTTCACTCTGATATTTCTGGCAAAACGATGTTTAATTAAGCAAGAGAACATGCGGCGGGGATTAGCAGGGTGAAATTATTGGGTAATTTATCAAACCTAGTCTCAAAGTTCAGCAATAACAAACAGCATTTAAAAATGGTAAAATATATTGCATCGGCAGATGTAGCGATAAATAATTTTAAATTTCTATATAATAATATATTTCCTTCAAATTGTACCTATGGTAATCGACTGTTGATGAATGATTATGCTATCATCAATTGTTAAATGGAAGGTTCAATAGGGCATGTTTCCAAATAAGATATGTTTCCAGAAATTTTCCAATAATCCTCACATTTTATTGGCTATATAAATGTCATCATCAATTTTATTGATTTCGAAAAAATAAACACTCAGCAAAATTGTATAGGCTTGATAGAAAGCTGGAAATAATCAAAATTTTGTGAACCCTATTTAAGTGGGACGCTTGCTTTCACTATTCACCGTTCACCAACTGATGTTCCTAAAGGTAGTGCCTGAAGTTTATTACAATATCATAAAAAAATTTTACTTTCAAAGGACACCCTTAAAACAATGAACCACTAATTGAGCAATATGTCGATTGCATATGACATCTAACAAATCATGACGCGCTTTAAATTTTCAACCTGGTTTCAAACGCTCCACATGTTCGTAGTCACCGCTTCACTAGCATTATGGTCATCAATTCTCATCATCATCATCACCATCCTCCTTCTCCTCCTCCTCATCATCATCATCATCGTAATTTATACTGTTTTAAAATCAAACTGTGATAAATGGCTTTTTCCCTTTCAAATGAAATACTTCAACAAAATACATAGAGGAGTCTATAGCGTTCTTACGCAAACAACCTTACGCTCATTATTTCACATTTGAATGGTGCGGGGCAATAATGGTTATTATTCACCAGTTTCTAGCTAATTTCGTTCCTATCACAATAAAACTTCTTATATAATTATTTTAATACATATATATATAAGATCATCATCATATTCTTCTTCATAATCTTCATCATCATCATCATATTCTTCTTCATCACCATCATCATCATATTCTTCTTCCTCATCACCGTCTTCATCACCATCATCATCATCATCGGTGACCTCCACTTTGTTACCATCCTTGTCGTTATCACTGAACGAATATAGATGGAGTTTTTTCTGCAACTTCCCATTATCCATCACGCTCTTTCATTCGACAGATCACATCCATCCATCCACCCATCCAACCGTGACACTTATACAAATTTATACAAATCATACAAATTCATATAAATCATACAAATTCATAAAAATCATACAAATTCATACAAATCATAAAGATTCATTCCTACAATTTCATACAAATTATACCAATCATAGAAATTCACATTCACCCATTCGTCATAATCCGACGCCACGTCTAGCTTATTCAACGTCCTCCCCGCCATTCCGCTTTTGTGTCTGGTTCTCAAAATCTTTGGTTGCTTGTATGTGTGGTAGTCTGTATCTCTGGATTGCTGTGTCTCTTTATCTAGGTTTACATTCGCTGATATGTGTAGATATCTATATATGTATATGGATGCATATGTAGATAGTGTGATATGTATTTGTGTGTGTGTGTAGGTAGGATGAATGCATGTTTATTTGCGGGGTTACGTATTTGTATGTATGTTTAAATGCGTGGAACTGTACAGCCACATGCTAATTTATGCGGTTTCGTTAACTTGCAATTTGGCGTGAATAGAATTCATCATCATGCATTCATTAGATTGCTCAGTCGTTCATTCATTTTTTTCTGACGTCAATAATTCCGTCGAATATATTTACATGATTTATATTTTTGTGACTTGGATTTTTTAAAAATTTTTTTCATCATTTGTTTCGTTCCGTTTCGTTTTGTATGTATATGTTCCTCTCATGCTCAGTTTATAGATTTGGTGGGTGGAATAGCGTAATGGTTATGGCACCTGGACCTGCTTTTGCAATGATCGCATTCGAATGCAATGATATCTCCGCCTATTACATGCAACGTCTGAAATGTTTCAATTCACGTGTTTTTTTTACATGTGCCATGTGTGTGTGTGTGGTGTGTGTGTGTGTGTGTGTGTTGATATCTGAAAAAATTAATTAAGTGATAATTGTAAAAAATTAAAAAACAGCATTTCAACATGCAATTCAATGTTTTAGTACATCAACGCATTTAATTATTTTGTTTTTTATTGAGTAGCTATTTAATCATACCACAACTCATGTGACATCATACCTCAATTCATTTTACCAAAATTCATCTAACCACAATTCATCTTACCACAATTCATCTTACCACACCAATAGGAAAAGTTGTTAGCCAATTTGGACGACACTCAGAGTGAGAAGAATTTTGCAGAAGAAGAAGAAGTGAGTAGATTTATATCATTTAATAATTTTTGTATTTCAATTTTATTATCTAAAAATCAAAAACTTGGCTCCATTGAATCGTAGTTGATTTAGTTTGTCAAGGATTTGATATTATAGCCAACAAACCTAATGTGGATCGCTTTACTCAGCTGACTTTGCTACGAATCATTTATTTTTTTATTTAAATTCCCTTTAAAACATTTTACTTAAAAAGTTTAAAATCTTCCCGTCCTTGGGTTGCAGATAAGCCCCATATATGTTCGTTCACTGATAACGACAATGATGGTAACAAAGAGGAGGTCACTGATGATGATGATGAAGAAGAAGAAGATGATGAATATTTAAACAACTAGAACCTATAATTCTCCTGCCACAATGATCGTACAAATGAACAACATACATATATTCGATGGATTTGTTTTAAGTTTTGTTCTTCAGATGCTAGTGATCCACCTCTCCATCAAAGAGACAGAAGCGTGATATTTCTTTCACTATTGGTTTAATGTATTAGATCTAATTAGTACGCATTACCTCACAAACAAATACACATAAACAACGCGTCTGCATGCACACACGTTGTATAAGGGTCTGTACTATCTGTATTGGTGCGGGTATGAAGCTGTTTCCTGTCCTGAGAAGCTGTTTGTTAATTAACAAGCAGACGGACTTGATTGATGGTGAGGCTATTTTTCATTTGAACTCAGTTTGGGCAATTGTTTTCTAAATTTGTTGGCCAGTATACTCGTGTTTAGTTTAATTAATTCATTCATCCCGATTGACAAAAGCAAAATTAAAAACAGTACCTAGACACACATGAACTTCTGCTTCGCTCAAAGTAGATACACGATAACAATCTTGTGTGCAAGAGTTTTGAGACTTAGCCTGCATGCCAAAGTTTTTTTTAACTATATCGAAACAATCTAAAATTTAGTAAATTTACTAATTATTGAATTGAGAATATTTGTGAAAAATTTCAGATTATTACAAAAATTATTTAAATGTCGTTGCCATGCGAATTTGTTTGACTGCTATTTTTTTATATAAAAGTATCTCTAACTAAACATAAACCTTCAAAGTTGTCCATTTAGCCTGACGATCATACATCTCTGACCGGATGGCAATATCCGGCCAGTCTCAAACGTAATGTAAAAGTACAAATCATCGTGATTGAGTGAACTTTTGAAAAGACTGCCATTCCTTCGGATCGCAATTTGGCGTGTAGATATGAAATGCAGCCATTAAACATATCATCTTGCAATCATAACTATTCTTATCATCATTATCGTCATCATCATCGTCATTTTTCATATTTCAATTTCTTCTTTGTTTTGTCATTCGTAGGTATACATTTAAGTAAGTGATTTGCCTCTTAATTAAATTTCACCTAATAATCAAAACAGTTTTCTATGTTTGAAATAAAACCATCATCACCGTAGAATGCAGTCATCCTCTACATCATTGTCATCACTATCAGCGTCAACACGACCATCGTAATCATCATCATCTTCACATCGTCGTTGTCATCCTGTCATGTGATCTCTGCGTGATCATCGTGGTAGGAGCAGTCGATAGATGTGGCCATCATTTTAATTAAACTGAAAATTTTTAAACAAAACAATCACCATCATCATAACAATCATCAACATCATCATCATAACAATCAATCACCATCACTATCATCATAACAATCACCATCTTGTTCATCATCAACATAACAATCATCACAATATTTCAAGTGAATTGTTTGTCGCTAGACAACAGGTGTTCAAAAAATGGAAAATGTTGCTTGCGTGTGAATGAATATGCAGGGCTTTTAACGATACTTTAAGAAAGCGATACCGATAACGATACTGTAACCGAAATGCATCGCCGATATCAATATTAATTTTCAACAGTATCGGAAACGCCAATACAGATATTTTCATCAATATATTTTTAAACAAAAATTTAACACTTTTAGAATTTTAATAACCAAACTCGTAATTAATAAATCACATCACCATTTCGCCATTATAAAATCAGGAATGTAAAGGCTGCAGTTGAAAAGCTTAACAAACAACGGCGCACACTGTTCGATTTTTTACTCAATCCTTTAATAGAATATTAGTAATAATCGAGAATTGATCAATATAAACAAATCATAAACGCAATTTTTTCAATTTGAATGGTAAGGATCGGTGAAGAATATCGACAGCTCTTTAATTTATTTATTAAAAAGTACCGGCGCGATACCGGTTTTTTATATAAGTGTCGTAAGAATTTTTATTGAACTTTTATGGGAACATCAGATTGACGCAGATTAACTTGTTGAAAGATTGAAAAATAACTCGACCGACGGCATTCATTGCCTAGCAACTGTTGGTAAAGAGCGAAGATAGATAAACGAATAAACGAATGCACCCAGCGTCACGTTTACTTCGTTTGGCAATGCGCATTTATTTAATTATCTATGCCATCACCGATTCACGATGGCCAACTCCCTAGTGATTTTTATTGTCATTTTGATGGGCTGCTTATTTTAAGATCGGTTTTACGATGACTTCCGGCTTAACTAATGGATCTTTGGGCATGATTTTGCTTGCTGGTTGCTCTGAAGTATGCATGCAGAGGCGATTGTTTACTGGTTTGTCAAGGGCGTGCCATCTTAAAGACTGACCGTCTCTGACTGTTGTACGTTAAGTTTTCTTCAACAAGCACGTCATACATACGTTTGGTTTTTTTTAAATAAAATGATGATTTATTATATATATATATATATATTGTCGGAAATTTTTTTAAAAACAACTGGTGGTGAGGTAATCTTAACCCAGTGCGGACTCTCTGAAAAACTCTCGGAAATTTTTTTAAAACAACTGGTGGTTGAGGTAATCTCTTCCTCTATCTTTCTCAGGGAATTTTTTTATGGTCCGACAATAATTTTTTGTGTATATTTTTATCGTGAGTTCGACCAGTCCTGTGTGGCACTGGGCTTTTTCGAATTATATGATTTTACTGAGTAACACACGAACGCGTAAAAAATATTCGATAACAATTTTATTAATCGACGGAAGTAAATGAAAAGGAATTGAACTAAATGAACTCTATAATAATGTAAAATGTCAATGAACAAACTGGAATACAGGAATTAGAACTTCTTCTTGTTGGGTCTTCGACTTGGGATATGTTTCTTGCCGTTTAATCGTACAACCTCGACGTGTGTAACCGATGGTGATGTCGATACAACTCCAAGAAATAAATAAAATGAATGCGAACAAAATTACAAAAATCGGAGCCTATGGAAATTGCAAGCTGCGTGCGAAACTATACCAATGAATATAGGATCCAGCAAGGAACCCTAGGTCCACAAATAGCACAAGAAACAAAAGAAGGAGGCGGATTCGTTTTCACAGAATCCAAGGCCTGTTTTCACTGGGCCTGTCAGTCGGTCGGTCGGCTTTCGCACAACCCTGGCCTGTTTTCACTGTTTCCAATGCGCATAGAGTCTCGTACCAAATCCACTTTTGAGAACTTAAGACGTTTCTGAAACCATGCCAATGAGCATAGAATCACAAATTAAGTCTCTTAGATACCAGAATAGGCACTGATTACTCGAAGCTGCCTAACTGGTGAACCCAAGGCAGACTCTTTTCGAGAACTTAAGACGTTTCCGCGCCAATGAGCATAGAATACCGAATTAAGTCTCACAGATACCAGAATAGGCACCGATTATTCGAAGCTGCCTAACTAGTTAACCCAGTGCGTACTCTTTGCCCTTCCACACTCTTCTTCCAAGATAAGATAAAGAAACTCTATATCAAAGCAAAATTAGATTTGGTTTCGGGTGTTTTTTTTAAACATAAAAATTTCCAAGGTATGTCCAATTAATCAAAAAAAACTACTAATTAAATTTTAAAATAATTTGTAATAATTTATGACGTCATCTAAATTGCAAAACAAACAAAAAATCGTCTTGTCACCTATCGAGTAAATTAACTTGCACTATGCCCCCTATTGAGTGAATAAATTTTGCGTTGAAAAACTTTGAAGTATTTTTAGTCAGTATTATTTCAAATTCTGACAATATATATGTTGGTAATAGACCATATTTTTTACAATATTCTATAAATTCTACCGAATGTTTGGCGAACATTTATTAACTAACATATTAACGCCAAACATTCGGTAGAATTTATAGAATATTGTAAATATATATATATATATATATATATATATATATATATATATATATATACATATATAGTTGTTAACGCAACATTTCAAAAATTTTTGAAATGTTGCGTTAACAACAAACAGTCTGTTACCAAAAAAAAAAAATATACATAGTTGTGTGTATCTGTTTGTATAATGTCACAAGAACTCGACTGTAGATGTTTGTTATATTATCACAGGACTGATTGTTTTGTTCGAAACTAAATTTTCTTTCCTTTCTTGTGCTCGCATGTCAAGAGCAGGTTGTTTCTCTGGAAGTGCATTAAATTTTTTCTCCTTAAAAAAAGCAACGTTTCTAATGATTCTCAAATTTTATTCATCATCATTTCCATTTCCTGCACGCTGATGATAGTCACGTGCCTCCTGCTGCTGCTGCTGCGGTACCAACGTCTTTTTCTATTTGGCGCTCCTTCCATCAAATGCGGCATAAAATGAAATCTTCAATTCCATTATCATGCTAGACTCGCTCGCTCAATGTATTCCAGATGCGTGCTCGAATGCTTGCTCATGACGTTCTCATTGTTGTTTTTGTTGATGTGGTTGTTGTCGTTGTTGTTGCTGCTGCTGATGTTATTGTAGTTGATGATGTTGTAGGGTTTTTTGTAGTTGATGATGCTGAAAGAGATGTTGTTGTAGGTGAGGACGTTTAGGTTGGTTTTACTTTAAATGCTGCTGTTTTGACTGCCATTGTGTTTCTTGTTTTTTGATGTCGTTATTAGCACAATAATCCATGAAAACTGTATTAATAATATAAGTTTGGGCATGTAGCGTTTTCATTATTAAAATTCTTGTACAATAATAGTAAAGGGTGTGTTCATTCATTACATGAATGGTTGCAACTGACTAACTTCGTGTAACAATGAAAACCAACTTTTCCAGAACCATCAAATATTTGTTGTTTGTTGTTGTTGTTGTTAGCATATTTTTAAGCTATTATAATAATATTGTTTCTAATATGTTATAATAATAATAATGTTGTTTCATTAATCTTGAAACTAATAGTTCTATATCTCTTGTTGATGCGTTGTTGTAATGTCGCTTGGTTTTTTTTCCTGAGTGTTCACTCCGAATGACGTTGTTGTCCACCCACGGTCTTGAGAGAGTTTGATATGTCCATTGTCTGTTGCATTTTCTGCTCTTTCCCATCATTTACACGTTTTTATCGCAACGTGCTCCGGCGTTCTGAGGCGACTTCATTTAAAAATGGGGACTCTATTTGAGGATGTTCCACCATTCATGCATGCTTATGCGTGAGATGTGGTGCGATCAATTTTAATACAATTTGACCTGATGTGATCAGATGTAATGTAATGTCACAACATAAATGACCTGGAAAATGTAATGTGATGAAAATGTAAATGTAATGTGAAAAATGTGTTTGCTTATTAAAAAATGTCTTTGTGCCATCCGATGTGGCTGTTTTCATGCAGGCCAGTAGCGATTTGATGGCACGAGATGTGATGAAAAATAAGATTGATGAGCTGAAGTATTACATGCCCACGCAATATTTCACCATGTCATATTTGACTCGTCATTCGCATATGACATGCGAGTAAAGGGGGTTTGCTGTTTGTTTAAATACGTGTGCTTGTCGATATTCTAATAGATATTAAATAAAAATATGTTTTCACAATTTTAGAAGGTACAATTTTGTAAATCAATGTGCAAATCAATCTTGCTTGTTTTATTGCTCTAGCAATAAAAATCACACATAGTAACCATCATATAACATTGCAAAAACAATAGACGTAGTTTCTAATCAAAATAAACCATCGTTCAAATGATATAACCCTTCCTATATAAAAAATATGTTTACTGTATGTTTTTTTGCAGTATTTACACTTTTTAAAGAAAAATAACCTGATTAAATGAATATCTACTAGCATATATGCATGGAGCACAACATCTACACAATATATAATCATACCCATAACACATGCATAACACACGTGCACGCGTTCTTACATATACCACACATGTTCGTGCACAGGATGTGATTTATGGAGTAATGTGCGTGGCCACCTGGAGTGCCATGAATGGACAACACTCTGAAATATAAATGGCTCGCTGCTGAATCGGCACCTCTTGAAAATAACTTTTTATATCTGCCTGAATCAAAGTGGACAATAAACTGGCGTTATCTGAAAAACGTCCCATCAGTTTCAGTTTTCCTCGTCCAGATGATTAGGAATTTTTTTAGCGGCTGAGGTGATCATACGACGACTGTTGCGCAAGCGGTTGTTTTATTGCCGAGTTTCCCATAAATAAGGGTCTAAATGTTTGTAACAAGGCATCAATAACCGGTTCTTTTGAAGTTGTTGAAGAACGTTTGTAATTTTAAATAAGGATTTTGTAGTATGGGCCATTTAGATTGTTCATTAAATCGCAACTGAAGTGTTGTTATATAAATTAAAATTGTTTCACTGGCTTTGAGACTGTTTTTCCGTAAGAAACATCTATTTATTATCATTGAAAGTACTCTACTCATTAGCCAACACGCCAATGATCCTCCCTACATGGCCTAACCCGACACCATTCAATCATTTTTGTTGCTCTTCTTTGAATTTGTTTAGGAATTTGTTGTAAATTTGACTTTTAAAGCAAAACGCAGTGTTTCAGTTTAGATCATACGTTGGGCATCTTATAAAAATTTTCTATAGTCAAATCGGTAAATAAAAATTTTCAGATGGTCCATCAAACGTTCGGCAGTGAAACAAATACTTGCAACCTGCAAAGACAATTTTAAATGCATCAGTTGATTAGGGCCTAATGCTGCTGAATGAATATGATGGAGGTTTGTGACGACTTTTCCACCAAATTTCAAACGCTTAACGCACATTATTAAGACAGGCAGCAAAACAAAGCGTCGAAATAAGTTTTATGTACGATTAAGAAATAAAAAATTCAATCTTGATTGATTTGATTGCAAAAGTTTAAATTTTTTCCATCTTTAGAACCCATTTATTTCAAAAGATTCTGTTTCAATAATTTAGAACCGTTTTCAACAGACATACATACATATAATCTTCAACACATGTGCATTCAGTTTCAAAAACCTTACACGCATTCCTTCAGATATGTGTACAGTTACAACCTCCATAACGGATGTACAATCTTCTATACGAATACATGCATACAACTTTATCTCTAAAACACACATAGATATAACTTTCTCATTCACACATACAATCTCTACAAGTGACATGCAGACAATCTCCAACACACATACAATCGCCACAACAACCATACATACCATCTCCAACACACATAGGTACATGCGATTTCCATGCACACCTACATAGCTCGTGAAACGCTAACAGGCAAACTAATTAGGCACCAAGAAATTTAGATGAATAAGCCGTGAAGAGCATTCGAAAATAGAAATAATAAAAAACTAAAGAGATTCTTTCAATTATATATAAGTTAATCAATCCACATTCTTAATGTGTCTGAAATCAGAGCTGTATTTTATTATATTTATTAAAAAAACTTTGGAATAATTTTCCGTGGTAGCTATAATTTTAATTGTTATATTTTTAACGCATTTGGTAGGGTCATCAATTTTGAAAAACTTTGCAAAATTCATTGAAACACCCAACTGATAAATATGTATAAAACAGCGTTTGAACGCAATTTATTTCATTGAAAGACCTGCATGCATTTGAATATTGCCAATGCAGATGCACAATTGCTAAATAGTAAAATGAAGCCTTGTATTATCTGAGCAAATTTTTTACACAGAATAATGTATATTATTCGAAACTAAAATGATTCGTTGTTGACAAAGGTTTTATGACCACTTCAAAACTACTTTCCTTGATTTGAAAATGAAAACACATTTCTCGCAACGTTTGAACAATTTGCTTACCCATTTTATTCGTTGTTTTATGTGCCATCAAAAACATTTCTTCGCAAGTCAATGCAAACATAAAAATTAGTTTGCCAAGCAATCGTACTGAAAAAACAATGTGAGATAATGAAATTCGCTTGCAAAGCACCATCAGGTGACCAACTATTTTTTTTCTGTCCCGAAAAAACAAATCATTAAAAAATTGAATCGCATGCTGGTGGAGCATTATTATCTCGATGTGTTACAGCCGTAAAATTTTATTCGGGTAAGTAATAGCACAGGAGGCATAAATATTGTCTCCTCTCAATTTGTGCTCAACCCATGTGTACGAAATAAATGCAAGCACACACGTCGAGCACACCGTACAGTGGCACGCGCATTATTTCGTGCATACGAAGGAAAGGGTGGGAAAAATTTATGCAAAGTTTGTGAAAGGCACTTCTGAAAATAATATTTCTTGAAGCATCGTCTTATTATCGTGGTCTGAGATTGTGTGTGCATGCATGCGTTCGTTCCACTGGGCTTCCTCAGCAGCCATGCATGCAGTACGTTTCCTCGCTGCTAAGCTTATTTTCGTTTTATCAGATCGTGAAATTATTTTTTGCTTTCTAAAACCAGTGATAAAAAAATTATAGTCTTTTTTTATAATCCAATTACATGATATTTGCTCACTGAGACTAACTTATGGAATTTGTTATGATAAAAAACTAACTTGAAAATTTAAATTGAAGAAAGTGAACATTACAAGATAATAAAAAATAACTTACTTCATGAAGATTGTAGATCTTTTATATCCAGTGGCAGATCTGGAGTGGCCGTGTTCCCCTCAGTGGTGAGCAGTATTTCTATTAAAAGTCAGTAAAACTAAGTAAAAACCTTCAAAAATTGACGTAATAAGCAAAAAATCGACTGAACAATTATCGTTATATGCACCACGCATTCTAGTTCGATTTTTCTTTGTGGCGCTGATATAATAAGTTAAACTGATAGTTTTTAATAGATTCACGTGTATAATTTGGTAAGGAAAATCCCGATGTTTTTGATATATATTATCTTGAATCGTCGTAAAAACAAATTGAAAAGAAATTTATTTCAGTTTTGAAGTCGAATACGATATTAAAAATGGTTGTGGACAAAAAAAAGCAAAAATTATTTTTAAAGTGAGGTACTTTTCAAGATTTAAAATCACAATCTCAATAAAATTTCACGACGATTATGTATTAAAGTTATCATTATGTATGACTGAACACTAACTATATTATTATTCAATTATTTTTGGAATTTGGCGCTGATATAGTGAATTAACCTGGTGGTTTTTTTTTATAAAATTTATGTTGTGCTCAATCTCTTGAGCAAGAAATTGTATAAATTGGTGATGAAAATATTCAGACGTTTTTGATTTAAAGTATCTTGAATTGAATGAATTGCTACCATAACTAAACAGTGAACACACACTGTAGTTAGATTAATTTTGGAATGTGGCGCTGTTGTATTAAAATAAGCCGGTATATATTTTTTGGATTCACATTGGGGTGCCATGGATCCACGCCAGCAGTTTTTCTATTAAGTCAGTAAAAATTCAGTTTTTAATCAAAAACAACAAAAAATTGACAGAAAACAATAGGCAGAAAACAAACATGAAGTATTTTTAAAAATTTACCCAGAAGTTAGAGTTGGACTTAAAAAAAACTGTATCCGACTAAGAATGCCAAATGTTCCTTCTCTGATTTCTAATCTTCCTACTTCCACAGCTCAGCATAAAATAATTTTATGTACTTATACAACTGTCCCAATATTACATACAATTTGTTACATTTGCATGATGTTACATAAACATTTCTTTTAGTCTGCAGATCAAACATATGTGCACGCTCTAAAAATTACGCTCTACTGTAGCGTAATATTTGTTACAAGGTTGTCATAGTTCACTTGTTACCAGTTCATTAGAATGTATCAAAACATTTTTAAAAGACAAATTTGTATCTAAATAGTTTCCAGCTTAACGACACTTCAGCCCCCGATTGTGCTTTTGTGTCCAAATAATTTAAAATGCTCAACTTTATAGTTTTATAAACAACGCTAAGATATACATGCTGGAAATATCAAAATTTTGATAAATGTTAAACGTTTGCTACATAACGTAACGTAGCAAATAATGATTACTTTCTTTACAATGTCTACCAGAGATGTTAATGTAAACAAAACTTTTTGAATCGACACAAGCATTATATTGAAAATGAACGTACAGAATAAACCGGCAGAAAAGACATGATAGAAGAATGAACAGCTTAAACCTGGAGCTTCACTTGAAAATCGTTGAAGCATTGAAAGGATGCAAGCAAATACTGCACAGTGTGTACAACCCTCACAACTTGTTTATACTGTTAATTTTCTTTTTCATTTCATTTCAGTTCTACCCGCACATCTATTTCGTTCGCACGTTAAGCGCTACCAAATACTTTCCTTTAAAATTAAAATTAAAATTTCATTTCAAAGAATTGAATTATATTATTATTTAAACAAAAATTTCTGCATTATTTTCGTTGTTGTCATTAGAATCTATGAACATGTAAAATAATAGGTAATTTTTTGAAATTTCATTTGAGACCAATTTAATATATTTTTTTCTGATAGTTTTTGCCAGTCCAACCAAATGCACTTCACAAATTGTTAAAGTTTTTGAATCACACTGCAAAACCATTGCATATCTTCATTATAAAATATGGTTTGTAATGTTTAACGAATTGATTGCTGAATAGTGGATTGTTTTGCATCGCAATTAGAAAACAAATAATTTTTTGCGTAAGCCATCAACACAACGGATAAAAATAATTTTCATTGTCACTGCAATCGGCCACGAATGAGGATGTCGATACGTTATTGTTGAAGGAAAATAAAAATAATAGTAACATACGATGATGTAAGGATTGTGCAAACGTACAATTGATACGGCATTAGTGCTGCGATTGCTGTTGTTAATGCACATGGAATCCATAATGGCGCTCTCCACTCCGTTGTCTGCCTGCCGACAAATGTACATACGCAGAAAAAACTCTTCCACTGGTGTGTGCACGTTCTCAGCGGGGGTTTTGGAAAACGTCTCGCACAAAATATTTATTCCTGTTTCTAATTCAGTCAGCTAAAAATTTAACACCGCGTCCTCATCTTCAAAATCCAAAGCACTTGAATACCTTCTGCCAATGCTCACTGTCACCAGATATAATCTAAATTATCATATGTGAACCTGATTGGATTTATAACGAATAGATACACACACAAACACACACACACACACACTCACACACACACACACACACACACACACACACACACATATATATATATATATATATATATATATATATATATATATATATATATATATATATATATATATATATATTATGTAATATACGAACGCACAAATGTCTAAATATGTACATGTACGTACATATGTATATAAAAATATATACATATTCAGTGGCGGATCTAGACAACTTTGACGGGGGGGGAGCAAAATTTTGAAAATGTTTAAAAGTTTAAATTTAATTTTTTTCAAATTTTTACAGGGGGCCAAGATTCGTGGTAGCGTGGCCAAAATTAGGTTGGCGATATTTTAGATATAAAATGGTCTTTTTTATGCAAAAGCTGAGTTCTTTTAATAAATATACTGTTCACAACTGGGTGATATAGTCTCTCCGGCCTTACCCCAAGATCCGCCACTGAATGTATTTGTATAATACATATACATTCAGTGGCGGATCTTGTACATTCAGTAGTGAATTTTGATAGCGCTCTGAAATTCTCCTGATTGTTATCAGATTTGAGATGTAACGCACCGTCATCCCGGTGTCCACGCAAAGCAAGATTTTGTCTTTCACAGTTTAATAGTTTCAATAATCGTGTTAAGCAATTTTCTATTTTGCTCTATTTTTGTGGAAAGAGCGGAGTTTGGTGAATCTAAAACATTAGTCTTATTTTTTATCAAACTCAGAAACATTTCTGATTTTTCTGTAGCCTCTCTATGAAAAGATGTTGATCCAAAGCTGATTTATAACGATTTAAAGGTGATATAACAAATACTCCGACTGAGCCACATGATGGATGTCGATTAGCATAAAGTACACAAAACTTACAGAATGCTCCTTTTTTCAAATCAGAATAAGACAGCCAGGAAAATTCTTGAAACCAATGGAAATCCGTTTTCTTTTGCCTTCCAACACTTAAAAACACTTATCAGGTTTTTATAGATTTTTCAAAATATCATATCTTAAATCATTCGAAATGCTTTGGATTTTTCCAATATCTAAAGGTACTGTTCCCTTTGAAAAACTCTGACATGAATTACCAGTTTTGTCTAAAACATCATTTATGTCATCATTTAAGTTTAATGGAAAGCCTTCTTCCAAGACATCAGATTTTATAATTGTAAAAAAACGTTGAAATTAAATTTTTTAATTTTCCTGCCAGACCTGAATGGTTAAATACTACAAAATTAATTCAAGTCTAGTCGGGTAATGACTGGTACGCATTAACCCTAACTCAAAAAATGTTTTTATTATTCAGTTTATTGCTAATTTTTTTAGTTGAAAATACAAAATTATTTCATATGCAATTATTGAAATATCTAGGTATTATCATTAACGGCCTCAACTGTATTGAAATCATCGCACTGCTTTTGTTTTTTGCCGTAAAAAAATGTTTTTCTTTCCATAATTTTATAACTAAATTTGGTAACAACTTGTAATAATAATAAATAATAACATGAATGAAGGTTTATATATATGTTTTGACCACTTTTAATATAATATGCGTAATATGAATTATTAATTTTGGTTGCTGTGCCGGTCGACAGATAGATGGTATCAACCCAGCGTAGAATTCACGCAAGCGGATTCAATTCATTAAAATGATTGGCGTGTTAATCTGCTAAAATTATTTTTAATAAATATGAAATTTTATTTCAAATCAAAAATGCCAAACCTAACGAAAAACTCGACAAGAGAAAAAATAATTTTATCTCCAGTAAAACTGCCTGGGCGTGTCTTGACAGATTGATTGATTGCAACCTGACCCAAAAAATTAAACTTGCTCTCTACATTTCTGCTGAACCCGTTGCAACTCGATACCAACGCATATAGACAGACGTGTTGGAGAATAGACGTGCGGAACTGCATAAGCAAACGTCTGCGTGAAACCTAACATAATTGAATGTAATGTTATTATTGAGCTACACACTCCTCATGCTTGGATGCATAGCATAAACCTGAAAGAATAGCTATGACATTATTAACATTATTGTTTTTATGAACTTTCTTTTGTATTATATAACATGTTGTGTGTTGCATAAAATGTCTGAAAAACAGTATGAGATGTCATGAGAAAATTTTTTAAACTCGATCAATCAGTTTTTATTTCATTTTGACGTTTGTTTGAGTTTTTTACAGCGTTTAAAAAAATTTCTTGAGTAACCTTGTGCGTTATTATTCAAATTAATAGCGTAATATGATTCTGAAATTAGCCGAAGATTTCATCTATTGATTTTGTTGAAAGAGGCACGCGTGCTATGCCGTCCTTCATATGTTAGCACTTGCATCGGTAGGAACCTAAGAGCTTTCTCTCTTTTTAATATATATGTGTAAAGTGCGTATGTGTGCTCATGCATGTGTAAGTGATGTTGTGTGCATGTGTAAACAGTTGTGTGCTGTGCAAGTGTAAACAGTTGTGTGCTGTGCAGGTGTAAACAGTTGTGTGTGTGTGTGGTGTGTGTGTGTGTGTGTGTGTGTAAGTGTGGGAGAGGTGTGCATCGTCATATAGTCGTATTATTAATGTGCGAAACTGAAATCGATCGAAGAATGGGTGGATTTTTATTTTCTCAAGCAAAAATGTTCTTGGACCAATGATTTCTAATACTGAAACGACTTCAACACACCTGCTAATCTGAGCATTAGAAGCTTCCTGACAAATGCATGCCTAGTGACCTTATCGTAAACATGGCCACACGCTCATACAGCCATGTAAACATTGCCAGTCTTTGTCAAAACAAAATCTTCAATGTTTATTTATGTACTGTTTATTTATGTAGCGTCTTAATTTTTGCTTTGCACTTTGCGTTTGTTTGAGAAGATGTAGTTTTATGATATGCACCGAGATGACAAGCATGTAGGTAGTAACATGTATGTCTCGACGGGTGCATGGCAGACTGGAAGGACGTTAGAGCATTCCATTCAACATATGCACGCAGTCACGTGAATAATGAGCGTGCAGGTAAATAAATGAGCTTTGACTATGCAATACATCATCATTATCATTAAAATAATTCATATCAACCGCACTGCATGTTTCAACGCTGCCATCATCGCTCCCGTCCTCATTCCGTACTCATCGTTGTCCTCATCATCATCCTATTTATGATCATCATCCTGGTGGTCGTCGTCGTAATTATTTTTTGTGAGCGTCCACGTCAGCACGTTCAACAACAACATTTGTGCATCAGCCAGCCACGTGACATCAGGCCACACTCCACCCCATCCACCTCTAAACATTTTGCATGAATACGCACGCCAGCCACTCATTAATGCAATGAATTCATAATGAGGGGAAAACTGGAAACGATAATTATCGATCGGTTCTTTCGACGTTTCATAAGCATTGCTAATAAATACATCGGTTTTGTTAATGCCTACAAATTTGTTTTCAAATCCATTTCTAGTTTTATAAATATTAAATCTAACAAAATTTATAATTAACGGATCAATAAAATTTTACACTAAGAAGAAAATTGTTTTGAATTTAAAATTCGCATGGACTACCAGAAACAAGACCATTGTTTCTCCACAAATGGATACAGATTTAATTTGCATGCGATGCTAATGAAATTTTCTGACATTGGTACAAAAATACGTATTTTTCATACAATTTTCGTATAATTTGTTGCACACTAATCATTTGATTAATGGTTGCGAAGGAAGTGCCGGGCTTATGGTGGGACCTGGGGCAGTTTTTTCCCACCCCCATCAAACTTCAACATTGTTATACTTTTTGGCCTCTTCCGTCAAATTTCAACATTGATAAAATTCTTGGACCCCCCTGTCAAGATCCGCCCCTGATAAATAAAATGAATTTCATATTTCCACCTGTTTGTTTTAAAACCTCTGTTCATGCAAAATTATTTATTTTTTGCTTATTATTCTTTTAATTTTTTGGCTTTAAATATTTTTAAGGTTCTCTATGCGTTTGTTTTTTAAATATATAAGTTTGCTTTCGAATAACCTGATTTATTTATCTAAAATAGAAAATCCAAATGAGTGAATAAAGAACATAAATAAAATCGTTTTAATGAGACGAGTCATTTCATTGTTTAGTGGTGTCTTTTTAATTCAGTCATTTATTGTTGTGTTACAAATTTGGCTACATTTTAGAATTGAACACAAATAAAAGGAATAATATACCTTTTAAGAAATTTTTAATATTGCAATTGTTTCTGCATTTATTTCAATTTCAACAGCTTTTTTATTGGTAGTTTCTTTAAAAACATAAGATAATAAGAAATAGGTACCAAAAGTTATCTTAAAAAATAAAAATATTAAAAAATGAAACATTTAGGACGATCGAATAAATTAAAAAATTTAGAATTAACATGTAAAACAGTAACAATATTTAATTGAATTGTTGAGACGTCAATTCAGTTGACTTTCAAACTCTAGAGAACTGCCCACTAAGAGAGTATAGCAATTTGAAAAGATGCTGATAAAAAAGTGAATACTTAAACGTAATAATATTTAATTATTATTGGCAGATGAATTATTTGCTTTTCTTTAGAATAAATGTTCTGTCCTTAGTGAATTTTTTATGGTGGATCATATTTCTGCGCCACTGATTATAATTTCGAGGTGCTATATAGGTAGGGAAGGGTAAGTCAAGTTGGTAGCAAGCAGTCCAGTACGGTGGATGTAGTTAGTTGCCCATCCAAAATTTTTTATTCTTGAAAAGTGAACACTCAACCCTGCTCAAATTTGGCATGGTTGGCAAATAAATTTAAAAAAAGCGTCAAATAATGCAGTTGTTTTTTATTCATTGACATGTGCGATGACACACAATGATGTAATCTTCAAAACCGTCATTTTCATTCAGAAAAGTCAAGTTACTCACATTAATAAAACGTATATTATCAAAATTCTTTCTTAATTTTCGAAATTTCAGTCCAGATTTGTCGCATGCTAAAAACTATCTTGTATTTTATTGGTTGCATGTTGCAAGAGATGAAAATTCAATGCAAGCTTCTGAGCTCAAGTTTGTTCTTATAATGATGTGCCTTTTGATTCTCCTATTAAGAAGTGCAACGAACAGTGCAGTGTCCTGTCATTAGTGATGGAAAGCAAAGTAATTTGTTGATGTAAGTCATAGTAAGACTAATATAGCTTGTAAAAGTATGTTAGTGATGACTTTTCAGAAGGAAAATTTTGTTAACATTGCACAATAAAATTTTACTCGTGTATTTAATTATATATTTTTTACTCTAAATTTTTAAGAAAATTATAAAATTTCTCCGACACAAAAACAGCTTTTTGAACAAATGTTTTTTTAAAAAAAAAACAAATAGTTTAAAAATGACGAAAACAATTTTCCCATCGGGCGAGTCTCTCATGATTCGAATGTCAGAAATATTTCCTCGCTCCTTCTAGTAGCTGACAGTTGTAAAGTTTGAAAACATTGGTGCTCTGCGAATTCTTTCGCAGTTTAAAAACAATAGCAAGCCGTGTTGATGATCACTTTTATATGATTTATTTTGAAAACGTTGAAATACATAACTTGTTAAGTTGAATAGTGGCTCGTATTTTCAGTAAAAATATCCTCCGATTGTTATAAAGAAAATTATTAATTTTTTTTCGATGCACAATATGGATAATAATTGAAATTGTTTCAAGCAGCTGAATTATGTTCACTGTTGATTTCGTATAGCACTAGCATCGTACACGAGCTAACTACGCCTATAAGATTTAAGTATTATATTCTTTATTCTTAACATAACAAACAAGTGCCTTTGTAAACTTAAGCCCAACTTTCAAAACTAATTTGCGGTTCAACAATTGTATTATCAGTTATAAAATGTTTCATACTGTTTAACATTTCAAATATACACATAGAATAGTTGAAATGAACCAACATAACAAAGAAGAAATTAAAGAAAAAATGAAATAATAAATGTTTTGCGACCACGTGATGTGAGGTAATTGCATTGCTCATTTTCCAGCACATCCCATTATCCCTTTCTTTTCTTTGCCTTTGCTCGAAGATTTCATTTCCTGGAAAATTTTCTTCTTTCTCTGATGTTTTTAAATTTGATTTTCAACTCGTTTGAGAATGCATTATTGCGTTTTTACCTTTATAAATTTATAGATGAATTATTTTTAGATCCAAAACAAAAATTCAAAATAATTAAAATGGTTATAAAAAATCTTTAAATTATTACCACTATGTTTTTACAAACTGTGAAACCTTACCAAGAGATTAACGAAAAAACATGTCGTGATGTTTTGGTTTATTTGGTTTTTTTTATAGTTTATTTGAAACATGAAGAGTTGGAGCGTTAAAAAATTTATATTCAGCTCGTTTAAATGTCGATCCAAATTAATGTCGCCATGACCGAACATTATTTATTGATATCGCAAAGATTTTTTCGCTATAAACTTTTAAAATCAGTAGCCTCGCGAAACTGAAAAATATTATTTATGAGATGGCGCATGAATATTTATTGGTGCAGTAATTATACCCAATGACTGTTTTTCATTGTGTTGTTTCCTCTTCATCATTATACAACTTCTATATAAGCAGATTCATCATTTTTATATTGCATGTCATGTAAGATTTTTTTTCTTCTTGTATTGATAATTTGTTTGCTATGCCTCTTTAGAAATTGCCATTGTGTGTGTGGAGGAGCCGATAAGTTGATGATATTGCTCATTGTACTTTCCTTGTCCTATTATGACAAACATTTCAAATTTCGTTTTCATTTGTATAAAATGTTTTTCTCTGTTGCCATGTTTGTTAAGGTGCATGTTTGGTTTGTTGTCGAATGTTTTGTTGATGTTTGTATTGTCGTTCAATGTTTTGCTGTTGGTGTCTGTTTCGGTGTCCTGTCTTTTGATGTTGATTTGATTTTTTTCCACTCATTTTTGCGTTCATTTTTGTTGCTACGCTTTTTGTTGTAACGTCTTTTGAAGTTGCATGCTTTTTTGTTGCCATGGAGAGGCGAGCGTACCGACATGATCGTTTATGTTTTGTATATGGCGCCAGAGGGAAAGGTGATTTAATAGAATCGTTTCTCCTTCTTCTACGCTCATTATTTCGTGCGCAAACGCAAACAAATGCACACAACACTCTGCAAACACAATCTGCGTAAAATGAAATCTCCAAGACATCTTTTTATTTATTCTTGAAGTGCTGCACTTATAAACATACATCCGTTATATAACTCACAAAAAGGTTCATTCCTGCAAATTTGTATATTAAAAAATGAATTGATAGAGCAGATGAACGGAAAAATAAAGAGGAAGAGAAAGAGAGGAAGAAAAGAAAGAGAGAGAGAGAGGAAAGAATTACAAAGAAAAATGTAAAAAGAGTCTGATATATATATTTGTGTGAGTTAGACAAATCGTTTCACTTTTTTAAAATTTAAAAAAAGATAATTGTGATGTTGAATCACAATCAACGAACTGCAAGACTGTAAAATTTTTTCTGGATATTCCAACAAAAAATATTTTTCCAAATTTTTTTTTATATTTTATGTGAAAAACATGACTGAGAAAGTTGTTTGTGTTTGTATGCTTGGTGGACGTTTGTCTGAAATGTTCTTCTTATATATGGTTAATGTTTATAAGTTTATAAGCCGTCATTTTCGGCTACATTTGATTTAGTTCTTTTATTTTTTTCTCATTAAGCTAACTCAGCTAAATTTGATTTAATATATTTTGATTTTCATTGATATCATATATTTGTTGTCACTTATTAAGCTTTCTTGTTTGGAAATATTTTTACGAAATGTTGCGCGGTCAGGTTTGCATGCTGTTCCGTCACAGGCAGTAAACATTTTTGTTGCAGTTGGCATAAAATTAGAAAAAAAATTAAACTCTTTCTTACCTTTTTAAAATTAAACATCGTTAAATTCAGTTTCTTTTATACGTTTTATATACCTTTTTAAAATTAAACATCGTTAAATTCAGTTTCTTTTATACGTTTTATATTATACGGATGCACTTCTAAACTTGAATATTTAGAAACCATTTGAAAATTATAGATGAAACTCATATTGTTATAGGAACATATGTTGTTTTCTAATTGAAAATTATTGATTCATTTTGCAAATAATGGAGTGATTACTTGAACATTGAAATTTCTTTATATTTCCTCTCCTAAACTGATCAGTTATAAAAAATGGAGCGTTTTAAATATTTTTTTATAGATTAAAAAGTGCGTAAACATTAATTAATAAACGCCGTGCATTGTGAACTGTAAGAATCTTGCGCAGTGAAAGCGTGAATATACTGATGAATGTATCACGACGCACTTCAGAAGCGCGTTTATAAAAGAGTATGAATGTTTACTTCGCACACGCCTATTTAATTGCAAAATATCTGAAACGGTAAAACAACAAACCACAAAGACGTGTGTGCATGTGCAACTACTGCAGGCACAAATAAACACACAGACGCTTCATATTGGTTTCAGAACATTTAGGAACAATAACAAACGATTTAGCGCTAACCTTGTCTCGTTTTTCGCTTGTTATGCCTTCCACCACGAGTATGCTGGTGTTGTTGTTGGTGGTGCTGTTGTTGGTGGTGGTGTTGTTGGTGGTGGTGTTGGTGTTGTTGGTGTCCTTTGGTTCGCTTCTTCTACATTCATTCCGTTTTATTTTAAGCACGTTGTCATCATGTCTTTTCCATCATTTACTTACCTTATTGGTTCCTTGCTCGTCTGAATCTACTGGCAAATTAAATTAATAACTTAATCAAACAGGTTACACACTTATTTATAAATGCGAAAGTTTTAATTCTGTACTTAAGTGCAATTTTTTATGCTAAAAAATTTTCTTAAATCATAACATGTAATGTAAAAAAAGTTTAAAAATTTAACTTTCATATATCCACACGACCGGCTGACCATTGAGTGACCGACCAGATAGCTTACTAACAATATCATTGAATAACAACAATTAGCTGACGGTCATTAAGATTTAGTCAGAATATCATTTTGACTAGCATGTCCCGTTTAATTTTGATTTTAATTCCTTCAACAAACCCATGAAAGTTTTATTTTAATCAGATAATTTTACGATCAGCTCACGCTTTGAATACAATTTCACCAGCAGTAACAGTTCTACTCTAAATTTTGCTATAACACTATTGATGTTCTTTTCTATGCATTCGAAAAAGCGAGAAGCTCGATTTTTACAAACCAGACACACTTAATCTTTATTAATAATATATATGTTTAAAGCTCATAGATCACAATGAATCAAACTGGACAATGAAGTAATAAATTATTTTGTCTACAGTGTGTAGTCTGTTTGTCTTCGAGAGCAACCATGAAGACTTACCCTTGTGGACACAGGGTGGTCTGCAGGAAATGTTTCGTGAAGACCATCCAAACGGCGGTTTCCGAAAGATGTTTGCCTCTCAAATGTGTTGTGTGCAGAGCCAAGATACTCAAATTAAAACAGGTTTGCCAACTTTAAAGCTCCACAACTAATAACTCCAACATCGTAAACAAAATTCACAATAAAACAAAAACAAACACTAAAACTGGATAAACAGGTTGATCCAAAACACGACGACGATCGAAAGCCACGCAAACATTACCACTTGCACCAGCATCAGCAAACCTTGCAACAATGTTGCAACAACCCAGGCAACAATCATTACTACAACAGAAGATCTGTCTACAGTCTGCCCTCTCCATACCAAACGATCGCTCTTGCCACACGCAAGTCTCGCCACAGATTCCCCGGAGACACCTCGCATTCAACTTCGTCCGCCATATTTGTTGCCACAACACCAGTTCTCTTGACTTACAACAATAATGACAGCAACATCGGCGGTAGCAACATCAACAATAACGCAACAAATTTTACGAGCGCAGTTGATGAGACGAGCAACGAGAACGCTGGCAACGGTTATGTTTGCGGTGGCTTGGCAAGTTCTGCATCTAGCAGGAGTCACAGCTACGTTAACCACCATAACAAATCTAACGGCGTACCAAGCAACGCATGTAAAGCGCCCAACAACAAAACATCAACCAGCCATAAACTACAACAACATTCCGTAGACCACCAAAACAATAACTCAACAAGCAGCGCAGCAAGCAACAATAACAGTTCTTATAGCATTGGCAACGGACACTGCAACGGTGGTTATCAAAGTTCATCTTCGACTAGCATTTCTTCAATAACCAAAACAACATCAGCAACAACATCCAATATAACCACGATTAGCAAATACACAAAAGGAAATGCTGCGAAACAGAATAACACGCCATCCAACGGCAACTTCAACAGCGTTCAACAGCGACAGAAACACCAGCCACATCACTCACAGCATCAACAGTTAATTAAAATCCCTCCTCCTCCTCCCGTGCACAAGAGAAGATCTGGCGAGAAGAGATCATTATCGTCATCCTCGACCACAATCACGTCGTCATATTTCGCCGCCACAACTCCAGATTTCAACAACAATTTTAACGGCAATGATAATTTCTGCAAGGATGCAAGCAGTGGCAGCGTTTTAGCTCAACATCAACTAATGCTGGCCATAAATCATCACTCTAATCCTGCTTCCAGACTCATTCATTGTGTTGTCAGCGATGTAAATAACAATAACGCCAACAATAATAGCAACGCTAACAACCTCAACAGCAACAACAGCAATGACATCATCAACAACGGCATCAGCAACAACACCAACAACAACAACAGCAACAGCAGCATTATAACAACGAAGAACAACGTTCAATCGAGAGATAATGTGATTAACAGTATTAACACTTTCAACGACTTGACTGACAACAATCGAAAATCGGCAAGCAACATAACCAACCACAACTACAGTTACACTATTAATTTGAGTAATTTTCCTCTTACTCTCAACAACAACAATAACATTAATAATAACAATAATGCCAACAATAATAAAATGATGAATAGCGATGCTTATAATTTCAAGAAATGCAACTTATGCCAGCAACAGGTCATGTCTAATGGAAAGAACAACAACGCTCACTTTCAACGATGCCCTCATACAAACATGAATAACAACAACAACAACATTAATAACAATAATAGTTCAAACGCCAACAAGGCACCAGCTCATAGCAGACTGTTGCAACATCAGCTGGTGTACCCTGCTGAATCGGCTCCCTCCACAGCGAAGCATCTCAGTAAGATTAATGGATGGGCTGATGTCTGTGACAACATTAGCAACAACATCAACAACAGTAACGTCAACAACAACAACAACAACAGCAATTACTATACCAGCAACAACAACGCACTTTTTTCCACTCCTCCGTCAACGTTTAAAATATTCTCCGTTGGAAAACGAAAACCGAAAGCTATGAATTAAATTAGTTTATTAAATTTTTAAAACTTAACTTATTTATTTATCAAAGAAAGACGTTGAATAAGATAGAAAGAGTTTCGACTTTTACTAAAAATATGTTGAGAACCTACGTAACATCGTAGGACATCCTGTGGAGACCTGTTTGTTAACTTGATTGATCACTGTTCTAGGGTTATGGAGAAACTTTCAGTTCCCTTTCTTACTTCATCTAAGGCCGGTTGGTCGGTTGAAGCGGCTTGACACATCATCAGCTGAAGGCTTCGTTTGGTTCGGAGTTCGAGTTGTAGTAATTTCTAATGTAATATTTTTAAAGATTGAATATTTTTAAATAAATCATCAGCTGTAGAATTGTCAAGTGTAGAATAATTTTAAAATTTAGTTGTGTTCGTTTCAATATAGTTTTTGTAGATTCATTGGAAATCCATTTTCGTTCCCTAAATTATTATGTATATATGTCCATACATAGCATTACTTGTTCCAGAATTTTAATTTATACCCCTTGCATAAACACTTTATTTGTCATATTTTCCAGATTTTTGTATTGAATTTTTCAAATTATTTTAAACAAACGAGTGAAATAACAATGAGGCGGGCGGCAACTTGTATCAGTGACCATATCATTTTTTGCAATCATTCATGACATGGAATTATAAATTCTTTTAATTACCATGTTTCGTCACGTGAGGTTCGCATCTTACAATCAACTGCCAAAGTTATTAAGTTTTTATTTATAAAGTTATTTAATATGAAAATAAAACTTAGAAAACGTGAGAGCTTAAAACCGACCTCCCTCCCTTTTTACTCTCAACCATATCTACACTTCAATATTTACACTTCAATATTCCTATTGATATTTGTTAATATTTAACTTGATATAAAACTTTTCGACCAATTGACATTTTTTTTATAATTGAACAATTTTTTTCCACTTATGTTCTAGTTAGATAGAGATGCGTATTTGGCCATGATTATATCGTCCAGTATTTTATATTTATAAACTTATAATATATATATATATATTTATATATATCAATATATATATTAATATGTATATATATATATATGTATATTTATGTATATATATGTTGGAAGGAGACCGTATTTTATACAGTATTGTATAAATTCTTCCCAATTGTAGGCATTAATCAATTTAAAGTTTGTCTTTTCAGTTTTCCTTAATAGAATTTTTGGGGCATTGCTAAATTTGTTGAAAATAGAATTATCCAAGTTCATCATGAGAATTTAATAGAACTGTTGTTATCCAAATTCATCATGCAGTTAAGCCCTTATTTCGATTTTTCATCAACCATCTTCAGTAAAAACCTGTACTGAAGATGATTTGTAAAAAATTGAATTAAGGCCTTATCTGCATGATGAAAACAGTTTTATTAATATTTCATGATGAACTCGGATAATTCGATTTTTAACAAATTTAACAATTTTCAAAAACTTCAAGTAAGGAAAATTAAAAAGACAAACTTTAAATTGATTAATGCCAACAATTCGGTAGAATATTCCTAAAATATTATATATATACATTATATATATATATATGTATGTATATATATATATATATATATATATATACATGTATGAATTTTACTGAATTGTTGGTATTAATCAATTTAAAGTTTGTCTTTTCTATTTTCATTACTTGAAGTTTTTGGAAATTGTTCAATTATAATTCTACTTTCAATTAATTGAACAATAATTGAAAATAGAATTTTAATTAAAGAATTTCCAAAAATTCTAGTAAGGAATATTACAAAGACGAACTTTAAATTGATTATCCCAACAATTCATACAATTATACAATACTGTAAAAGATATGGTCTCTTCCAACCTTCCAACATATATATATATATATATATATATATATATATATATATATATATATATATATATATATTTACAATATTCTATAAATTCTACCGAATGTTTGGCGTTAATATTATAGAATTTATAGAATATTGTAAAAATTATGGTCTATTACCAACACATATATATATATATATATATATATATATATATATACTTTTGTAACAATGTTTTAATTTACGTCTGTATATCATCATATCACTCACGAGCTACAGTAACACACTCACGCGCGCACACATACACAACACACAAACAAATAAACACTTACATACACTCACACATATACACAACACACACCCACACATACACAATTATGCATATTTTCTCCTGATGTTTTATTAAACTTTTCGTGGTACAATCACAATTCACAATAGCAATAATAAAATCACTATTTATAATCTCTGATGACGATGATTATATTCATAAAAATTTATTGTATGATTTTTCAAATTGATTTAAGTTTGTTATGAAAATTATTTGACATTGACGCTTCTTATTTCAATTAAATGTTTCCTAGGTTGTACTTTTAAATTTGTTCCATCCTGACCATCCAACTCTTCCATCACCAACTCGTTCCGTCATTTCATATTTCATAATTTCGCGGCGTGGATTAATTTATTTTGCAGTAGAATTATTTTAGACACACACACACACACACCCATTTTGTTAATATTTTTATCTATTTAATTCATTCATAGTTTAGTATTGATATGTGTCAGTTGACTACTATTCCATAGAAATAATTTTAATTTATGCATAACTTTATACTGTATTTTCTTCTGTTTTTCAATTATATATAAATGTACAGTACACACATGCATATGTTACACGCAGAATGTCTGAGTCGGAGGAAATATAGTCGGTTCCTCAAAAAAAATCTGACTCCGGGCCTTCAAAAATTTCCGACTCCTGCCAAAATCTCCGACTCAGACATTCTTGTTACCCGTTCACTTATATTCGAGTGCAGTGGCGGATCTAGACAAATTTGACTGAGGGGCCAAAAAGTTGAAAATTTTATGTAAAGTATAAGTAGAGTTGTAGTGTAGTTGTTCGTCCAGCGTAGGGTACACGATGTTTTAACAACAAAGTCAAATGCAGAAATTATTTTCCCAATCTTTCATTTTTAATCAGCACAAATTATGCGGACCAACTCTGAAGAAAAGCATGGGGATATTGTAAGGCGTATACCATTGTATAAGTTCTACTACAGCCCTGAGGTGCGACAAAAGATACTAAATTAAGCTAAGATTATTTGTTTAAATTGTTTCAACCTTGTCCATAATTCACAACCGTCCTTCATTTTTCAAAGTAATTCTGATAATTTTTTGAAAAATTAAGATGAAGTTTTTCAAAAAAACGATATTACAAATATTATAGCTACTATTTTCAATAAGTTAAAGTAATGCTTTAAAATTAATTGTTTAAAATTTTTCAGCCAATTTAAAATATTGATTTACGCGGTTTTCTTTCAAACCGTTATCTGAGAAGTCAACACGCGCGTTAATAAATTTAATAAATTGGCAAACGTTGATTTAAGCACTTTATTTTTATTAGTTTCATGCTCATATCTTTATTTCGAACAGACATCCAAATAACATTTGCCATACACAAACGGATATCCACTCATTAAGTCAAACATGATCGTTCGTGTAAGAACCATGCCTACCTCAAATTGAGTGCGCATATTTCGTCATCTAAGCTGAAATTAACAAACAGGAAACACAAACTGGCATTAAATGTTATTGTTATCTGATAATTATAGGAAACTAATTCTAATGGTGAATCATAAATGTATTTATTTATTCGTTTTTTCTGTTTAGTGACCAGAATTTTGTTGGACTGAAGTTAGCAAAAATTTTGTTAAAATGTTAGTTACAACATCTTGCGACGTTATTTTTTAATTTTCAATCATGAATGAATTGTGGAAATTACAATATTCGTAATAGATCGATTATGTAAGTATCGTTAGTTCAGTATTATGTAACATTTTTTTATTAGCGACAAACACGTGCGCCAAAAAATGCACTCGCCCCTTAAACAAACCAGCACAAAGATTAAAACTTATGAAATATATATAGCTATACGATTTGTTTTTATATATAATATATATATTAAGCATTTTAAGCATATATATTTTTAACTATTCAAAACAGAACGATCAAGGATTTCATATTTATTTAAGAGCATACGCGCAACACCAACGGCGGGTTTTGAAGCTGAAGACCTCCACAATGGAAATTTGGTCAAAGTTTAAAATATCAAAATCCAATTTTTGCTACAAATTTTTTCAGCTCGACACCCTCTTCCAACAGATTAAAATGGCTAATTTTAATTAAAAAGACCTACTTATTTTTACAGAAACATTGTAAAATGTGTGGAATAGGCAAAACATTTTTTCAACATTTTTTAAAAATTCAAGCCCCCTCTCTGTTGGAGAACTTATCAAATTTATCATGCAGCGTTGCATTAAAAAATCATCAATTAAATCTCTCATAGTTTAAAAACAGTAAAACTTTGTTAAAAATTGTTGGGTTACAAGCATGTATTTTTATCTAATTGGATAAAAGAATGTTTGGCCAGACCAAATATTTGGCCAAAGTTTGACCTTCGCCTTCAGCCATTTTTAAAGGTCTAAGGCCAGGTGGTCGAAGAGTGCAATTTTCGTTTGAACATTTACTTTCTGGGATTCCAGAACATTAATTGTTGTTAACGAAATATTTATTTGGCCATCGTACCTGCTAAAACATCTCTAATTTGAACCACAGATGAATATTATATACGATTAAGAATTGTTGGATGAACATGTATCATGTATTGCCTACTTTTTTCAGTGATTTTTTTTCATTCTAAGGAATAAAATTAATTTTATAATTTCGGGTTTTTTGAAAATAAACTATTCGGCCATTCGGTTTTCGGTCAAATTCACTATTCGGTGCATCTCTCCTACGTAGAACAGCTAAAACTGTTTAACTTGTCGGATTGAAGAAAATTTGACATAAACAAACGGTGCATCTTTAACTTGATTATTGATCAATTGCTAATTTTTACACATATTTGAAATATGTAATGCATAAAATGTATTTGATTGTGGAACAAAATAACAAACAAATTAATGTCGTCATTACGGCTGCGCGTATCGGTTATAAAAAAATTAACAAAGAAGCGCAAGAGAATGTTGCATGTTAGGTTAACGTTGACCCCTTGGATTCTAAACGTTAGGAAGTCACCCTTTCAGTTGGTTTTTTTTAGTTTAGAGAACATTTCGGCATAAGAGTAGAGAGTCTGCTTTGAAGAGTTGGTATTATATGTATATATATATCTATTTAATTATTGTAAAAATTATGGTCTATTACCAACATATATACATATACATATATATATATATATATATATATATATATATATATATATATATATATGTGTGTGTGTGTGTGTGTGTGTTGGTAATAGACCATATTTTTTACAATATTCTATAAATTCTACCGAATGTTTGGCGTTAATATGTTTGTAGTTTGACTAAGACGTTCAGCGTTGTTTATTGATATCATGAGTTTTTCTATCTCGATGATTTTCTCAATTTTGTTGGGTTTGTTCAAATAGTGGCAATTTAATATATATATATATATATATATATATATATATATATATATATATATAGATGCAGTTGTTTAAAAATATCACAGCATTGCTTGAGTGGTTCAACTTGCAATTGAGTCTTTTTGTTTTTCGTACATCGAATTTCAGTTCATTAACTGAACAAACTGATGATGGACTGAAATTCGTCGTACAAAAAATTGAACAACTCATACTATATAATATTATTTTACTCATATTCATATGACATGATTATGTAAATTTGTAAAACGTGTGTGATGAATATAATCTAAAATATTTGTTAAAAGCAAATTCACGGTTTTCTAATTTTTGGACCAGCAGTTACAACGGCATCAGTTCAACTATCAAGCTTAAATAAATTTTGCAGCCTAAAAATTGAATTTTTCATGGATAAAACCTAAAGTAACTACGGATGAAGTATGTGTTGTTATAACTATAGCTCACTCTAAAGGAAAATCATTCTTTAAAAAAAACTAACATTTTCAATTATAATTAATTTAATTCTATATAACCAAAATTATTGAGGGCAAAGCGTGAGAAGGCCCGTCACTGATAATGGTCAATGATCATTACAACTCATATGACAACAGGCAATAAAACTAAATATGCTGAAGTATTATGCAAATCCATAAAATAAAAACAGTTGAAAATAATCCTAATAAATGAAAATTATTAATACACTCTAAGTATATATATATATTTATACGATAATTGGCCCAGACGGTTGAATTATAAAGCCTCGCGCGGCTTTTATGCTATGGCCCAGAATTAATTGTCATTATTAACTCAGTATAAATTAAGTTTAAAGAAAGAAAAAATTTTTTAAGCCTAACGTCATTTTTTATACATTTTGATTCTTCATGAATGTTCCTGTCAAAATATTTTAATCTATTGATTTTTTAAGTCTTTACAACTAACTTAATGGAACTTTTACGAAGCCAAACCTCACATAGCAATTTTGCTGTTTTTAAACTTTGTCTTATATAAAATCCTTGAATACATTTGGTGAAAATTTAATCAAACTGAGGATTATTTTAGTCATTAGATAGCACTAAAAGTTATATATATATATATAATATATACATATACATGTATAATAAATATATATATATATATATATATATATATATATATAGGTTTACATATTAGAAAATTATTTTGTCTTGAAATGTTTTAGCTCTTGTTGGTTATGTTATTTTACAAAATCATTATAGAAAACATATCTCGTAAAGTTACAAACTTGTTTATTTATTAGAAAATTATTATATTATTTATGAAAACGTTACTAGAAATAAAGATGGAAATGTTTGTCTCATTTTGCTTCTTAATTACTGGTGCGTATAATAACAGTGAAATAACAATAGAGTAACAATAATGAATACACATGATTGTTGGTGGGGTAACTCGTGAACATGATCACAAAGTGAAATTCCTGTAATTTCTAATCCATCTACCTTAAAAATTTTTAAGGTTTGAAAATATTTTTTCACAAAAATGTCTGGAAATTGCTCTCTACCACGTTTAAACATTTTTTCCATAGTAGATCGAATGCTTTATTTTGTTAAAAAAATTAACTCTGATACTTTTACTTCTTGTCTACTGATATAAAAAATAAAAAACAAAAATTTTTAATTGAAGTATTTCGATTATCCATTACACAAAACAAAAAATTATTGAAAAAATTGCTGAAAACATTGTCTCTAATGTAATTTTTGCAGCGAGTAATTTCAGAAAAATTAACCAAATAATTTTATTTTGCATTTTTATCGGTTTTTAAAAGTTTAAAAATATAGGTTTTTATATCTCGTGTTTTGTACTTCGGCAAAAAACCTTGTGTTTTTTTGGCATATCTTTCAATGAACATACGCAGTCTTTCAATGAGAATACGCAGTCTCCATCCATAGAATGCTTCCGACAACCACGTTTGCTTGGATGTATCGAATGATTTTGAGACAAACACACTTTGCGACCTCTTGCGCACTCGTTTGTTCATTCAAGAATTGATTAAAGCAAAATTGTTTTTTCTGTTGCATGCCTAACAAAAACATTGCAAATCTGTAGTCAATTGAAATCGGGCTGCAAAATTGGTGTTTGATGGTTTAAGATAGGCAAGTTAGCTCAATCGGTAGAAGTGCCATGACTTGTGCGATTACGGGATAGCTCGGTTCGAATACGGTCTATCCGGAAATCAAAGACGACATGCGTGTATGATGCGGTGCTTGCGCATCGCGTGCAATGCAATATAATGTTTGTTGGTCGTGTGGTGTGCAAAGTTTAGTTTTTGTGGCACGAAAATTTTAAAGCGTTCATGAGGACTTGAATGGGCGCTATATAAACTCTACGTATAATAAAATATGATTATGCCAAGAAAATTTTTTTTAGTGTAAAAATGTATTGAGAAAAGGGCTTTTATATATTATTAATATATGTTCTTAATATATGTTCACCCAAAATATTGATAATTTAGTTATAGCCTTAAACTTATAGCCATATACTTAAGCATGCTCCAGGCATGCTATGATACTTTATTAAACCCTAACTGAAAGTGTAGCAGGTTCATTCATGAATGTTATTCATAGACTAGCACAAATTTTGACGTCAACGCTGTTTCCGCTTTGGGCGGCGTGAAGGCTTATTGGTTAAGGTCGCCTGGTGCGGTTTCGCAGTAACCAGGTTCGAATATAACATAAAGATCCCCGCCTATCACATGTTTCTTGTGTGATGTGTCGTTTAACATGTATTCATATACGATGTGTGTGGCATATCGGTGAATCCTCTGAATTTTGAAAGAGTGTAATTCACCATTTTTTAACATTTTAGCATTTTAGCAAAAAAATGAAAAGCACGTTTATTTTTAAAATTCTACAGTTTGCCTTCTAATATTAATGGCTTGCGTTGTAAATGTTCAAAAACTTTTTAGTTTTGAAACAATGGTTTTCGCTTTCCATAGCTTAACGTCAATAACTGTCGAGCCTCGTTCGATGAAAGTATAAAAGCGAAACTGCGAGTGAGCTCGTCGGTACTTCAGTTTCGGCGCGTTGGTCGTCTCTTCGTTCAAGGTTGATAGTTTCATTTTTATTGTTTAGCGGATATTTTCAAATTTCTAGTTGCTTCATTTCTAGGTGCTTTGTTATTTAGTTTGAATCAGCAAACATGAAAGAAGTTCCGAAAAGTACGAAAGCTGAATTGCGTGCGGTTCTGTTGACGAACGTCGATGGCCTGCCGATTAAGAAACTCATGCTTAAATTCTTCCAAATGCACAACAAAACTCTCGACTTTCAGGAGCTCGGCTTCTGCTCCATTCATGAATTTTTATCTGCTCTTCCTGATGTCGCCAAGTCAGATTTATTTTATTTTATATTTATTTTATAATTTATAATATATTTTAAATATTATAATAAATTAAAATTATTCATTGTTTTATTTATTTTTTTAATAATATTATTAATTAAGTTAATTTAAATAATTAAAAATTTTTTTTATCTATTTTATAAAATGATTAAATCATATGGTTTTGAAAATTATATCATTAACTTTGGCTTAGCGGTTAAGGTCATCTGGTTCTGTTTAGCAGTGCGTGAAGTGACCGGACTCGAAATGGATAAAAATAATAATAATAAAATAAAAATAAATTTATACTATATTAGCAATTTTAGTATAAAATTTTGACTTTTTATTCAAAATTTGTTTCCTTTTATTTAATGTAATTTAAATTTTCAATGTCAGTTCAAATTTCTAAGTTTTGCTTTTGTTAATGATGTTGTTTGGATATAAATTTATTAAAAGTTCTCATCTAGCAATTCAAAAATGGAAAATTTTCTTGAAATAATAAACTAAAAAATTTTTCACTGTGAATCAAATCACATTAAAAGTTAGTTAATTGATGATTTGGAGATTTACTTATGACTCATTTTAATTTTTTAAATTATTTTAGAATCATAAAGTTTGCCAGTGGTGATGTTGTAGTGTACGGGATCCCACTAAACGATAAATTGAATGTGACAGTTCAGAAGGCTAAGCAAAGCTTGATGAAGTACACAAACCCGGATGTGGCTTCGAATGAAAATACCATTTCCTTCAACGGTGATTATCAACCTGATTTGGATAAACATAAACAAAGTAAAAATATGAGACATTTTCAAGAAAAGAAACCATCAAATAATACTTCAGATGATTATGGTTAGTTCTTTTTTTATTTTAATTACTTGTTATTTCAATTTGATGCTCTCTGTTACCTATGATGCTTAGGAGAGAGAGAGAGAGAGGGAGAGAGAGAAAGAAAGGGAGAGAGAGAGAGAAGGAAGGGTTGAAATTTCTCTTCTTCTTCTTGTTACTTTGTTAGTCTTATCTAGGATTGATTATTGTAACTCGCTCTACTATGGTCTTCCTGACTCTACTCTATCCTTTAAGTAAAGCTTTTAACTCTGCTGCTCGTCTAGTTGCTCGTGCCCCTTTCTTTTCTCATATATCTCTATATCTTGTTCTCTTGCACTGGCTACCTATAAAATATAGAATAATTTTTAAAATTTGCACGTTCATGTATAAGTCTCAATCTAAATTATTATTTCCTAAGTATTTATCAGATATATCAATTGAACCTAAACGTCCCGGTTTACGATCGTCTTCTTCTTCTCGCTTTTTCTTAACTCGTGTTAAACACTTTTTTGCCAAATCTGCTTTTGCTTTTTCTGGTCCTTTTCTCTGGAACTCTCTACCTACTTCTCTGACTACTTCTCCATCACTTGCGAAGCTCAGAGCGGATCTCAAGACCCATCTGTTTTCAAAATTTATTGAGGAGCACTGTTGAACATCGCAGAAATAGCGCTTTATAAGCTAATTGATTGATTGATTGAATATGATTGTTGTTGCGTTGCATTGGTGGATGGTGGAAATAGTGATGTAACTGTTAAAAATTTGCTGGGCAGTTGAGTTTTAAAGGCTAGAAGAGGAAGATTTATTATTATTTGTAGTAGTAGTGGTAGTAATAGTAGTGGTAATTGTAATATTTTTTACCACTAAATAAAATATTGTTGAAAGCTTGAAGTAATTAGTGAAAAATTGAAGACTAGGATAGGATTAGACAGAGGAGATATAATAATGAAAATGGATCTTGAAGTGTTGGTGTATGTTCATTTAATTAAAACTGAGCTGCTGGCTGGCATCACCTGGCCTTCAAATTGCAATATCGGATGGGTCGATCAGATTTGGAGTTGTTGAGTTTTTTTTTTCGTTTGTTTCCTTTTTACCATTTAAAAATCAAACTCTGAAGAATTTTGAGATCTGTGCAATGTACAAGGAATGCTACAGCAAAAAATTATAGAACAAGAATCAAATAATATGGTGATGATTGATGATAATGATTATGGCAATGAGTATGAATGGTGGTAATAGTGATGGTATTGATGGTGGTGGTGATGGTGATGAATTATAATGATGATGATTATGTGTTGAAATATATTTTTTTCAGTGACCATATATATAGGAAATATCCCTCGAAGCATAGATAAAGTAATTATTTATTGTTTTAATTTTAATAATAAAACATTTTTTAATTTCAAATCTAAATGTTTTATTTTGTAGCAAATTTCATATTAATTTTCATTTCAATTTCTGTATAATATTAGAGTTAGGGTCATTTTTTGGATGTAAAACATTTAAGATCGCAATTAGAGGAATTTGTTTTCATTGGATGTTTGTTATGCTTTCGATTCAAATCTTTTCCAATTGTTCAAAGGTTTCGAGATTACCTACTTACATTTTGGCAGCTGAATATTTTTTTTATTCTCAGCTTAACTGCTGTCAGCTGCTGTACAATCAATCATTCTTCTGATAATTCTCCAACTTTTGCATTTTTAACACTGGCCTCAAAATGATTTTTAGTTGATTATGCTTCTACTGTTCTCCTTCCTAAAAATATCTTCAAAAAATTTATCTTTAAAAAGCTGTTTTTGCATTCTGTTCTATTTTAAATTCATCAACCTAGATTTCTTTCTTGTGTCCTTCTTTTAAATGTACAGTTCTATCATACCTCTCATGAAATTGTTTAACCGACAAACTGAATGTTTAGTGGATGGTTTCAATGTTTACAAATTGAAATTCTTATGAGTGCAATATGGAAGAGATATCGAAAATCATTAAAGAGGAGAGGAAATAGTTATGAATGTGAGCTTCAAGGTGGTGCAGTCTGTTTGCCCGCTAGATTTGTTTCTTTTATCCAATTAGATGAAAATACATGCTTGTAACCCAACAATTTTTAACAAAGTTTTACTGTTTTTAAACTATGAGAGATTTAATTGATGACTTTTTAATGCAACGCTGCATGATAAATTTGATAAGTTCTCCAACAGAGAGGAGGTGCTGATGAATGTGCGCTGAGTTAAAATATGCACTGCTGACATGCTTGTCTTCAAAATTGTTTACTTATAGTTTAACTTTTGAAGTTCAGAAGTAAATTATTTGGTCAAAACCATTTACTGGATAATTTTCATCAATTATGTTTGAGGTCATTTTTAATTTCTATGCAAAGTATTTTTTAAAGTCTTTTTTTGTATAAAAAGTTTTTGTTATTTTTGTCACATTTTGATATGAAACTTCGTTTCTTGGTGACATATTCAGTATCGGATATATAGCAATTCATACAAGCTTAGCAACATAGTATCTGTGGACTTGTCTTGAACAATTATTAATTATATTATATATAATTATTAACTGTGGCTCTAAATATACATGGTTATAAGCAGAGCAAGCATTAAATGTGTTTATCACTTTTATTATTATCTTAAGTTTTTTTCATAATTTATTTACTATTTTTTTGCATTCAAATCAGATGTAGCAGAAATAATAATAATTACGCAAAGTTCATGCTGGCATGCTTGTGAAACAAACCCATGCATCGCCTGCACATTCGCATGCATGTTTGAAGGGTGTCTCTGCAGTCGAACCACGTCGCTGCGTGCCCTCCAATCCAGTGCTTCTTTCTTTAAACCATCGCATCACCTACTTTTTTTCTCAAAATAAATAATTTTATGTTGTAGTTGTTATTTGAGTTTAACTATCTGGTCGGTGAAATGCTTTGATGTAATTATTTCTAATTTTTTTTGAATCAATTTACATTCCAGACAGCATTATCTCAACATTTCAGGAATTACACTTTTAGAAATCTCAAAAAGTTACCTGACAGGTAAGATTTTAAATATTAATACGAAATAATAGCCTTAATGTTAATGTTAACCTCTGTTAATTCGTTGCATTGTTCCCCCAAAAAAATGATGGCCCTGTAAAGTTCATACTCCAGTGCATGTAGTGTTTTGAATGGAGAGAGAGAGTACTTGCTCTGCATGGAATGAGATGCAGTTATAGAAGGGAAATGTAACAAATTGCTATTCCACTTATAAAAAAGATGAGTGACGGACTTTCATTTTGAGATGGGCTGATGACAATCAGGGATGCTCGCTGTTGGTCAGCAAAATTGAAAAAATTTTGGGTATGACAAGAGAGAAGGCGAGATGAATTGTGTGTGTGGAAATGAAATGTTAATTTGCTTTGTAAATTGAAATAAAACAACCAAGTTAATACGATTTGATACGAATTTAAGTGTTTGAAAGAAATGTTAATTCTTATCTTATGAGAAGGGATTGTAAATTATGAGATCAGATAGTTGTCATTCATTTGAGGTCTAAAAATTTTTGAATAGAATGAAGTAAAAGATAGTTATCAAGGAAACAGTTGTGTTTTTTTTTGGATGAAGTTAAGTTGAAAAGTTATGAGTAAGCTGTAAATGAAAAACAGATGAGAAACTTTGAAGAGAGTAGTCGATCCAGAAGTTTTCAGATTTTATAATTACGTTGTTGCTGCTGATGATGATGAGGGTGATGTCGACAGTGTGGATTTCAATAATGATATAAAGTTTTTAATGACGATAACTTTTCATTTCAGAAACATTGGATTCATTGACTTATTATTATCTGAGAAGAAAGGCTTCGTGAAGGATCGATCGGTCAGGTACATTGCTGGTCACCAACTGAATTTCTGCATCAATCACAGGTCCATCTTTGAGGACGAGGAAAATGCTGCTAAGGACAACACCAATCGTGGCGACATAAAACCGCTGATGGGGGGTCTTCACAATTATAAAGAAAAACATCAAAATACAAACTATAAACAGAAACCGGAAAGTAACTCTTTAAGAAACTGCAAAAATGATTCGACGGTAAACGACGAAAGAAATGTTAGGAGGATTGCAAATGGTAAAACGTTGCTCAATCAAATGAACTCCATGTTTATACAGGATGTCGGTGATGATGACACGGAGGAGGATGAAGACGATGACGCCTTTCATCATTCCAATATGAATAAGTCAGCTGGCAATAAAAACATTAAAGAGAACGTTAAATCCGACAATGATACCGCCCCCACGAACGTTAATAACAACAGGCGCTATGCCAACAATGAGCACTCTGCAAGCCATGCAAATGCCAACAACAGCACCACTAAGGGTACTGTTGATGATGACGATTATTATTCTAACAAAGATGAGTATGATGATGATGAGTATGATGATAATAATAATAATAATAATAATAATAATAACAACAATAATCGTTACAGCTTGGTCAGCAACAATAATGAAAAAGGCAAATGCAAAATCTCTACCGACAATAATAATAATAACAACAATAATAACAATAATAATAATAATAACAACAATGACAGTAATAATTGTTACAGCATGGTCAGCAACAATAATGAAAAAGGTGAATGCAAAATCTCTACCGACAATAATAATAATAATAATAATAAAAAGAATGTTCATAACAAGTACCGACAAAATACTGAATTGACAAGAATAAAAAAAAAAGATCACAAACCAGTCAGAGTTGATGTTACTCGAGGAGAACGTCGTCCTGATATCAATAATAGTGGTGATGATAGTGGTAATAATGGTGATGATGATGATAGTGAAAAATCAAATACGGAGTTAATTATTCCATTATCAATGACGAAACCGATGATGAAATTGATGTATTACGACATCTGTGATAACATGTTCCACAAGTCTCCACTGCATTACTGGCCGAGCTACCAGTGCATCAAAGTCTTCGTCACCCACATCGAGGAAGAAGATCCTTCATTTTTTTGGGGTATTGTCTATGAACCTTTTGTAAGTGTAATTTATTTTTGTTGTACTGTTTCATGCAAAACAGTGAGACAAGAACATCTGGTATAGCATACTTTAAAATTTAAACATTTGAAGAGATAATTAAATTATGTAGCTTAATGCCAGTGCAGAGAATGTTATCTTTATGGGTTGGTGAGGTGTTAGGTTAACTACAAGTTTCCAAACATTTGATTAATTTAATGGCATGGATGGTTTGATTTTTTGTTGAAAATTTAAAAAAAATCAAAGATCACCAAATTATTTGCTCCTCTAATCTGGACTCGCTTATACTTCGTTGTTTGCTTTATACTTTGCCAACTTGTTTTTAAATGATTGTTTTTAGTAAATATAATGTTCTTTTTATTTGGAATTTTAATAATCTATCTGTTATTACTTTTTAAAATTGCAATTGATTTCATTTGAATTGTATATGCAATTTTCGGTTGGAGATGTTGGCTGTCATTCATTGTTATGTTGTGGTTGGAGAGTATTGAACAATATTAAGCTCATTTTTATTGGATGACCATTTCAGAACTCGAACATAAATGATGCCTGGTCCATTGACGAACTAAGTGACCAGTTTGTGAAGTTTAATTACGAGAGCAGGCGGGCTGTTACATATTATGACACTTACTTCTGCAGGTTTTATATTTTTCAACATTTTATTTCTATTGTTGACGTTTTAAAAGTTTAATTTTATTTTTTAAAAGAATTTTTTATTTCAGATCGGTTGTATTTCATTTATTTATTTTTTTATTGCATATAATTCCCACGACCCATGTCTATAAAAATATCGTTAGTCACTTCAGAATTTTTCGTAATTTTGATTTGCTTGTTTTTCATTTGTTTTGATCAACTCTTCATAGAGTGTCACTGTAAGTGTGTAAGTAAACCAATTTTAACTTACACATTACAATGTTTCATGAATTCATTGGAATGTTGTTTTGTTATCCTTCAAATTTTATTACTAAACATAAATAATTTTCAATTAACCTTTTTGCTAGATTTTATGGATCTTTTTTTATCATCATTTTGAATTTTAATGCCTATGTTTTTAATTATTCTCTCTGTAGCTTGATGGTCTTGAGATTTTTCTTTTTGTAAAGTATACTTACGCTACACACATGACATTTAAAAGTCATCTACCAACTTGATCAATCTTTTATTCTTCTACGCCATGTTATATGTTAGAGTGTCAGAAATTTCTTGTTACGACATTACGTAAGAAGATAATTTTGTATTTGTTTATTCAAGAGCCTGGATTAAATCCTTAGATAGATATTGTGCTGACTTGCATTACGTGGACTTCGGCAGTAATGAGAAGGTTCCACTATCCAACCTTTACACACCACCTCATCACGTCTGGAACATACCTCCCATCTCACAACCATTCAAACTTACTGGTAGGTAGCTTTTTTCATTTTTTGTTTCATTTATTAAATTAAAATTACTAATAATATAAAAGTGCTGCGATATGGATACAGTCATGATGTTATCTTTTTTTTTAAATTTATCAATATTTTATTTTATAGCTATCAATACTGATTGTTAATTGTTACTCTCGTTGATTCATCATTTTACGTATTGTTATTTTTAATAATGAATCATTCTACACGAAGAGATCTGTTAGAAACATTTACGTTCAACTAAATATTAATAATAATAAAATAAATTCTGCATTTGCCAGTTTACTCGTAACATTTTAATTTAATGTTCGCCAGGTGATGCATCAAACTTTGATTTGAAGCCGCACTTGAACAGCAGGGTGGTTTGTTACATGGCACAAAAAGATGAAAGACTGGTGAGTCAATTATTATTATTAGATTATTAGATTATTTACAATTAATTAACATTATATGTTGAGTAAAGTAAAAATAAATTGTTTATTTATTTTTATTTTGTTTTATTGCAGGAATACGTGAATATGATTTCTGGGATAGAATCAATATAATTATACATAAAACTTTAGTTGATTAATTATGTTCCATTTTTATTTTTTGAAACTTTTTAAATAAAATGCTTTAACAAATTTGTTGAATTTTGTTATCTAAACGAATAGTTCCGGATTACAATGTCCACCTGAAAGGAATGGTGACATCGCAAAAATGTTATATTCAGCTTGAGTATGCATTTAAACAAAGGTGTGTCAGGTTCCCTAGTAGTCTAATGGTTAGGATTCGGCGCTCTCACCGCCGCGGTCGGGGTTCGATTCCCCGCTAGGGAGAACATTTTTGATTGTTTTTTTTAAGTTTGTCAGTAGTAAAGAGTTGCATGAATGTTGAGAGAGTTAACTTTTTATTAAACAAAACAATGAAATCATTTCGGTGGTTCAATGCTGCTTCCATCTGAACCGCCATGTATCGTCGGTCGTAGTAATTTAATTTTCTTTAGACCGCGTTACTCGATCCCTTCGTTGCACTTGGTACAAAATTATTTAAAGACCGACATTATTACAACTACCTTAAACTTTGTCACCATTTGATCTTCACATAAAAACTTATTTTAATGCGAAATTTTTAAACGAATTGTGGAAATATAAGACCAACTTTTGCAATTCGAAATTTACCTTAAACATCAACATCCATGGTGAAGTGTTCCAGTTTAAAGTTTCTTACTACCTTTAGCTACGCCTCCGCAGGCCATTTTTGAGCATGGATAATTTCAAATTTACTGTGGTAACGCTCACATTTTAACGCCAAATTTCTCACGTTCTTCTTTGTTTGGCCAGTGTGCCGAGTCCGATAAAAAATTTTCGACTTCCGGAAAAATTTTTTAAGTTTTAAATCAAAATTTTACTTAAATTTCATTACTAAATGAAAGGTACTTTAAAAATCAAATAAAATCAGTCATGGTAATTGTTATTCTCAGTGAAATTATTTTATATTTATTATGTTTTAAGTCATGCTAAAAGAAAATTACGTGATTCTATTCACGTTATTAGCATTTTTTTAGTATTGAAGATGATGGCAAAAACGCACCATCTTGAATAATATTTTTAATGACAAAATAGAAAAGTCTAATTCTCAACGCTTTTCGGAATTTTTTAAGGATTCGGAGTGAATCCTCAAAGATTCTAACTCCAGGAAAAATCTCCGACTCTGGTTTCGTCGTCCTATGTTAGATGGTACAATTTTTAAGAAAAGAGGGAACTAATAACAGGACGTCCTCATAGCAATGGAGCTAACAATAATGTGTGGTGATTATTGGCCAGTTCATTATATTAATATTTAATTATACATGGGCCAGTTGGCCTGCAAGAGAGCAATGTGTCATCAAGTTAGAATCATTTACATATAATCATTAGTAACAACAGCCACTACATTTTTTAATGAAGTTAATCTCTTGTGTAAAAACATTTGAAAATCGTTCAGAACTTATCAAAATAGTTAAAAGTCATAATTTTTTCACTAATAATTGAAAATTAAGCATACAATTGTTTTTCTTTAAACTTAAATAAAACAATCAGTTTGACTTGAAATGAAAATTGAGGTAGCTAGATGTAGCAGGAATGAAAGGTTATCGTAAATTGACAATGAAAAAAATACAAATGTGTTATTATAATGTAGATGTTGGTCTAACATGATTTTAATTTCTTATACCAAGTGGTATACTCAGAATACTGAAAATCTCTGCGAAAGTTAGAAAATGCCGTTGAATGTTTGAAGATATGTTGGCAGAATTCATCATCGTATGATTTACCAGACGCCAAGGAACATAACATGTACATTTTGCATTTGGCATCACAGCTCTCTTGACCCATGTTGGACTTGAAGTAGTTCCTTCAAATAAATGTAAAATTTGTTTGCTGTCAGCAATTTAACAAAGATGACCAAAGTGTCGTATCACTTTGACTAATTATTGTAAAAATTACAAACAAGTAGACAAGAAAAAAACAAAATTGAAGTTTTCCCTACATAATCTATGAATAGCTCCAGTAACATTGAAAACATATTTTCATACATCTTTATTACGTGCGTATTTTTAAAACTTATTCATTTATTTATTAAAATTGTGCTGTATTATTGATCGTTAAATAGCATAATTTAAAAAAACATACTTGAAATAAAAATTGAACAATGTTGCGTTCCATTCCATTCTTAAAATCAAGTCATGCCAGTCCAACGGTGACAAAGATTCCAGCTGGTAGGCTTCCTGCGACAGTTGAAGTTTTCGTTAAATTACATTCCACTATCATAATTATAACACCTCAAACTGATTTAAGAGAGCATGCATCAATCACACACACACACACACACACACACACACACACACACACACACACACACACACACACACACACACACACACACACACACACACACACACACACACACACACACACACACATATATATATATATATATATATATATATATTTCAAATTAAAAATTTGAAATCAGCAGTAACTGAATTGACATCACAGTCAAAACCTTTTTTTAAAATTTAGTTAAAATTGTGTATGGGGTATCGCATAACTGCATATAATACGTAATACTATAACAGGATTAACATTAATGATACCTTTGCAGAATACTCCTTCACCCATATCGTCTGGTTGAGCGTATTTGAGAGAGTTATATTCATTATATAGGTTTCATGGTCTAACACAGACTGTCATAGAGTATAGAAATTAAAATGTGAAAATAACGAATGCCACTTCTATCATGTCAAAAATTTTACTTTAAACAAAAATACAAAATTTATGATAAAAACAAAAACATGTCGTAAAATAAACTGGAAGAGAGAGCCTTTGTTATAGGTTATTTTATATTTTGACATTAAAAATACTTATCGTTTTACAGTCTAATTGAATAAGCGATAGAATAGTGGTAATATAAAAAAAAACACGTGTAAATCACATGAACAACTGACCCAAGTGCTTTCATCGTGGAAACCATCGAGATGGAACACTCTGTAGCCTGGATTTATGTTTATGAAAGTGGTCAAACTTGGCGATAGGTAGGCGACAGATATGGGCTTGAGATTAACTTTTTTGTTTATTATATTTTCATTCCCTGACATTTTGAATCCATTGACAACAAAATTTTTGTTTATCAGATTGCCTTTACTGTCTGTTCTCATGGATGTAGGAGTGTTGATTTTATAAAGATCCAAGTCGTAAAATAACTGAAATGTATCGTAATGCAGATGACCAAAAAACTGGGCTGAGATTATTTTATGAAATCTGTGGAAAAGTGCAGTGATAATAGTTTCAAAAATTAAATGTATTCCCAGAATGATGCATGATAAATTTCCGTTCATTTCAAAATAGTACAACATGAAAAGTTTACCGATTGATGACTTTATAATAATTTCTGCTCCAGACTTGCATACATTCTGGCAGACCAGGAGCAATATGACCTATTATATGAACCTGCAAGCAATCAAATTAAATAACTTTGCAAGAAATTAATTTCAATGATTTCTTAACAGTTCTAGCGACGAATGAAAATGTAACAAAGTATGTTATTGAAATAATAACGAGACCTTCTCATTGTTATCTTCAGCTTCCTGCAAAACATCAACCAGCCACTTCATCTCTGAAGACGGATCGATTGGATTCAGCAGCAACCACCTAGCGACGACACACACGACAATTAGCTCAAATGTGGATGTTTGTTTATTAATAATTAAATAATAAAATAATTATAACCCATTCAAATTATTGCAGAAGTTCATGTTGAGTGAGACAATTCTGAACCCGGGGATCACTTGCATCGTGTAGTAGCCACCCCTAGGTGAAAAATAATTTATACAGTTACATAGATTTTATTATAAGAAATTTTTGTAAAATTGGTTTGTTAAAACAGGCCATATGGAATTCTGTATTTTTACTGTCGAAAATAAACTTACGAACATTTTAAAATTTTGAAATGATTCAACTAAGTAGGTACGCAATTGACAATTATTATCTTCAATGCTGTTACAATTGAATCGTAACCACGGAAAGGTCCATTGAAAAACTTCTATGAAAGATGTTATTAAGTGAGACTAGCCTGCTGAGAGTCTTTAGAGCGTCGGTGGTCAACCATTTTGAACTGATGTTCTTCATAGTTTCGTAGAGCCAACTCATCGGGTTCTCCTTGTCCTCGTTGGGTTTTGAACTGATGTTCTTCATAGTTTCGTAGAGCCAACTCATCGGGTTCTCCTTGTCCTCCATGTTTTTGGCAAAAGGAAAGCTAATGCGATAAATTTGTTATTATAAATTTAAATTTATACACTAACGAGGTTTACAACTGTCTCCTCCATACATCTTAAAAATAAAACTACTCCTTAAGAGTTGAAGTGACTTTAAAAATTCAATCGTATATAAATTTAATATTCAAAATAGTTTAGTTAATATAATTAACAGGAGAAAAAACGTTAACCTAAGTACTACGTGAAAATGATGATTTATAAAGAAAATAAAGAAAAATCGACATTTCTATCATTCAGTAATCCGATGTAACCATCAACGTAAGCAATTGTCGTACAATCAATGTAACCTGTTGACAGGGACTCCTTCGTGATTGCCCAGCGCAGGAAAAACGGGAATATTAGGGAAATATTTGTCAAAACGTTGTGCAATATAATGCAAAACTTTCAGCTGATCATCTCGAGTTTGGTTCCAAACATTGTGACTGAGGGAGTCACCCGTCCATAATATGTAATCAAACTGCAAAAAATTAGTCGATACATGTTTTTTGAAATGCCGACAAAAATAACATTAGTGTATAGTGATAACAAAAAAAATTTAAAAAAATCTTAAATTTTGCATCCATTCGTACGACGGGCAATTATTTTTTAACTTTTTTTTCAATCTATCTACACTGAACAGGATATGATCACTAAGAAAGCTTCTTAAAATAAGTTTCAATTTTGTGCTACTCGCTTTGTTACCATTTTTTTGACAACATCAAACATATTAAGATCAGCCATGTTTGTCATTTCAAAAAGAAATTGTTAAAACCACACTCGTTAAAATTTCTTTGTCAACAAGGCTGTTTGAGACGTACTAATTACAAATTTAGATCCCATTTTTCAATGACAGTTTACTTCTATTTTTGAAATATTTTTTGAAGAATTTCAGTGCTCATGTGGCAAAACTACGACAATGATGATTGCGATAATAATGATGATGATTTATTTGCTTTTCATATTTAATGTAAGCCTTAATGTTCTCAAACACAGCTAGCCTTTACTATGTATGCATTGCACTTCCTTCTATTCGTCAAAATTTGTTGCTCTTTTTTATGCTTATCAGTAGAATTTAACAACAAGTTTCGGAACTTTTCGTTTTGTAAGGCCATTGGTTCGTCAGTTATAAAATGCAAACTTTGATCAAATTTGGAAAGAAAAGAAATGAATTTTGAAGGCGTAATTTTTCCAGCGTGGAGTTCTAAAGTTGGAAAAGAACGCGGCGTAGGAGGACATCACAAAGTATAAACTACTTACTTATAATATAAATAACAAACAATTCGTCTTGAGTTTCAACTCACTGGGCACCCATTTTTGTTATTGTAACATCTGACCCAAAAAGTTCACTGCATGAAGATAATAAATAAAATGAACTGTTTATTTATAAAAAGATGATTACATTTATTGAACTTTCAACTCATATGATATATGATATCTTGTGATTATATGATATCATATCATGAAGATCAATGGTTTCAATCCATTGTCTATAGATATTTTCAATCTTTTTAGTTGTTGCTTGTTACTCTTGTGTCAAGTGCTACAAAATGATTTGAAAACATTGAACTTATTGGCAGTAGTTCCAAATATAATTACACATAGGTGAGCCACAGTTCAAAGCTGCACAGCTGGAATGCCAGTTGATCAATAAGCATTTAGTTTGTAAATCATTTGATGATTTAACTTATCAGCTTAATATTTCAGCTTCAAATTGTCATAAAATTAAATACAATTTAATAAACCATTTGTAGAAGATTTTTGTTTATCTAGCACTTAGCTTCCCTTTTAGTCAACTGTTTAAGATAAATGGTAAACTTTTTGCCAGCTACAAATGTTATTTTTGCCATTTGCTCATTTTTTTTTATCTACATTTCACTAGGATGTCGTTTCAACTTTTTTGAAAATTCTGAATAATTTCGTGTTTGATTTTTATTACATAATTTACAGTCCAACCAAATGAGCCAATAAAAATTTTAAAAAGTTTGAAATAATTGAATTTATGAAAAAGTTTAAATCTAAAAAAAAGTATTTCAAAAAATTAAAAAATTAACAACAAACCTTTTCTTTTGAAAGCTTGTTAAACAAATCATCCACTGTCCACGTTGGCATATCACAGGCTCCCAAACTTGCCCAATATCCAGCCATGTTAGATGGTTCTAAAGACCGTGTGATGATCAATTAATTTTAGATACTACTAAAAAAAAATTCCTATTCTTGAAACTGTGGTCAAAACACATATAAATAAAATATATTAACAGTTGAAAGATAACTCAGATATTGTGATTAGAATTCCTATATAAAAACTTGGACGAGAATATAAATCACCTGTCGGTTGGCCATTTCTGCAACACAGAGGATCATTGCAGTTAATAGCTGATTGTGGTTTGTATAGGAAATCTATGTGAATGTCTGTCAACTGCAGAACTTTTAGTTTAGGAGTTGGTTTGGTCTTCAAACAAAATTATGATTATTTAAAAACATAATGAAACGTGAAATAACAAAGCATAAGAAGAAACAAAAGAAATTACCATTGGCAAATTTTTTTCAGCAGTTCTATCATGGGATGGTACTGGAAGATCGACATCCCACTGAAAATATTTACTCTCTTTTCTAGTACAATTTTTAGTTAAGAGGACCTCACAGACCTCCAGCGGTGAAATGGTAATATTGGAAAGTACCTCGAACACTTCATTCTTGTAAGTTGCATTTTAAATATTTATGATGATGACATGCTTTAAAAAATTGAGTTGTCAACATTTTGTGATACCCTTACAAATATGCATTTAAATGTAAAATAAAAGTTTACATTTATTTTTATTCATTGATACTAAATCACATTTAACAAATAAATCAAATCTTAGTCAAAGTTTAGTGATCGCATTTGAATTTAGCTAAAAGAAAAGGTTTGTGCTAACAGCATCTTGGGATAAGCAAGAAAAAAAAGTGAAATACAGCTGTATTACCTATGTTAGACTCAGAAGTGTCTATGTAATTTTGAAATAAATTGTGAACAATATATTGAAAAGGTTGATAAGCTTAAATTTAAATTAAAAGAATGCAAATTTAAAAATGCAATTTAAGATTTACAACAAAGATCTCAGCATTAGGAAAGAGGAAATAATTATGTTTGCATCATGAAATGAGTTGGCATATGATTTTAAATGGAGATAGAGATGGTTTGGATTCGAACAGGAAAAAAGTTAAGTTTAAAAATAATTTCTAGGTGAAAAATTAAGGATTGATTTTTTTCTATATCTCTAAGTAAGAAGAATGAATTAAATTAATTATTAAAGCCCTAACCTTAAACATAGAAACAACTCCATGGCACACATCATGGCTGCCCTGGTTGAAGAGTACACAACCACTTGTAACTATATTTGAAATTACATTCTTTGGTACTTTAGCTTTCATCAAAGTCTTTATTAATCCCACAGCTAGTTTGCAATTCAAGCATTCAAAATATTCAGCAATTGAAGCCTCTTCTTTTGCAATCAAATTGTCAGATCGGTAGGACAGTTTTGTTGATTCTTCAAAATGAACAACTGATTTCTTTATTTCCGTTGTAGCTGTATCATCTTTTTCTTTGAAAATTTTTTTGGGCTGCTTCTTCATATAAAAAACAGCATCATCATTGTTTGCTATGTCACTTTTGAAGATCATCCTACATTTGACACCAATTGTAACGAATAATAAGAATATAAAAACGAATGTTCGCAAATCCATCGTAAAATATTTTTTTTAATGCAAAAATATGCAAAATGTTAACGAACACACACACGCACACAATCAGATCAGGGGTTCATAATAACAACATCATATGCTTTAAAAACCTGGGTTTTTATAGTCTCCGGTAATTCCAGGTTGCTCTCAGTTTCAGTGATGTGCCCATTAATAAACTAAAATTATTCCATAGCGATACTAAATAAAATACTAAATAATGATTCGAACTGATAAAATTCATTTTATTATTTTACAATTATTTTTTACAATTTTTTGAATAAAAACAAAAAATAATAACTAAGTTATTTTGACTGAAATTAAAATTTTGTTGTTTAATTTCAATATTGATACCCACGGATATGATATATATCCATGTTGAAACCCTTCCTATCATGTTTGATATCCTTATTCTATATAATTTCTTGATATTATAATAGATTGATACTGATCTATCTGGCAGTAGTGGTAAAATGATCGGGTGATCTTTTGCGAGTTTTTTTTACCACACAATAAGTTACGATTGGTTTGTCTGTGTCATTGTTGTGAAATTAAATTGATTTAAATGATATTCTATTTTTGTGACATTTGGTTCGCCCTAAAACTTTATTCATCATTATAAAGTTATTAAGGCTAAGCACCAAGCCAAGCCAAACCCTAAATGAACCGGAATACAGCCAGTAAACACTCAGACTGAAGGAAATTACCGTTATGTAAAGAATTAAATGATATAGGTATCTATCAAACGTTGTCAATTATTCAGGGGTTCCTACTATCATTCTCATGCTTCTGAGATTAAGTTTTATTTATATCCAATAAAAAACTACCAGCTTTATTCACTATACAAACTATAGTTCGTGTTCAATATAATATAATGATAACTAAACTATTTCGTCGATTCACGTTACTATTTAACAAAAACGTCGGGGTTACCATTATTTACATTTTCCTGTTCAGGCGATTAAGTACTACATGATAGAGTCCCAAGCAGAGAAAATTTTCCAAACCGCAACCATCTGCACCGCATACCGAGTTCACGTCCGCAACCGCCCGCATCCGCACTGCTCATTATCCGCGCATCCGCACTGCATCCGCGAAAAGGCAACTAAATAAGCTTTTGAGGATAAATATTTATGCGTGATGCATGTATGTCGGAGGTGAGCAAACTTTTTGCTGTGAGGGCTGCATTGGGAATTATCCATCCATCCATCCGTCCGTCCGTCCGTCCGTCCGTACGTTCGTTCGTTCATTCATTCATCCATTATTTCAAGTTGAATGTTTTCGTACAACTGGCACAATTTACAGTTTTAATTCTAAACAAATTTCTATATAACAAAATAGTCCCTTTAATTTAAATTTAAATTTCTGTCCATGATTATGAAACGTTAAACTTAATGAATTTATTTTTAATTTGGTTATAAATAAAATAATATGAATTCTTAAAACAAAAATTAAACTAAAAAGCTCAATAACGTTAATGACAGTATCGTTTTCAACAAGTTATGTTTATAAGGACAGCTGACGACATTCTACTTGTATATATTTTCCTGTATGTATTTGTACGTTTGTGTGTGTGCTGTGTTGTGTTGTACCGTTGTTTGTATGTTTGTGTATGTTATAAATATAATAAACGTGCACGCGTATGTACAAATGCTAATGTAACCTACGTTTGAGAGTATTTGCGCTCAAAAATGCAACCAAGAAAAACATAGAGAACACACAAGTGAAGAAGAAACTTATTTGAACGGCATTTAGTGAGAAGCCCGCTCGCCACGTCAAGGCCGCCGTTCACGAAGGGGATAATAAAAAGATAAAAGATCCCTATCAGAAAGCTTAGCGTTGTATGCACTTCAAATTGTTTAGTTATATAAATAATCCTAACTATCTACTTATTAAATTATCTAACTTGTGACACCTTAGAGTATATAACCGTCGTGTTTATGTTAGCGCGTTACAGATTTCAGACCCCTTCAAATCAAACATACCCTGCTCACAAGGTAGGAGTTTAGAATGCAGAAATAGGCAGGTAGGACGCACCTTTCACCGAACCAACTCTGCTGTCCGATCATCCTAATCACCTGTGACTGCATGCTGAAATCCAGAGCCATCCGTCTGTAACGCACCCTTAACTTACCTACTCATTACAATTATCCCTAACTTATTCAAGCTACAAAACTCAAGAGCCCAATTCAATCACCATTTGGCACCCGCCCCACCACCTACATTTGCTTTGGACTCCAACTTAATAACAATAATGTAAAACTTGATTCAAAACTTACCTATAGATACACTTACATTGTTTCTATCATTACATTATTGCACTTAACTGCTTATTTTATTAAATTATTCTCAGCCTTAATAAATTTAAATAATGTGTTATGAAAATAAAATTACGCTCAACTAATGTAATGAATGTATGTATTTACATATGCATGTGTGTTTTGTGCAAAACGCATGTGTGTGCTGCAAGTGCAAGAAAATAAAGAAGAAAGAAAAAACTTACGCTGTCTACCTATTTAACTATATTAATGTTGTATGTTTTCTATCTATCCTACCTACAATTAAAATTATCCCTATCTAACTTAATTAACAAATCTTAATGTAATGTGTGTGTGTGTGTGTTTGTGTGTGAGTATTTGTGTTGAATAACGCTTCTCAAAAATAAACATTAATATCGGTAAAATAAACGAATAAGTCTAGAAATAAAACGTAACTTGATTAAAATAAGATATAACGAAATTTAACTAAAATAAAACGAAATTAATATTGTGTTGATTGTAGTGTTTGATTGATTAGTGTTGTGTTGAACAAAAACAAACAAAACTATACAATACAATACATATAAACTAGAAAGTAAGTATGAAAGAATAGAGTTCCTAACTTACCTATGTTCACTAAATTAACTCGCCTAACAGTGTTCAATTAGCTTAGCTTACGGATTAATTCTACCTATTTGTACGATTACGAAGAAAAAAGTAAGGAAAAGAGGATAAAACACCAAGCAAACAAAACAACGAATGTATGTTTGTATGTATGTGTGTGTGTATGTATGTATGTGTGTGTTTGCGTGAGTGCAAACTCTATATAACTGCGCAATAAAACTCTATATAACTCGATATAACCGCGCAATAATAATATCGGTAAAATAAACGAACAATGCACCAAAATATTTATCCACATCAGTTTCAAAACGATCAACCACGTGTGCAACATCAGAATAATGTAACATCTCTAAAAACCATCGAATTACACAAATGTGTGAGAAACTTGAAGTGGAAGAAAATATAATCAATTCTTCACTGCAAGAGATTGTTGAAAAATTACTCAGAGAATGTTTACCATCAGGGTTTTTAATAAATATCATTGTTGATGTTCTGGTTGTTTACAAAATGAAAGTTGAAAGTGAACCAACCGTTGATGCTGCCATTAAAATTTTTCAGGACGAAACTTTTAAAATATATGTCAAGGGACAACAGATATCTGATTCAAAATTTTCTGATATTGTCAATGTCAAGTTAAGTAAAGTATCAGATATAACAAACATAATGTCTAGACTAAATCATTTTTTAGAAAATGCTGTCGAACTGATAATTTTTTTTGTAAGGAATGCTAAAAAGACAATCGATAACAAATGATGAACCAGCTTTTTCACCAAAATATCTTGAACAAGTCAATCGAGGTGGTTTGCTCACTCCAACCGAATATGCCTGGAAGACATGTGTGAGGATGTTTGGTTTATTTAAAAACATTAGAGAGTCTAATGACCTATTTAATAAATTTATTGAGGCAAGGAACCAATCGGTGTTATTTCATAAAATAACTGAACGATCATTAAATGAAAACAAACTTTTTTGTGATAATAACCATGATATGCAATTGTATTTATCTAAATTTCTTTTTAATTGTTTTAGTAAAAAATTTTTTTAAATATTTTTCTGATGTTAATAATGTGCAGAATGTAAATAGTAAAATAAAAAAATTACAAAAATAAGATTGTTGATTGTTAAACGCTATATATGCGCTGCACATGTACAAAGCACGTTGTACAATACATGGATTGTAAAATGATTGCCTTCGCTGGTCCGTCGCTAAAATGTTGGCCATCCTGGTATATTATACAGATGTCCATGTTTTATAGGTAGTGCGCTAGTAGCTCGGTGAAGATATCTTATCAATTTGAAATATTTGATTTACATGACAGAAGTTTATAAAATTGACGAGTTAGTTTGAATATTAAATCTGTTTATATTACACACACACACACACACACACATATATATATATATATATAAGATATATATATATATATATAAGATATATATATATATACATATATATATCTTGTCCGATTGAACAAGATCGCGAGCAGCGACTGCTCCATCTCTCTCTCGAATTAGAAGTTAAAAGGAAGGTAGTTCTAGATTTGTCCAATCAACATATATATATGTATATATATATTTACATATATATGTACATATAGTGTACACACACATATATATATATATATATACATATAAATAGTGTATATAAGTATAAATATACTTTTTTTAAATTTTCAATCAGGTCTATGAGAAAATTGTAGTTATATAAATAATTGAATTTTGATACATATGTATAATATTGATACATATATACATATATATTTATGAAAGTATAATACATATATTATATATATATATATAAGTATAAATAAACTTTTTAAAAATATATATATATATATAATATATATATATATATATTTAAAAGATGTATGTTTATTTATTCATTTCGTTCTTATGAATAGGATAGAATAGAAGAATGGATAGATATGCAGATAGTTACTTGCATATTGTAAGTTACGAGACGTATAAATACACGTTATGCTTATATGAAGCAAATGAGTGCGTAATAGAAATGAATAGTATAAAAGGCAGTGTGCGTGCAGGCTTTTTCATTTCAGAACATCGAATGCAGCTAGTTGTTGTTGCTGGTTTTTGTGTTGTTAGTTTGTTTGACGTGTGTTGCTTGTCTGATCAATTGAATCTTGTTGCGTATGCAATACATCCTGCAATATGTTCAATAAATACTTCCTACCGATAATTAATGCTTAGAATGTTGATCGTTTGGTTTAATTTGGATAATACAATTAAAGTTACAAACATTATTACATCTTTTTGGCAGTCGGAAAATTTTAAACACGTTGTTATTTTAATGTGGTACACAAAACAATCATCATTTCTAATTTAAGTGAGGATAATTCCGTGAGATGCAATAAAAAAAGAAAGAATTTGTTTGAATCGATTTGATTGACGATGAGTCTGGAGGTCTTCCTGCCCAGTTTGTTATCGCTGCTCCTCTACTTGAACAGTTTGTACGGAGAGCTCTGCTACGATGACAGGTTACATTTCTTCACCCATATTTCAATTCGATGGTCATTTTCCTGCAACTGCTTGTTTCTATTTTGTCCATTGTCCTTTTGAGATGTTAATCATTACCTTTTTAGCAGGTAAAATGTTCATGCATGGTCTAGGTAATATATTTAAAACATACAACGTTAGTTTCATTAAATAAGTATAAATTTATGAAGTTAATTGGTGAATTTGTTGTTGGTGTATAAAGATAAATGTATCGAATCTATAGTAATTGTTATTATTCGTTCGTATGTTATTCTATCAACCTCTGTAGCAACTGAAAACCTAAAAACAAGCCCCATTATCGACGGTCGCGCATATGTACGAATGAATTCCTCCATAATTAAACAGCTTGATTACATTTGTAAAACTTCATTTCAGTAAAAAATAATTCACCTATTTCTGTGTTTTTATGTTCGCAATCGTGTGTCTATGTATGTGTGTTTGTGTGTTTGTATGTTTGTGTGTGCGTTAGTTTGTGTGTATATGTTGGTGTGCACATAAAGTTGGAACGTAAGTGGTCGTTTATATTCAGAAGATTAATGATTTCAATTAGAAAACTTGCAAGATGAATGTATTTGATTCAGTTTTTTCAAATATGTTGGCAGCGCTGACTGACGAATAAGTTGTTGTTAATTTGTTGATTATTATTATTAATAGTAATAATGTACGTGGTCATTTTTAGCCAATTAAATGCGGTTATATTTTTTACTTTGTCAAGCGTATTTGGATGAATCTTCCATACATTCCATGTCCATGTCTTATAATGGTGCAAAGATATTCAATACCACTCCATCTTTGTTTAATTGTGATATTCATTTTTTTAGTTATGACATCTGGTTTTTATTTATACAAAATAATAACATAATATATGAGCACATTCAACGATGACACTAATTCATTATAAAAGTAATAACATGTATAACTTCAAATCAAACAAACATTCTAGCTGGAACAACCTCTTGGGAATAATAATTTTTGTCATGGATTTTATAAAAAATGTAACAACAGCTACAAGTAACGAAAAATTTTGTTACGTGATTACTACCTGGTTATGATCAAACAACGAGAGTTTACCATATCTAGTTGCGAACTGACAAGAAAACACTAAAACTGTTCAGTTTACTTACTGCATAATATATAAAATTGATTGCTTCTGTAAGCAAAAGCGACCGGCAGCAGCCTTAAGTTTCTGCTTTTAATTCTGTGATGGATATTCATGCCTCCCTCTCATCTCGTTCCAGCAATTTCTTAACTGGAAAAATTCAATGGAAAAATTTTGTTTCAAAGAAAGAAAATGTTTAAGATTGATTGGATTGTCACGATGACGACGACGACGATGATGATTGTGATGATGGTAATAATGAATTGGCAATAATGATGAGGACGGTGATGATGATGACAACAGAGATAATGAGAGGAGAGCGAAGATGAAGATGATGATGGTGACTAGCAGAAATGATGTGATTGGTGATTGTGAGGCAAACGATCTGCCAAAGTTCAAACGCATTTATACATGTTGACTTTGTATAAATACACTTATGAGCATTTCATAGACCAAAAAATTTCTGATTTTAAAACATTTTAAAACTGTCTCAACAAATTAATGTTTGATTCATTTGCGCTTTTTTATTTCAAACAAAAATTTGCGAAAACATTTTTAAATCGACAACGATTTAAAAAACTTTCATCCTCTTTTTTTTCTCGCCAAAAATGAAAAACGCCAAATGAATTTATTTGGAATCTCCTGAAGCATTAATATTGTATCAGGAAGGAGGGATGATTTATGAACTGGAGGATCATAAATAACCAATGCTTAACACATCAGACGCGCACGATCTTGCTGTTTACGTGTTCCTCTAATACCAACACAGCGTGTTGTCTATGTCTTTAAAAACGTTGGCAGAGATTTGTAACAATTTTGTAATATTTGCATAACAACATCTGAATGTGTTGGATGCTATGATTTAAAAACTCATGTTGGCACAGTGCATGTTAGGGGTATAAAGTACGTGATACTCAACGCTAGCAACGTCTTTTATTCAACCTGCTTATGTCCATTGCAAAATGTTTGTAGAACTTTTCAGCATTATGTCTGCTAGTACACCTTTTTTCTATTTTAAAAATTTAAACACGTACGTTTTAAATTTTTAAAAAGACTTTCAGAAATGTTTTGAATGCTTTTTTTCCCGATTTTAATTCTCAAGTGAGAGACCAGGATCATTTTTTAAATGTGAACAAATTCAAACTGAACACTTCTCATTCAATATGACATTCCACCAAGTTTTTAAGTCTGAACAATAACGTCAAAGGTTACCTGCTACATCCTAGTCCTTTGTCCATCATGTTTTCGATTATTTATTTATTTATTAATTACGGACAAAAAAAAAGAAAAAAAATCCTCTAACAAAACTCATGAAATAATACGCAAAATGATCACACACCATGAAGAAAGATCGAAAATTAAATTTTTTAAATATTTCTTACTCAGCTAATTTAAGGCACGTTTGATGTACGTTACAAATTAATTAACTTTCTGATGTTTCAACTTTTTCTCGTAAACTTATACACGGTGGATCGTGTTGCCAGCTTACATTACAGAGTAATTCACAAAGCTTTCAAACAAATATTTTTCTTTGGAAAAAAAGTGAATGTTGGCCATCTCTTCAACACGGATATATGGCTTAAGCAAACACTTCAAACAAAACATTTGAATGAATAATTTAGGTTTAAATATTTTATATAATTTAAAAAGTACACAAAGAAAGGGTTAACATATAAATGCAAACAAAACAAAACTAACCAAACAAACAAACAACCTATCAACCGATTCACTTTTCAACCAACCAATCGACCATCCTACCAATCAACTTTTCTTCCAACCAACCAACCAACCATCCTACGAATCAACTTTTCTTCCAACCGACCAACCAACCAACCAACCAACCAACCAACCAACCAACCAACCAACCAACCAACCAACCAACCAACCAATGTAACCAACCAATGTGACCAACCAAGGTAACCATCTAACCAACAAACCAACCAACTAGCTGGCTAAACAACCAACCAACCGACCAAACGACACCAGCAAGACAATACGACCGAAACAATGAAGGCACGTAAAATAAGCAGTTTGTTCTTCCCAGTCTCCATGATCATTATGCAGTTTCTAGTAGAATTTTTTCGCTGAAGAGGTCACGACATTGAATCTTAAAAATATTTGTCGCCTTCGTACCTACGTGTGCATATATGTATGTATGTTTGTTTGTATGTATGTTTGTATGCTTGTATGTACGTAATTATGTGGTTACGTGTATGTGCTGTGCATTGTTCCGCAAAATTCAATGTCGGATTTTTGTTACAAAGTGTCTCCTATTATAAATATTTGTCTTAACTCCTTAGTGTGTTTTTTTAACTTTGTTTTTTTTATTTTGTTGAAAAATTACACTTTATTTAATTGGCAATGAAATTTGGAGATGATATTATTATAATAAAATAATTTATTAGATAATATTTTTAAACAGTGGATGTAATTAATCTGGAATTTCGTCATAAGAAAAAAACGTCTTCAAAAGGAATTTCTGAAAGGAAGTTTAAAATTGCACGTAGTTTGCTTTCTCCAACACATTTCTTGTCACAACTTAAACCCGATAGGTGAGATAATTCAATTAAGGTTCACTTTCTTTACTGGGTGCAAACATTCGCACCTCACATTATTCTGGATACGGTGTATACGTATATCTCTGTTGGTATGTATTACACTGTGAAAATTATGTATAATTGCCGTGATACAACAAGCTCACGTTGGCCTGTGTTTGGTTAAAATATTGTCTTCGCAATAAAAGAAGGACCAAGTTCATTTTATGACTTGAACTCGTTGCCTCAAGACAGCTCTAGATGTTTTAGCATATGTGTATGTAGGTTTCTCTCTCTCTCTCTCTCTCTCTCTCTCTCTTCTCTTCTCTTTAATCTTCTCTTTCTTTCTTTCTGTGTGTGTATGTGTGTGCGTACACTTGTGTATTCATCAGCGTGTGAATGGGTCTTTTGTCTTCTTGACCATTCGTTCGTTTATTGTGGTCGTAATTTAGCAGCAGTATTTCATGTTGAAATATTTTTGTTGTTAGGATTGCATACTAAAGTGGGTTCAGACTGATTTTAATAAGTGGCAACATACTGCAAACTTTCAAGTTAATCATAACTTTCAGTTTTGCATTTATATAAAGTAGGGTGTCTGACTGAAATTGCGATACAATTTTATTATTCGATAAAAGATAAAACTGAATTGATACTTTCAAATGCTGTTACTTTTCTTATAATTTTTGTAGAAATTTCACAATACAATATTAAGCCTTTTTGATAGATTTATGCATGAAATGTTCCATGGCAGAGAATGAATGTTGATTTGGCGTTCCGTTACGTTCTAGGAGATTATAAAAAAGTGATTGATGCCGTTCAGTGCAGGAATGTGGAACTGATGAATTTTTTGGCCATCAGTTTGCATGCAAATTTTTCTAAAAGATTTTCAGGATGTTATCTTACTATTTTGAACATTTTTTCATACACAAAATGGGTTACAAATTTTGTTAAGCCTAACATCATTTCAAATCTTTTGTTTCACATATTTCAGCAAAACTCAAAAAGCTTGTAAATTTTTCAAACAAATCGTATGCAACATGGACACGTATATTTTCTTTAAATCATATTCATTCCGTTGTCCCATGAATCGTAATGTATGGTTGAAGCAGATTGCGTATCTCCGAATGCGAGGTCTATAATTTGATTTGACGATCGGTCGAACGCTCCTTGCGACCGCTATCACAACTGCAACTACATTTGTTTCATCACAACTACAACTTTTTTGTATCATCGAGACTACAACTATTTTTGTATTATCTTTTCAATTTGCCATTTATTGTTTCAACGTCTAACTTAACTGCTATCTTGCATGGCAAATACTCTCCACCGTTGCTACAAATGGTAGCCAACTCACAATGAAACAACTACATAAAGCAAAACATTCTTCACAGACTTTCATGTACTGTTAAATTTATATTTCAACTCATTTCCTGATTACATAACTTTCTGCGCTTTCAAATTATTTCCCTAAATGTTTATTTACAATTTGATGTTATTGTCATAAGGTATTTATTTGTCTTCTATTCATGCCATTGAAAATATTGTGTGCTGATTGAGGTTGCGTTGGTTATTTGACCAGCATGGCTTCGGCGTCATATTAAAAAAATTTAATTTTATTGTATTTAACATTTTCTTGTATTTAGTATTTGTATATTAAATTTGTATTTTTATTTAAAAAGGCTGTAAAAAAACTCGATTTTTTTATTTTTTGCGTCTCCAGAAAAAATGTTGAAAGATGATAAAACTTGAATCTTAAAATTATTTTATGTTAGATTTAAACTCAATTTGTTAGCTTGTCAATATTTGCATGTTTGTTATTGATATACATCCTCGAATTTTTACTTTGCTATTTTTAAGCAAAGTGTCCGGGTCGGAGATTTGGGCTGGAGTGAGATATTTTTTGAGGGACCAGAGTGGGATGTTTTTCATTCTACATCCACACCCTGCTGTTAAGTAACTGTTCATTAAATTTAAAAAAATTTTTTGTCTAATCTATCAACTAAATACAATTTTTTTGTCTGTTTTATATACCAAAGGTAATCCAAGAAAAATATAAAATTTCTGTTGAGTATAAATTTTTGTATAAAGTGAATGTGAAAAATCTGCTAAGCCGTTCATTTCCTGCTTTTTCAATTTACTTTGACAACCGGCTCCAAAATAAATTGATTATTTCAAAAATATTCAATTATTTTTTTTTTAAGAATGGTTCGGGATTCAGACTTTCTTCTTTTAAATATTCGTAAGTTGAAATATTTAATTACACTTTGAATCAGATTGTAGATCAGTCTACTAAGTCTAAATAATTTCAAATATTATTCAAATGTGTGAAGAACTATCAAGTTATGAAGATTTTATTCTTGGGAACGTTTTGCTTGCTTTGTATAAATGTTATTATTTCCTTTCTAATTCCTTTCTTGTGCGCGTCAATCTTTTTATATAATAGACTAAAATCAATTGTTCAATAACTTACAAACAAAATTACAAAATTTCGTAAAACGTTCATAAATCATTCTTTAAAATTGCTTATTTTAAACTTTATTAAAATTTTTCGATCATTGAGCTTTCATCATAAATTTATATTTATATATATTAAAATATTTAAAAAATTTATATTATATTAAAATATTTTAATCTTCACAGCGTACAAAACATGTGGTAAAAATTGAATCAACCGTGCGAACCACAAAAATTCAAAAGATGCGTAGACTATCCTACAAAAAACGTAAACAAAAATCCTACTAACTCACACACGTGCATAAAAACAAACACACACACATACATAAAAACAAACACACAAACAAAAAGTAAACACGTAGAAACAAAGAAATAAACAAAGATGAAGCAGCAGTTTACTCGCAGACGAATATGCGTACGTGAGTTTTGACTGGAGCATCTAATGAAGTCAGGCCACATTTGTTCCATCACGTTTCATTCACACTTGCCGTTCAAGATGCTATTGACTTGCTTCTTATTGCTTTTTTTTTTTTTTTTTTTTTCACTGCTTGTCTCTCAGCTTTTGAGCTCATTCTTGTTCGGACTTGTTTAAAAGACTTTTATTTTTTCAAAACAACCTGTTTACATTTACAAATTGTCCATAATTTCTTGAATTTATCACGTTAACAAATTATTTAGAGTTAGTAGACTGATCTACAATCTGATTCAAAAAGTAATTAAATATTTCAGCTTATGACGAACAAAACTTATACAATGGACAGATCTGGGTGAGTACAATGAAATTACATTTGATAATTTGGTTACTAATGCAATCAACTACAGCAACATCTTTTAAAAATAATTAGAGATGTAGAAGCAGGAGCAGTTTATTTAACTGCATCAACTTTTTGATCACGTCTGTCTGCACGCAAGAAACCTTTGAAATGGTGGCAATTTAAATGAAACATTGACAACAACAATCGCTCAAATGTTGATGGATGATGTCATTAGACTTATAGAGCGCCAATCGATCATATTTTGCTGATGTTTCAAGCGTTGTGACTCTCGTGAGGTGAGGAGTGCGTCCATCAGTCTGCATGAACTGTCGCTCGCAAGTAATGCTTGTTGCAATGTTGTTGCAAGTTGCTGTTTTTTAGTGGACTGTTGTTGACGTTTGAAAATGTTGTTGTAGAAGAGATGTTTATATGTGGTTGTTGTAGGTATGTAAATGTTTTTGTTGTGTTATTGATGCTCTATATTTTTATGTTGATAGCGTTCTTACTGCATATATTATCAAATGTTTTTGTCTTATTTGTTATGTTGCTAATGTTGATCTTACGTTCAAGTGACATGTGCCAATGTTTTTGTTGTCATGTGTTTTGTTGCTCTTTTTAAAAATAGCAAAACAGTGTAGTAACTAAGTATCTGGAAAAATAAATTTGCGTTTCTGTGTTAAAATGCTTGTCAAGAACTCTCTACGTGTATCCATTGCACAATATAATCATTGTGTGTGGGTGTGCTGTACAATGGTACTCATACGTCTATGTGCTGTGCAATACAATTAGTAATGCAATGCAATGTAATACAATACAATTTGTAACGCTCAGCATTTTGTCGCGTTGTTTATTTTATCTGCATCAAATTTGATATCTTCTTTGGTTATAAATTTTATTCCCCAATGAAGCAAGCGCGGTTGTCTTCGAGATTCTCAAGTTTATTTCTGCTACGAACAAATAATTTTGTCGGAATGAATTTGTTTTGTCGGACGGTTTATTCAATTATTGCAGCATTTATCACTTAAAGTTGATGTGGTTTGCTTTTTGTTAATTTTGTCCGTCCCATGAAACGTTGTTGATGTGATTGTCTATAATAACATTGATGTGATTAATTACAGGATATGCTTAATGCGGTACATTTTGATGATTAACTACAGTACAAAAGTAACGTCGAGTCCTATTCAAACAAGCAACATTTGCCTTCATTGCTATTGATTGCAAAGTCATTCTTGTTGTCCGTGTTGTTGTTTGTGTTGTTGTTGTTAGCGATCTTGCTTGTGTAGTTGTTGTTTGTGACGTTGTTTGCGTTGTTGTTTGTGTGTGATGTTGTTTGTGTGTGATGTTGTTTGTGTTGTTGTTTGTGATATAAATTGTGTGTGATGTTGTTTGTGTTGTTGTTTGTGTGTGATGTTGTTTGTATTGTTGTGCGTGTTATTGGTCTTGATGTTCAAAGGTTTTCTGCCATTTTGTTTCGCTCTAGTGTTGAAGTTGCTTTTGTGTTGTTGACGTCCGTTTTGTGGTTGAGAATGATGATGCTGTCGTCATTAATTTGGATTTTGTTGTTGCGAATACCGTAACTTTTTTTATATTGAAGCGCTATATAAAAATGGTTTTTCTTGAAGGATCTGAAAAATAAAAAAAAACTTTTGTCATGTTATTTATCAGGCCCGGGTGATTCCAGTTTCAACAAATTTTTTATTATACTAATTTTTTGCCTGCCAACATTTTAAACGTAGTGCAGATGCTGTTGAAACACTAATCTGCTGCTTGTACATCTCTATGGTGATGTTTTTAAAATTTTAATCACATTTCAGTGCACTACTCAAATTAATATAGTTGTTTGAGCCACAAAACACAAATAAACACATTATATATATGTATATATATATATATATATATATATATATATATATACACACACACAAATACATATATGATCTAAGTAGTCTACAGAATTAAATAATAAACTTGATGGTAATCCGGTAAATGGTTTCAAATAAGTTTCTCCTTATTGTGACATGCCTTAAATGTTAATACCCACCAGTGAAAAAATTATTACACTGAAATAGTTTGGAGCAAATTGAACGTAAGACAAGTCAGCGATGTTGATTGCAAGCAACGTTCATCAACGCTCCAACTTATCTCAGGTACACGCCAAATTAGTGCTGGCTGATTAACATGTGATTGATACTTCTAAGGATGGCATTGGCATTAATGAATAAATAATCAATTAATTGGACCTACCATTATTCATTCGTTCATTGTTTTTGTTGTGTGCTTATGCACGTGTGGGTTTATGTACACATGCGCTTAAGTACGTGTGGATTAATGCACGTGTGTGTTTATGTGCGTGTGTGTTTATGTACATGCATTTTTTATTGAATGACCACTCAGTTGTTTTTGGCACAATTTGAGATATTTGAAAATGAGCAATAGAAATATTTAAATGTGTGAAACATTTTACATGCTAAAATAAACATCAGTCATGTTATCAAAGATACATTAAAATTGAAAAGTGATTAAATTTATTAAAATTCAATGCAGTCAGTTTTCGTTAAAATCAATTTAACTACCTTTTTCAAAATTAACAATTACTTAAACTGCTTGGCCACCTCAGATTATTTATGAAGGCTTTCATAATTTACAAGTCTCCATCGATAAATGCAGGTGTGCATCTATTAATACCTGCTGTAGAACAACTATCTAATTAATCAATCAGTGGTGTATGAAAGGCTGCGAAGTGCACATCGCAGTTGTATTTACAAATATGCTTGTGTACACTGTGCGTACATTTACTTATCACATATGTCTGTATGTACTGTGCTCTATACACATTAAGTTTGCACATATATTTCTATGTATTGTGTGCAAACGCACATGTGGTATGGGTATGTCTGTATGTATGTCTATACGTTGTATCTACCCACCCATATTGTTATGTATATATATATGTAGTACATTTTATTTACACATTCATGATATAAATACGCCTTCTTTCTTATAATAATAACGTCACTTAATGAAACGCGCTGGCAAGCGACTGAAGTGCCCTCGAAACAGAATATCCTTAGTCGAATGTTTAAGAAGCTCTGGTATAATACGTGAATGACTTACATTGATGTGTGAGCTGAGAAGCTGAGAGTTGATGAGTTAAATATGAGTGAATTTTTGTTGAAATCAGAGAAACAGTTCTGGATTTTTTGCTTTGTTTATTGCTTTTTCTTAATCAGGGTTGATGAAAATTTAAAATATGTCAAATGTATATATGTAGAGATCTTTGATGGTTGGAAAAGTGATCGAAAAAATGAATTTCCGAATTGAAAAATGAATAAATAAATAAATGCAAATGAATGAACGAATTGAAAGTTAAATCAGATCAGTGGATGGTTAAATGAACATACAAGAAAAATACTAACAAATGAACAGGTATGTGGGAATGTAATTAGATACATGTTAGATTAAAATGTTCCTTTTTTTAATTTTGAAGATTCGTCATCAAATCTAAACCCGTCTTCTTTCAATTTATTTGTCACTTTTATAATTAAACCATGGAATGTTTATTAGCAAACATAACAAGTAGGCCAGTTGGTCAAACAAGTGCACGCTGCAGACTCATATATAGATCCAATAAAAAATGTTGTTTGCAGACCTTACTTTGTTATTCTTCCTCATCAGAGAAGTTTGTAAGCAGACGACTGACACGCAAATAGCGGGTCCAAATTAAATTGCAGACGTTTATTTGTCATCCTGTTTTTGTTTTTGTCATTCAGTATTAATCAAAAGGCTGGTTTCGTGTTATACAAGTTTCTTTTCCATATTTAATTCATGTAGTTTTTTATGGATTTTGTTATAAAGTAAATAATGAAAACTGAAAACGGGTTTGTTAAAATAATGTCGGAAAATGATTATTATACACATAGTTTGCGAGAGTGTTTTGGCTTATATCTAATCTACGAGAACTGTGATCAGTTTTTTTTTATAGTTGCTAATAAAATTCCGAGAAGAAATGTACTCCAAATGTTAATTTGTTAGAATGTAATCATGAAACATTGATACGTTGCAATGTAATCATGACGCATTCATACAAGTACCATCAAAGATGGAATATCAAAAGTTACATTTATCCGAGGAGTGTTTTTACATCCGCAGAAACGTGTGGATGGGCAGATGCATCATTAAAGGAAGGCCTAATTGAAATGATGACGATAATGACGATAATGATGACGACGATGGTGACGATGATGATGACGATGGTGGTGACGATGATGATGACGATGGTGGTGACGATGATGATGACGATGGTGGTGACGATGATGATGACGATGGTGGTGACGATGATGATGACGATGGTGGTGACGATGATGATGACGATGGTGGTGACGATGATGATGACGATGGTGGTGACGATGATGATGACGATGGTGGTGACGATGATGATGACGATGGTGGTGACGATGATGATGACGATGGTGGTGACGATGATGATGACGATGGTGGTGGCACGTAGTGTAAAATCTTCATGATATGGTTGGAACAATCGCACGACAGGCCAGATAAGCGAGTTTATAATTTTCATTGCAGACAGCCTCCAATCATGCAGACAAGCAGGCACTCCTACTGAAACATTCTTTCGTTTGTTCGTTCTTACAATGTTCCCATTGGAGTTTTTCCTACCTTTTAAACTAAAAAATTGATTTTAGAAAATAATTGAACAAACTTCCTTATTCATAAATTTAAAATGAATTGTTGTTATAGATTAAAAAGCCGATTTAGCAAAATGTTTTATGACGCATTGTAAAAAGTCAAACAAACAATTAATTTCATTTAATTTAATTACGCAAATAAAAAGAATAAAATAGAATAAAAGTACATAAAAGATTCCTGCACTGCCGCCTTCCATTCAACACCTTCGTTATTGGCAATATCTTTTTATTATTGGACGCCTCAACGTTCGCCGACCATTTTGTCGTTGATGTCGTTAAGGTTGTGACTGTTGTTGATGTTGTTGTTGTTGTTGTTGATGCTGTTGATGTTGTTGTTGATGATGTTGTTGTTGTTGTTGATGTTGTTGTTGATGCTGCTGATGTTGTTGTTGATGCTGACGTTATTGTCGTTGTGTACTGTAGCTTTATTGCTGTTAAACATACATAACAGACAGCCTTTCCTGGTATAATTGTTCTTTTTCTTGATGCTTTTGATAAGACGGTTTAGATAAAATTTATTTGTCAAGTATTTATCTCACAATTTCCCAACATATTTATTTATTTAGTTATTAGAAGACTTAGTTTTATATGTCGAATAAAAATCTACGGTTAAAAAAGTGCCGCACCTTTTCATGACGTATCCAGAGAATGAAATGACAGAATGAATGAAAGTTTTGAAGATATCACCCGAGTAGTAAGAGGAAGAGGCACGGCTTAATGAAATTTGCATCAAAGAACAAATTCAACACCTCTGCGTTCCCACATTTGCACACGCACCGCGCATGCATTATAGATTATCCCATTCTTCTTAAATATTAAACTTACATTATCTCTGCGTCTAGGCACAAACGTCAGAAAATAAACTTGTTGAAAGTTAAATAATACATGTACGGTTTTTTCAATAGCTTAAGTTAATTTTATTTTGAAAAATATAAAATTTATTTATTTGGTAAGTTAAGCTTGGACATTCCGCAACATGTGTTTCTTCAGCATTCAATTGAAGATCTGTTTGTCTTACTCACGACTAGCTCTTTACAGACTTCCTGTAGGTACATGCCACGTAAAAGTTACAAACCTGAAACCAACCCCTGACTGTTTTGAATAAAATTCATTACATACGTGACAACTGTTGATCCATGCAAATCACAAAATTGTATAACTCTAATTAATGCAAATCACATCCATATAACTATGGAGGAAACAATGTTATGTGGCGATTGCCATTTATTTAAATGTTTAATTTAACTTTTACACCTCAACTTCACGACAATGATGAAACTAAACTAAAATCTAAAAATAAGGATTAACAATCTTAAACAGTATCTCAACAAAATCTATCAATCATATCGACTCATATTTGCACAATGCGTGAAATATCCTGATACCCTGATATCTGTCCAGTCCACACATTAATTCATAATTGCTAACGTCAGAAATGAGATGCATTGGTGAAATATTTTGATGTGATGGAGCATGTGCTGTTGTTGTTGTTGTTGCTACAGCTGGGATTTGCCACAAGATATTTATGAGGGCTATTTGATACAACTAAACACACTTCAAACACAAATCATTATTATTTTTACTAAATTATGCTTATTATTATTGTTGTTGTTGCTGCTGTTGTTGTTGTTGCTGTGTTTCTGGTATGATTTACAATTTCGTATCAATAGTGATGTTATTGACCGATGCAAATGATTAATAATCGTTATAAGTATCATTTTTGTTAGTCATACAAATAAATATCTTATCTACTGTATTATTATTATTATTATTTTCTTCTTATTATTTTTTTCGTAATTAATGTGAATATACTTTTATTGTGTAGCATTGTATCAAACATTTATTATATTTAATATTAATATATTAATTAATTTAAATGAAATTCTTATTGGAGAAATCAATTCAAAAGTTGTCTATGGCATTTTTTCGCCAACTTTTGCAAACTTGCTAAACATCTTTAGCATACAAAAAATAATCAACACACACACACACACACATACACACACACACACACACACACACATACACAGACGTATATATATATATACATACATATACATAGATACATACATACATATACGTAAATAAATATTTCAAGGCATTGATAGACTAACATTTGCAATGATGATTTATCTCGGCAATAAATATTGATGGATGATATGGATAGTGATAATAAAGTCGGCCATGATGATATCTATCATTGCGATCATGATAATGACATGATCAATTGATGAATGATACGAATACTAATACTGAGTTGATTGTATTGTATTGTATTGCATCATTATTGTTTCTCTAGATCTAGTTTCATAGCCAGGTCTTTTAACGATGGAGATACTAACAATAATAACGCTGTGAATATACGATGAGAATACAAAATTATTACTGTAATTAAGGATGTATCGTTATGTATCATTTATGTATCATTAATGTTTCATTAATGTATCATTACTTTTGCTGTGATAGTTATAACGATGTTAGTAACTAGAACAGCGATAATGATGCTACTTTTTTTGGTGATAATTGTCTTTCTTATTGCATATCATCATGAATTTTTCATGCTGATTCAAAAATTAGAAATTTTAAATGTGTCTTCCTGCTCCATTTGTTCTGAAGATGTTTTAAAGTTGGCTATGTTTTTTTTTTAATTTTTCTATATACTAGGCAGGTTTTTATATTTTTTGTCATGATTTTGAATTTTAAACTTAACATTGAATATGTATTTTTAAACTAATTTAAAAGTTCTTATTTTGACATTATAAAGACACAAAATACTTCATTTAAAACTTATAAAATCACTCAACAACTGAGTATTCCATTATAAAGAGTCATTAAATTAACTTTGCATCATAAGCCCAATTTAACACAAATCCATTCAATGCCATTTTCGATGTTGCTTCAAGATATGAAACACATTCACTTGCATATCTCCCACGTGCCATACCTTCGACGCACGCGGTTATCATGCAACGTATCCGTGCTACCGATCCGGATTTGATCCCACAGCAATTGTGCCAATCCTTCTTCTCCACGAAATCTGTTGATTTTTTTTTAAATTAACTTTTCTAGTTTTTTCTTCCTTGAATGGGAATAATTTCTTTCTGAAATAAGATTCAGAGGAATTTTTATTGCTGCAGATGATGAACTATGAACTCGTGACCTTTTGAACCGAGGCCACGTTCTAGATGTTATGATTATTTTTTTTTTCACGAAGATGAAAATATTTTATTCATAAATTTTTTTCATTCGCAAATAATAATTCTAGCTGCCAAATTTTTATCATGCATTTAATAAAGACAACACACATATAAGATATGATGGGGTATGGAAGTTTGAAACGAAACAAAACAAAATTATATTTGCTTCTAAATCAAAAAAAAAATTTATTAATAATAATAATAAAACGGGATGACCACAATAGAATTCGTAAATAAATTCATCGAGTATGACTACCAAGCAGAAGATGCTACAGAGATGAGGCTGATGATGAAGATGAGTATTTATTTGATATGCTACTAGCTTTCAAATTTCAAACGACAGCATTAAGATTCCACCATAAGAACACCAGGTTTGCAAAAACGAATATCAATCGAAACGCTCTTTATAATTGCTATTGGTAAACATAGATTAGTTCGGCAAACTGGAGTGTAAACGTTGACACACACACACATGGGTGTGTTTATGTGTGTGCGTGTGCGTGCGTATGTGTATGTGGCGTGTGAATGATGATTCACGTATAGTTCCATGTTCTCCGTCATTTTAAGATATTTCCCATCATTTACAAAAAGATGTTTATGCAAATATCCATTGCGGTTGTTTCAACACAAAAACTTATTTTTTTTAATGTCAGGCATTACAATTTCCCCCTCAAACATTCCACCATTGCCGCCCGCCATGTTTTTCATTTCTCTCCTTTTTTATCGTCCAATTTCGAAAGCGCATTTAAGAAGCCATCATTTTATAACTCATTCGGGTAATCAAAGATCATTTTTTTTATTTAACATTCTTTGTTCCTCTTTGTTTATTTTTCTTTCTTTGTTCTTCTTTGCATCATCTTTCAACCGAACGCGCATAAACCTTTTTGCTTATTTGCAAACATTTAGGCACGAACATAAACGAACAAAACTGCACAGGCGGAGACTGACAGACAGACAGACAGACACCAATACAGACAGAAAGTTATACAAATAATTATCTACTATTACAAACAAGCACATAAACGCAGACATTTACAGATCTAGATTTATTTCTGCAATGCATTCTTTTGTTGGTTTTCTTATAAATACTGTATAAGTGTAGTATCGACGATCATAAAACAATTGCAGCAGTTAGGAAGAATATCATTGTTAGCGTGTAAGTGCGTCTTTGCAGTGGTGTGGTGTGGTGCCGTGTGGTCTTGTGCCTCAGCCACATGAATGTTTGTATTGTATCTATTGGGAATTTTCTAACAATTTCTTATCGCATCGGCTTATCAGATTGGTTTGATAATGCGGTTTTATATAGGAGATGAATAGATGGATTGTGGCGAATTGTGGCCTTATAGTAGTAGTATTAGTAGTGGGACAAAATTAAATGACTATTTTTAACTTTTATTTTATGTTTTATTGTTGGTTACATTAATTTTCTTGTTATTATTATGATTTTTTAAGTTTTTTCACGAGAGAAAGCATATGTGGGAACATTTTATATTTAATCCAAGATTAGATGAATCTTATTTTCCAGTTTCGTTGTATATTGTTGTTCTTTGTGTTGTTCTATGTCGTTGTGTGTTGCGGTTTGTTGTTGAATGTTGTTGTATTTGGTTTTGTGTTGTTGTACAATTCGCTACTGATGTTATTGTGGTTGTGGTTGATGTCTTTGCATCATTGTTGCTGATGTTATTGTGGTTGTGGTTGATGTCTTTGTATCGTTGTAGCTGATGTGATTGTCGTTGTGGTTGATATCTTTGTATCATTGTTGCTGATGTGATTGTTGTTGTGGTATATCATTTGCGCTATATGTTTTATGTTTTTATAAGCTGGTGGTTTAATGCGGTCGCTGTCCAGGCTTGTTAAAATTTTATAATTCAGGTAAATGCCCTCAAATTTATTGATTAATTAATTAATTCATTTATTCGTTCATTCATTCACTCATCCATTCATCCATTCATTCAATTGTTTGTTTGTTCGTTCGTTCGTTCGTTCATTCATTCATTCATTTATTCATTCATTCATCCATTCATTTATTCATCACAATGTTCTCATGCATCTTCTTTAAAAATAATAATAACAATATTTGCTATGAAAGACTAACCTAGCAGATGCATTTTTAGAGAACTTTTTGTCCTTTCTCAAAAATTTATATTCAGCAATTTTGTTGTCTTTTAGTTATAATTAACGATGATAAAATTTTTCTGTTTTGAAGATTGAGTGTGGAAATAGAATTTTTACAAAAGCATATTTTTTAAAATAAATTTTTCGAAATTGTTTTCAGTTTTTTGACCGAAAGTTAAGAAAAAAATGTGTAGAACATTTGAACTTGCCTTATTGGGCACATGTAAGTATAGAAAACATATGAAAAAAGTTGAAATGTTAGAAAATTGAAAGTTTTTTGATAGGTACCTTATTCCAAATAATTCGCATAAGGGCTTATATGATAAACGTACGAAAAATTTACACGTCTACTCAGTGAATGTGAACCTACAGAAGTAACAAAATGGTGCTCTTTCAAATCATAAATAACTTAAACGAAAAATAGAAAACGGATGATATATTAAGATAGTCAATGAATGCGGTTAATTTTTGACTAAAAATAAATTCTACTTCTCATCTCATACATAGTAACGTGAGGCTGTGAATTAAATTGATGTGCATGTTGGAATGAAGATTGGTGATGGGAGCTGCTTATGAATGGAAGTTGTCATTCTCTGACGTGAAAAGAGTAGGAAAAGATTTATTGGGCAACGTTTCAAAGCTAATTTTATGAATTTTAAAAATATTTATTCTTGATCCGATAATAGTTTTTGCAAGTTATAATGTTCATGAAATGTTTCTAACTATTTCTAACTTTTAAACATGTGAAATATTAATGAATTTTCTTTACTTTTCCAAAAACAAATTAATAATTTTTTATAACAAATAATTGTGAAACTGAGTAAAAATAATGTCGTCAGAGCTAATTATAAGAAAACATTGCACGTTGTGAATTCCCGTTAATACAAGCGGTGATATATTTATATGAACCCCAAAAAGCACTTTCAGTTGAATAATTTAAAGAAGAAATTGAATACCGAACGAAAACTATTTCCAAGAAGTATTTTTAAATTTTTGTTTTTAATGTACCATTTTTGACATAAATTACAAAAGAATAAAATTTTTAAATGGCAATAAACTGTCCGCAAACAGAAAACGGAATGTCGTAAAGATGCAGGGGATAATTTTGAAGTTGCTCGTTTGGGAGCGTTTCAAAGCGCTCGCACGTGATTGTGGCCACGAAGTGCTTGCAATGCTCTCTCTAAAAAATGTTCATAAATTTTGTATTTTCTGCTCTTAATTATTTTTTATACTCTTACCAACGCAGCCCGCAGTTCAGCATAAATTTTGAATAAAGATCAAACGAGCAACTCAGTGGACAGAGATTGAAAGAGATTTGAAATACAGCATGGTTTCACTTTATTTTCTAGTGCCTGAAATGCGTTAGTAACAACAAATGCAATCATACACAAAATGATGAACCAGTAAATAAGTGAAAATAAGCATGCATTGATATTTATATATTAGATAAAGCTCAAGTCATTTCAGTTAATGTCTGAAATATTCGAAAGCAAAATAATTAAGTTATGCAAACCAACATCAAGTCGGTACGTCAAATGAACAGATAAAAACAAACAACTTTTGTATAAAAAAGCCGAGGTAAAAATAAATTTTACCACTTGCAATGAACTTTTGCTGGAAGGTTCCAAATTTAGATGGGCAAGAAGAATTTAAATTGGAGAACAAATCTCAACATAAAGTGGTAGTCACAAAAGAAAAGATCATTTGATATAATGAATGTTTTAATCTAACTAACTGATCTTCTGTCCAAATTGAATTGTTAGCATTAACTGTTAGCCATGAAAACAAAACTAAACATTAAACAAAATTTTCGTTGTTAATAAAAACTAAAAAAAGGTAATTTTTGTTTAAATTTTCCATGAAAACAAAACTAAACATTAAACAAAATTTTCGTTGTTAATAAAAACTAAAAAAAGGTAATTTTTGTTTAAATTTTTCATAAATGTTCAATTAAAAAGTTATTACGCAAATTATAGTCCTTATTTCAGTTCTTATTTATGTTTTTCATCGTTAAAAAAATTGTTTCAAATTAGAAAATAATTGACGCTCACAACATTTTAGCAAAATGCTGCGAACAAAATGAGTTTTTAAAGAAGTTATAAAAATAGCTCTTCAACACAAAACTGACATGACAAGCACGACATATGTAATCCACGTCAAAAATTTGCACAACTTGAACTTTAAAGTTCTCCAAATTGTCGTCAGCATTCGCCAAGTTTCATGTGCATGCATGTTTGTTGTGCTCGCTTTCAACTGTTCTAACCGTAAATTACACATAATTACATACGTCAAATTACTTTATACTGTCGGATTGTAAATCCTAACAAATAAAGCTAACACTCATCAATAATAAATGAAAACACCACGAGCTAACGAAGTGATTTGTGCGGGCTATCTAGGGAGAAACTGCGATATATGGAAATTTGTGCACTAAAAATGCGTTAATAAAGAGAGCAGTTTGAGACATTCCTATCTGTTTGAAATCAATTTTTTCATAATGATTGTAAATATGTGTCATTTAAATTTAGGCGCGAGATTTCGTGAAACGAAATTTTTACATGTATGTAAAATAATTTATTTGGTTTATTTTAATATTTTTTGTTAACCTCAACTTTAAAATTTGTTTAAAGAATGCACAAAACATCTTTTTATAACGTTTGAATCGGAATTCACACAATGCACATTATTATTATCAATTATTTTATAAATAGAAATAATGTGGTTGTTTTATATTTAAACAAATTTAATTTATTTCAGCTAAATCAAATTCAATAATTTAAATTTAAACTTCTAACACAGTCGTGCAATAAAAAAGAATCCAGATGTTTTGGGCGAGACAAGCGTTTGGTCATTATTGAAGAACGACTTCTGGGGAACACCTCTGACCCATAGTGGCTCCCACAAATCATACAGACCTCTCTGCACTTTGACCTTTAGGTTGAACCACAACATCTCGGGTCTCAATCCAATTGGTTTCCATTCGTTCAATATCATCTTGCACTGCCTCACGACAGCCCTCTACGCTAAAACTATAAAAAAATTGATGACGTCGAGTCGATTGACAATGCTGGCCGGGTTGATGTTTGCGTCCCATCCTGTGCACACTGAAGCAGTCAGTGGAATTGTTGGCAGGGCAGATGTTCTTTCTTGTTTCTTCTTCTTGCTCGCGTTCAATTTCTATATAAGGTTTCTATATTAGAATTTTTTAATCAGTGTATCTTTTTCTTAACAATTGCTGAAAATATTTTTTTTAAATAAATTTTTGTTATAATAAAATATGTTGCACAAACTTCAATTTAAATGAACGCAATGTATTTTTTATATAACAGTAAGTAAACATTTGCCCACAAACCCATGTGTCAATTAAAATATCCAACAACACCACTACCCAGTTATTGCCAGACGAGACAGGCAAGGCAAACACGGTGGAAGAACAATGCATCAACCGTCTGCTCATTAAAAGAGTGTATTAGATCGCAAACAAGTACTTACATGTCCAATGGAAATATTGATCAACACCGACTGAGCTCTTCGAACGGTCATCAACCTTATGGCGCCCATCCAGCATGTGCGTGCCTAAGTGGTCATTCGCATGTTTTCTCACGTTCATTATCACTCGTGTTTTCATCATTGCTATTTTATGGTGTTGTTGCTAATATGATGTCGTCTTGTCATAGCTATGTGGTGTTGTTCCGATGTCACATATTTAAGTTTATTTTTGTGAGCACTGGTGCATATGCATGCTTGAAAAACGTACATGCGTGCGATAGATGGTGATCTTTTTCTATTTGAACCTGGTGACAGTCGGGCAGAGCAGGACCCTTAACCACAACAACATTCGGTCGCTGTTCGTTAAGATCATTATATTGTGTCTAATGTTTTACGATGTTATTAATTTTAAAAATATAAATTTTAAACGTAAATTGAAATATTTTTATATTTTAAATAGGAAAACGTTATTTAGAAGTAAAATGGCTATTTAACAATTACTTTATGAATTAGTTTGAACTTTAAATCCACAACTTCCACCATTCGAATGACCTTTTCCAGATTCTCATTCATCAAAAGTCACATCAACTAACGGCAAAAACAACAACAGCAGCAAAAACATTAATAACAACAACAAAAGCATCAGTGATAACAACAGCAACAGCAACAACATCTGCGAAACAAAATCAACAGAGGAGGAAAAGAAGCGAGCCGCGTTCAACGAAACTGCCCATCAATTCATGTACGTAATTTGCACGTTGTTCTCCATGTTAAGCAAGGAACAAGGAGTTACTGTGGTCCCTGTCTGCTTTGCATACGATATTTTTCTACATCAGAAATTAAAATTTTCCCAACTTTTTGCATTTAAAAGGGTTTGCATTGTTTTGTTTCATTGGACACTTTTTTAAAAATTATTTTATCAGTATTTTAACTATACCGATTAAAGTTGTTTAAAATACGTCACGTAATAAAAACCTTATTTTAGTAGGTTGTTAACTTTTCTCAAATCATCTTTCAGAAAAATGTCAACTGGACTTTGATCCGATCCATCCTACTAAATATGCTCACTCTCCTTTTCATGGTCACTTTCAGAATGTTGGTCATCGGAATGAAATTTCCAGAATTTTCGGCGTCTGACAATCCAGCGGCCGACAGTGACGACCTGCTGACGCGAACGTTGACGTTTCTGTATCTACCGGTATTTAATTTTATGATGCTGATGTATCCGTGGCAGCTGAGCTTCGACTGGTCCATGGATGCCATTCAATTAATCGAATCTTATTCCGATCCTAGAAACATTTTAACTCTCACATTTTATTCCTGTTTAATATTTACCCTGTACTACATTTTGAAAAATGTGAACGTCAAGAATGAACGAAGCTTGGTGTCAACGTGCAACGGGACCCAGCGTCATGCTTCGCTTCACGAACCAACCAGACATAAAACTTTCCATGTCACAAACGACAAGAACCATTTCAGTAATGGCGCGATAAAACCTTCACATCTCCATAATGATGCCGCCTCTAAGCAACGTTCGCCACAAAGTCATCCTGAAAACAGTGTAGATGGTCAGACGAGACAACGCAACCATTCAAATGTGTCTGGATGTGTGACGTTTTGTGATGTTGGTCACAAAACGAAGATACCTGTGGAACAACATGTTTATTTTGTAATGGCCTTGTCTCTTCTTATTTTTCCGTACATCCCTGCGTCCAACTTATTTTTCTACGTTGGGTTTGTTGTGGCAGAGAGAGTTCTCTACATGCCTAGCCTGGGATACTGCTTGTTGTTTGCCCTGATCGTTGAATATTTACTCCTTCTCGTCGAAAGAACTGCTGATCGTAAGCTCAGGTGGTCGTCCGTGGGTGAAAATGGTTGCTGCAAGGAAGAAGTTTTCCCCAGATGTCATTGTGGAAAAGATGTGAAGAAATCAAATCCACATAACAAAAAAAAGAAATGCTCATCAGCCTGGAGATGTTTCAAGAAAACATTTAAAAATCACCTAATATCATTCGTCAATCTTCTCCCTCAAAGCAACTTCAATTTAAAGTTAGCTATGATTAGTAAACCATTCCGATACGCTAAACATTTAAAAAAAATTTAATTTCCAGAAAAATGATAATTTATGCGTTTGTGCTTACAATGTTGGCGACATTTTGCTTGAAGACTTTGAAGAGGAATGAAGATTGGTTGACAGAAGAAGCCTTATACAGAGCGGGCATTCAAGTCAATCCCGCCAAAGGTAAACAAACTTTTAAACGCTGATTTACAATCAAGCGTTTTAACGTCGGTGAGAAATTTATTTGCATACTTCCTGACTAAACATTTTAGCTTTGCATTTTTCAAAAGTCGTTAAGTGTTTTTCTTTCTCGATGTTTGAAAACGCTCCGCGAGGCACGTAGGAAGAGATTTACGCTCCTCCTCCTTGCAAGTAATGCTCTGAAGTAATTAAAATTCTTAGAATAACAAAAGTTATACGATTGAATCACATTATTCATTTTATCAGCAGAACCTCAAAAAAGTGCAAAAATAAAACATTTCACAAAATTTGTTTGCAGTAGGCCTAATTGCTTAAAAATATATTATCACAATAGCATAGAGTTGATGACGAGGACACGACACACAGAAACGATGACTGATGATAAGAGCGCCAACGAAATTGTTTACTGAAATGGAGATGCATATAGTTATGAGTGAAAGCGGATTCATGCATACCGCTGTGTGCGTCTGCATCAATTTGTCAATGTTTCGACAGCTTCGCTCATTATTGATGAAAATATACAAAAATTATTTGATGAGGCGCCAAATATTTCAAAACATTTAAAACATCGCGGTAGACTTGCGTTTGTTTCGTTGGCTAGCAACAGGAAGTAATTAACGAGGAGTTTACAAACAACAGTCAAGTTGAATTTTTATTTTAAGATATGAAATTAAGAAGGTTATATGACTTATTAAAAAACTTCAACAACAACAATTTAAAACAATTTTTTAAATGTATCTACGAGAATGTGTCTGTGAGTGCGTTGTGCACCCATTCGGCAATAGCACATCTACTCATACATACATACAAACAAACAACGATATGTTTGAATACACACGCGTACGCACATACACAAACATGTGTGTTTGTTGGTGTGTACCATGTGCGCATGATGCAAACAGATATATAATTTATGTGTTGGTGCACGTAGGACCAATATTTATCATTCAATTCCTAAGTGTGCAAACAAACTTAAATGCATCTTTTATTTTTGCTCGGGAATCGTTATAACTCTTCAGTTTATAAAAAATATGATCACATGTGCTAGTGTGATCTTATGACCGCACAGTTTCAAATTATTTTTTTACGCTATTCGTTGTAAATCGTATTTTACAAAATAAAAATTACATTTTGTTTCCATTGAAAAAAACACAATTTAAATTTTTAAAAATTATGCTTTATTTATATTTGAAAAATTTTTGTGGAAGTTTTAAATTATTTGAAAAAAAGCTGGCGTCTAAGGAGGCTCACAAAAAATGTTCAGCAGCTTCTAGAAATTTTTGTCATTTAATAACAGTTGTGAAATAGAAAAAGAATTTGCCATGAAAGGCACCTATATGAATAGCGACCTCTTGACAAGGAAGTTATAACAAAGAGCAGATAAATCACGTGTTTGCACCAATTCATCATTGAATTGTCAGATGGTGTCAATGAGTGTCATATGAATGTGACTATAAGATAGTGATGTTAGTGATGATGATGATGTGAGTGAGTTGATGATGTTGGTATCTACGGTGATGCTGCTAACGTAGGCTGACATTTTTAATCTTTGGTGTGCATTAATGAGTGCGATTTTCGTTTTAAATGTGAATATGCTGTCATTATCTCATCAAAGAAGATTAGTTGTAAAAAAAACTGAATATTCATATTGCATACAACAACCAAATAAAAAGTGAGTAAATAGTTATTTCATTTGTAACCTATATATTAGTTGTACATATTATGACTGGCTAGCTCAAGACATGCATTGATGGGAATGTTGAATTGAAATTGTTGTTCAAAACCATGAAGAAGGATCTAATTGGGCTATGTTCTTCATAACATCATCAGATAGTTTTCACTTTTCCAACTTTTTTTAGCGATGCAGTTCTAAAACTAACAAATTATTTCAAATTCAGTTACATAACCAAGTAATCGTAACTGGAATGAACAGAGAGGTAGGTGGGTAGACAGGTGACATTTGTAACACTACAGGTGTTATAAACAAAACATACCTGAGTTTCGTTCGTTAAACTCTGCAAACATACATTGTTTGAATTTTCCCATTACAAAGATTTTTTAACATTACATAAATATATACATATTTTATATATCCATATATATATATATATATATATATATATATATATATATATATATATATATATATATATATTGCCTATGGAGAAATTTTTATTCTTATGTGGGCCATGCTTATTGTTATGGTGATCTAATGTTTGATGGCGCTTTTGAATTTTTTTAACTAGCCCTAGATAAATGTTTGATAATATATATATATATATATATATATATATATATATAATTTTCTACAATTTTATTCTTGTCTGCATCCATATTTTTAATGATGTTAACATTTTCTTCTCCATATAACCTGAACAATATCATATTTTGGGCTTATTGATTCTCATCGCTTTTAGTTTTTTCAATCTTAAATTTGTTTTGGACATTGTCAGCGTTTTTATCTTCTTTTTCACTATGTCAGTCCAAGTAGTCTTCATCTCGTGTTGAAGCCCGTCTATTGACTTTTTTTTATCATTCAGACCTGTAACTAAGACCTTCTGTGTTCTCTACTTTTGTCATAATACATCTGACCTCTTTTTACTCGGTGATTTTTTTTTCTCAAAAACTTGATGTTTTTCTTTACCTTCCTTATGCTTGTTTACATTTTCCAAAACACGTAAACAACTATCGCAGGACCAAAAAAAACCTTCATCACATCGCCAATCAATTCTTCCGAGGCTTCTTAGAAGCACTTCACATGACTTGCACTTTTACAAACGGTGCTTCTTAAATTATCCTTTGAATGGACCACTTTATAGCACTCCAAACATTTGTCTTTTTGAGGAGGGTTGATTCTCTATCCTAGTCGAGAATTTACGCAAAAATTTTCAAACTAACGATTTTTAAATTGAACGGTAATGATTTTATTACTAATACGTTTATGTTTTAACAAATTAACCAATTCACAAAGTTAAATTAGTGAATTAATTCAATTCAATTTAACGTCCTAAAACTTCAAATGTCGTCCAAAACTAGCGTTTATAATAAAAAAAGATAAACACATGCAACAGCAGCAATTACAAATCAATTTAACAATGAAAGGTTTCGCTTGAGTTTTTTATTCAATTAAAAATTATTTTCTTTAATGGTAGTGACCATAACTTTTATTGCAATTATTTATAATGATATCTACTAACTTCATTAACTTCTGATAAGGTAGTCATTAAATTATCGACATTTTACACATTGAACATTATTAATTGATTGGGACAGCAGATTTTTATGTTCAACTTTTGAGCTCGTTGCCTCACAAACTTCCTGGAGAAATTAAGTTTATAAAAATATTTTTATATTCTTATACACGCGCACACATCCACATACACGCCACACAAACACACACACAAACAAACAAACAAAACACACACACTCACAAGCACACGCATACAAACACACAAACTCATATTCATTGTCTTTTTTCAATATTTAATTTCAGCTTGTCTACATGCCAAACTATCGCAACAAATATGCACTGTTCCATTTTAATTAAATTAATATGAAATATTTTTTTGAATATTCTGAATCTCAAAAACTTTACTTTGTCATAACATCAGCATTTGAACAATGAACAAACAATTGAATGATTAAAAATTTGATCACGTGACCAGCTTGGGGCAACCTCGCCAACGTTTTGAACGGCCAGGGACGAGCTGAAGAAGCAGAGAGAGCCTACAAGACGGCGCTGCTGCACCGGAGTAACATGGCCGACGTGCACTACAACCTGTTCGTATCAAACTTTTCCTATGTTTTAAAAAAATTTCAGTATTTGTTTGATTTCGAGTGTAACTTATTTATGTCTTAATTAGTAATATTTAATTTTACAATTTAATTTAAAACTTCAAATCGCAAATGATGACTTTCCTGGCACGTTTATTAAACTATGCAAAAATTCTGCGTCATATTCCAGTTGAACAGCAGGGCAACACGTTTTGAAACGAGCAACCGTCAGACTATAAAATAGGCAAAATTTCTTAGCATCGTGGAAAAACAACCAAACTTGATGAATCTATTCAAGAGAACATTCTAAAAAAGTACTGTTGTGTGAATTTGTTAGACATTAAGCACAATATCCTCCCCATTCAATCTGTGCATACATACAAATGTTGAGAAACACATTATTTGAAGAGACATACCTCGGCGTACATTATGTGTTAATTGTTTTTACGCATTGGAGGAATGTGGTTGCTAGCCATCTGTACGTTCCGTTATAAGCGTGGGGAGTGCGTAGGTTGTCGACATATTTGCGATGAGACGCAAATGAATACATATCTTCGTGTATGCACACACACAACACATACATACGTACATACACACACACACACACACAAACATACACACGTACGTGTTGTGCACATTCCAGTTTTATCCATATAATCCATTTGTTCCGGTCTCATTCCATTACACTTACAAAGGCTTGTTGCGTCATAAAAAGCAAGATTTATGACACGTTTAAAAAGAAGCTCGCTTTCTGCTGGCACATTATTTCGTTATATGAATAAGCATACGGAATACTGTAGATACGAGTTAACATTGATTTTGCTGCATCGCTTTTTGTTGAGGTTTATCCATCCTTTTATATACAGCAGCATATCGTTCAACATGGTTTCAATGTTTCTTCTTATGTACAGTAATTATATTGAATAATTTAAATTGTATCAGTAAAAAATGATTTTTCTACACCTAAAACAAATAAGAGTTTGATGTAATGTCTTTTTAAAATTTGTTAATTTTATTTTTGGTTTAAATAAAAAGATCATTTGAAACAACGGTTGGCAATCAACAGAACATATACTAGTTAAACTTTCATTTCATCTTAGTACTGTTCTGCAAAAACAACATGCAAATTCATTTTTGTATTGTTTGGAAGTCACGTGAAAATTGTAAATGGTACAACTATACAAACAGCAACAAGACAAGGCGTTGAATTCTGTTTGAAATAAATATTGGTCTGGTTGGACTGTCGAACCTTCAGCTGAGTGTAAACAGATTAGAAACTTGGTACGGTTTATATCCTTATTATTTCAAATTAATGCAACTTTTATAAAACTTTGAAAATATTTTAAAGATAAATACATTAACATAAACAATGTATCACGTTTATTCTTTGTACTCCATGAAAAAAAGTTGAATGAATAACAAAGTTTAGATTACGTTCGTTTGTTGAAACCTTCACTAACTACCTGCTGCTAATACAATATATAAAGAATCATTCAATGATTTTTGTTCTTGCTTTTTTTTCATTGAAATTCACAAAAAGTGGCAATTGTAATGAAAATTAATTCTAAGAAAGTTCGATGGATGGATGGATGGATGGATGGATGGATACAAGAGTGCTGCATTCTCTTGTTTTCTTTTTCTTGCTTCGTTTTGTTTGTATTTTTGCTATCCTTCCTTCTGTATATTGTTTTGTTTGTCTTGTTTCGTTTTGTTCCATTCATTTTGTTTCGTGTTGTTTTGTTAGGCGCGATGGCAGTTGATATGCACTGGCGGGCGGGCTGCAAGGCGAACGTGAGTGAAATATTGCCCGGTTTTCTTTCAAATTTCATTTTTCACTTTTGAATCAACAAAAAGATACTTTCCAAATGAATGAATAAATAAATGAATGGAGTGAGTGAGTTGGGTGAGTGAGTGAGTGAGTGAGTGAGTGAGTGAGTGAGTGAGTGAGTGAGTGAGTGAGTGAGTGAGTGAGTGAGTGAGTGAGTGAGTGAGTGAGTGAGTGAGTGAGTGAGTGAGTGAGTGAGTGAGTGTGTGATTAAACGAACGAACAAATAAATGACTGGATAAATAAAATAAATAATAGAATAATTAATAAAGGAATGTAATTGTCCAATTGTTAGTCACACTCTGTATTTTGTAACATTCAAACATTTTGTTCATTCAAATATTTTTCCTATTTTTACAAGATAATTTTATTTATAATAAAATTATTTTTTTCTAACAATTACAAAATATTTCTATTTCTGTAAAATAATACTCAAAATCCTTCAAAGCAGAAATGCATTTTCTCGTTTTCCGGTTCATCTGACAATGCAATTTTCAATTTTATGCTGCGTTGGACGGATGAAGACTTCAAAGAAATATTCATTCGGGGTACCTATGCGACGAACACCTTACATCTTCTTTTCATCATCCTCATCTTCATCTTTTTCTTCATCGTCATCATCAGTTTGCGATACCTTTCTTCTAAATTTCTTTTTTTTATACATAAAGAAAAAGTGCAGTGCAAGTTGCATCTAAATATATCATCATTTTCATCATCGTCATCGTCATCATTATCATCATTAGTATGTAAATGAGTTAAAAAACGAGTTGTTTATAGTTATTAGGATGTAATAACTATTATAATACTCATCGTATTAGTGTTAACCCGAAATCATCTTCATCTAATTAGTTGTACAATTTTTTTGAAATAGCATGGCCTCTCGTTTTTCGAAAGTGTCAACTGAAATAATTTGAATATATTTCAAAATATTCAGAAATATTTAGTAGAAATTATCACACTTTGTTTTATTAGAGGAATGTTAATGATCACGTGCAGTTAACCGCTTATTAAGCTTCTTATTATTATTATTATTAACCGCTTATTATTATGCTGGGACGTGAGCTTCTGTTCGTCGTGTGAGAAACATTGAATGAAAGTTAAAAAGATGAATGTTATTGGGGGCAAGTATGCAGTGTGCGCTGAATGCCCATTGCATAAATGTTCTGCACATCTTTCGATGCTTGTGCCCATGCATGAATGTTTTGTATGTTTGTATGCACCATCCATAAAAGTTTCTATGTTTGTACGTACCATGGAGGAATGTTTTGTATGTTTGTATGTACCATTCATGAATGTCCTGTATGTTTGGGGGTACCATCCATGAATTTTCTCTATGTTTGTATGCTCTGTGTTTGAATGTTTCGTATGTTTACAAGCTGTGTGTTTGAATGTTTGGTATGTTTTTAACTTACAACCATCTATGCACTGTGTTGGTATGGATGGCTGTAAGTTTGTTTGTATAAACAATTGTGTTTTAGAATGCATTTGTTTTTGTTGGTGTGTGGATAGATATTGGTGCTTGCTTTTCCATGGGGAAGAATTATACATACAAATAAACAAAGAACAAGACAGTTAGAAAGAATAAATAATAATAACAATGTTCATAATAATAATAATAACACTGATCGGTGCGGTGGTGTGTCTCGGTGAAGTACGTGGCACTGCTGTTGCAGTGACCGCATTCAATTGCAGAGAGATTCCAAACCATCACACGAAATGTGTGTGTTGCACTGTTTTACGTGAATATTTACAGGCATTGCGGGCTTCTTGTTGATGCAGTTTGTTTATTTATTCATTCATTCATTTATTCGTTCATCCATCTATCCATCATTTTATTCATTTATTTATTTCCATAAAACACAGAGGCATTTTGTACCAGGAACAGAAGCGGTACATGGAAGCAAAGAAAAGTTACGAGATGGCCATACAGTGCCGACCCAAGCTAACAAGTTTGTCTCACACAACCATTTATTTGAAAATTACTTTTTCTTAACCGAATTACAATTTGAAATGAATTAAAAATTTGTTTTCAATGGTAAATTGTATAGTTATCATTTGTAAAGTTTTGATCTATCAGTTTCAATTTTTGAAACGTTTTTGTTGATATTTAAAACCTTTAAAGATTTAAAGAACTTTTATAATGTTTGGAAATATTTCAACCTGATTGTACAAAAATTGTCCTCACTTTTGTTTAACATACTGGAAAAAATTATAAATAAACCGGATGGGATCTAAATTTTTTGCAGGTTTTATGTTAATCTATTTTATGTTCTAAGTTAATTATTTGATATTTATGTTGATTATTTAATATTTATGTTAGTTATTTGGTGTTTTATGTTAATTATTTGATGTTAATTTAACGCAAGGGCCAGTCCAGACTACTTTGAATGGAAAGGTGCAAAATTGAAAAAAAAAATTGACAATCTTTTTACTTTTATTTTGCTCATCTAGCAATTTTCTTAAAGTTTGCAATTTGAAACTGTGCTTTTTATTGTAATGTACAGCATCTAGAGCTAATTAAACATAAAATGCTGGATAACTTATCAAAAAATTACCAAATCCGCCACTTATTGAACGTTACTTGTTATCTGCGTTTCTGTGGCATGGCGACGTATAAATATTTATATTCATATTATTTATTATTTGGTCTGCTCTTTTGATGTTTTTTGTTTTAAATAAATTCAACTAACATGAACAGAATAATCCTAACACAAGTTTTGTTGAAATGTAAATTAAATCTTCCGAAGCAACCGAAGCCAAAACATGCAATCGTAGATGCCACATAATTGCGAACCTGTCGGCCTCTAAACGAAAAAAATGTTTGAGTATGAAGAAAAAAAAAGTTAGGCACCCGACTCTAGATTTCAATTTTCTGCTTAAACTAAATCTTTTTCAAGGTTGACATGTTTATGGAGATGATCAGCGTTGCGTGAAACGAGCTTTTTGATCACACATACTTTGTTGTTATTTTAAATTTGTTTTGTGATTTTTATTAGATATCTTTTCAACTTTTTCAAGTTTTTAAACATTTTAATATGCAATTTATTTAGTTAAACCAATTTTATTTGTTGATATTTCTATTATAATCATGAGTCAACGTATTCATGAATAACATTTGATGAAAATGAAAACTCAATCTCCACTTACTAATTCAAGTTCAAAGTTCTCGATGATGGTTTTATGAAATTTTTTGTGCATTCGGACTTGAGAGCTTCATAACATTTTTTATATGGATGTTTGTTGAATGTTATATATATATATATGTATATATATATATATATAATGTAGTGTTGATGTGATGGTTGCATTGGAATAGAGTGAAAATGACTGAGTGACTGGATGAGTGATTGAAAAATTGAGCGAATGTGTGAGTGTATGGAAATGAAGAAAAGGTGCAGGGCCTCCCAGAGTAAGGGGCACAAGAGGGGCACCCAGGGTCACAAAAATTGTGAGAACCACAAAACTAGGAACTGGGTAAATTAATCAAAAATGGGACAAATGTATATGACGAGAAATGTTTCAATGAAATTGTGTGGTGAGATTAAAAAAGGTCATCAACTTCACTTTCAGAGCCACAGCCTTCACCTACAACTTTCACAATAGATCTCTGGGTTTGTGTGTGTATAATAGGTAAGTGATTGATGAGAGAAATGAGTGTTTGTGAGTGAGTGAGTGAGTGAGCGATCAAACAAACAGATGAACATATTAATAAGTACGTGTTTGATATGTAGGATGGGAAGACGCAATGATTTTTTTTTCTTAGCGAGGACGTGTTGTTGATAATGTCCATTTCAACGTTCCTCATGCTTGCTAGATTGCTGGTCTTTATCTCATCATGAAACGTGAATCTGTAGCTGCTTGCCTATAAATATATATACATACAAATAAAATTATTATATATATATAATTTATTTAATATATATATATATATATATATATATATAATTTATTTACGCTTATTCATGTTTCATTAATAAATTTCAATGTGAAATGCAATATGCATGCATGTATGTATGTATGTATGTATGTATGTATGTATGTATGTATGTATGTATGTATGTATGTATGTATGTATGTATGTATGCATGTATGTATGTATAAACATAGATGTAACGTATTTAAAATATGTAAATGAATGCACCTTCTTGTCAAGAGGTACATGCCAAACTACCGCACGTGCCTAAATCTCTGAATTAGATTTTTCTGGAAAGAAGGTAAGGTGCCTGAGTTTGGAAATTTTGAAAAATAATGCAAGGATGACTTTGGTATTAAAAAAACAAAAACAACAACAGACAACAATGTTTGAATTTAAGTTTCAAAACTTTTAAAGTAAAGTAAATAAAGTAATGGAATATATATATATATATATATATATATATATATATATATATATATATATATATATATATATAAATAATGGGCTTAAAAGAAAGTTATATATGCCCATATCAAAATAGCATTAAAAGTCAACAAAAAGCTGTATATATATAATGTTCAAAATTAAAATAACACACACTGAAGAATTTTTGCAAGTTGATTTTGTTAACATTTAACTTAGGAATTCTGAAAAATTTGTATGGCTGAATTTTATTTGAAATAAAAATATTTCGTTGAAAATTCTTCTGATTGTACGTACGTCTGATAGAAGATGATTGATGCTGCCGAGTTTGAATGAATGCATGGGAGAGATGGATTAGTTGAATGAAGGAATGGATGGATGTATTGATGGATGGCTTGAGAACAAAACGCATCAGTGATTATTACTATTTTTCCCATAGAAATGAATTGATAAATCTCTATTTTTCTATTAATTATTTTTAAAAACTATTAAATTGATAAAATTAAATAAAGCCTTCCAGAAAAAATTCATTTCTTAACAATTAAAAAAGTGTTATTAATATTATTGTTATTATTATCATTATTAATATTGTTATTATTATTATATTATTAGATGGCTCTTGATTGTTTAATTTAGAAAATACATTACCAAGTTTACGATAGACTGAAATTAATTTCAATATTAATATATGTTAATGTGTTCTATAAGTTTTCAGCGTCAGTCGTGTCACTGCTCTCTTAGTTAGAGGATGGTTGGCCAATATCCAACGCGTTTGTATCGAAATGTGCGGAAAATTATGTTGGGTGCATGCGATTGCAATTTTTTCAATATTAGATACTTATTGCTAAGGAAGTAGAAAAAATTAACTCTTTACTGTGCCGAAATAAGCTGCTAGGTGACAACCGAATGTAGGAGAAATAAAAAATTATTTTTTTTTTCAGATGGTTTCATTTTCGATATTTTTCAAAAAATTAAAATATAATAAAATTAATATTTGGTATACTAATTCAAAATGATTGTTAACAAATTTTAATGATTAATTAATTATGAAATTAATTTTTATTCAAAGTGGCCCATTTAAATCTGGGCATCATTATGACGACTCTAGGAAAATTCAAGGAGGCTGAACAGGTGGGATACTGCTGCTGATGACGTTGGTGGTGTCGATGGTTTCTAAAAAATGATAACGATGATGAAGGTGATGAGAGTGTCGTTGTTCGTTCGTGAAGAAGATGATGATATATAGACAATTATTAATTCGAGTTTGTTCATACTGCTGCTTCCAACATAATTATGTTATGAATGATTGAGTGCGCGCTGTGAAGGGCCTTTCATAATGTTGAAGAGTTGTCATGGTGACCGACATTGTTGTTTCATGATGACCACACACGCACGCACACACACACACACACACGCACGCACGCACACATACCATCTTCTCTTTTTACATTATACTTCTGTACTACTTAGCAGCTTTCACTTTACTAGTCAACTACATATATTGATGATTCATGCATTAATGCATATTTGATCCCCGCTAATGTAAATGAAGTTTTTGGTCGGTTAATTATATGTTTCCTTCTATGTCCTATTAGAATCATTACATGGATCTATTACTATTTTACTTTTGATATTCTCCCCAACTGACCCACACAAACTTCTGATTTTTTTAAATATTTTAATTGCTTTGGTTTTATTTTTGATTGTAGCAAATCTTTTTTTACAATTTTGCTAAAAATTTTTATTTTCCTCTGCGTAGAATTAAAATACTCAAAACATTTTTTGGCGGTCTCACTCTTCCCCTATTTGGTCTTCTTCCTGGTACTCTGAACTATCATCCATCAACTGAAGCTGCTTTCAACTCTCCAGCTCGTTTAGTTGCTCGCGTTTCTCGTATCATCTTTCAGCTATCTCTATATCTTGTTTCCTTGCACTGGCTGCATACAAAAATGGAATATTTTTTTAAAATGTGCACATCACTGCATAAATCTAATTTACTTTATTTTTAACTATTCGTCATAAGTTCCAACTGAGCCTTTGCTAGATCCCTAAATAGATAAGTGTGACGAAAACGAAAATGTTGAAAGTATTCCAATGAAAATAATCTTTTCAAGACTACGTTTAAGTCACTTTAAAAATTGGCCACATGTCAAGAGAAACATTCACCATACGATGTGAATCACTTTAATTCAGCTCCGATAAACTTGCGACTTCTTACGTGTCGTTCCTCACTTCATATTTACTTATTTCCAATCTATATTTCCTGTCGCGAATTTTGTAAAATTTACATGTTCAACTCAAATGTGTGAAAGTATGAAGGATTTTGGTAAACGGTAATCGAGTCAGACAGATTCTTGCGTGTTAATTGCGGTGAGACAGGGCATTTCATTATTTATCCAATTTATATACTTATGTTTAATTTATCATTGATCGATCGATCGATCGATCGATCGATCGATCGATCGATCGATTGATTGATTGATTGATTGATTGATTGATTGATTGATTGATTGATTCATTCATTCATTCATTCATTCATTCATTCATTCATTCATTCATTCATTCATTCATTCATTCATTCATTCATTCATTCATTCATTCATTCATTCATTCATTCATTCATTCATTCATTCATTCATTCATTCATTCATTCATTGACTGACTGACTGATTGATTGATTGATTGATTGATTGATTGATTGATTGATTGATTGATTCATATTCAATCCTTTTCAGGTCTACAGACACTGCAGTGAGATTGACACGTACGGCCTGAAGGACCCCCGCCTGCACGAGCAGACGAAGATATCTGCCCTCTACAACCTCGGCAGACTGCTTGCCGACCAAGAGAGGCATCAGGTGAATAGGATGATGATGATGATGATGTGGTGATGATAACGACGATGATGAAGGCGATGATGATGTGGTGATTATGGTGAGCGTGATGGTGACGACGATGATGGTAATTTTTTACCAAAAATGATTAAAGACAATGACATCGTGATTATGTTAATTATAAGTGATAACGTTGATGTACTGTTAAATTGCGGAGTTAATAATATATAATGATATGATGATGATGATGACGACAAAAACCTTTTGGTAAAGTTGAATGAATGAATGAATGAATGAATGAATGAATGAATGAATGAATGAATGAATGAATGAATGAATGAATGAATGAATGAATGAATGAACGAACGAACGAATGAACGAATGAATGGGTGGGGTGGACGAATTAGATGAACTCGTTTGGAAATCTCTTCCAACGTAAGACGTTTGCGACCACACATGTTCCAGCCATCTTAAAATTCTTAATTAAACATCTATACCTGCTGATGAAAAAAATATTCATACGAGCTGCCATAACACAATTATTATTATCTAATTAACGTTCTTCAAGTTTTTCTTTTAATTTTTTTTCTAAATAAGTTTATCGCTGAAAATGTTTTTGCGATAATTGTTTTTTCGGCCAAATGTTTCAAATTTAAAATTTATTGTTCTGGAATGTGAGGTATAAAGAATGTAACAACTTATTAATTTAATTTGCTGGATGAGGTTATATTGTCAAATCTAACAATCATAATCCATATTTATCTTATGGTACAGATTTAACTGTTTGACGCAAATAGGCATCTAATATTCCCGATTCATGACCAGTAAAAATTTTTTTACAGTATAAAAAAATCACCATACAACATAGTTAACTCCACAATCCGGACTCATATTATCCCTACATTTTCCGGACTTATATTATCCCTACATTATTAGGCCTATCCAGTTTTTCTGCCTATGATTTCTAAATTCAAAACTAGTCCGCTATGTTTTTTAATTTTCAAATATAATTATCAAATATTCAAAATTTTCGGTAGCAGTTTTATTGACAGTAATTATTGTACGGTCATCATCGGAAAAATAAATTTAAAATAATAAATTCATGTAAAACTGCGATCTACATCAAGTTGATCATCATGCATCAACACTGAATTGCTACGAATTCACATCAACCAATCATCCCAAACATTTCGTCCATCATAAATTTTTTTTCAATTTTGTTTTCATCTGGCACTATTAACTGATCTTAAATAAATCGTCAGCAATCATCGTGGTTCATTTACTTCGTGCCTATGTTGAAACTGTTTCTGGTGCTTCAAAACCTTTGGGCAGTTAACATCCAGTGATTGGCAAATGATGGTAAAAAACAAAAATGTAATTTTTTTTAGAAGTTAGTGCAAGCGAATTCCTTTCCGAATAGTATCGTTGAAATGATAATTAAGGTCACGAGAACAATCCAATTGAATCATTGCTTTCAGTTGATAACACACTCAAGAAAATTAATTAGCAGTTTATTAATGTAGCGAGGGAATCAATAAAATGTTTGCAACCTTCTTGCAAGCAGAGTTATTTTATTCAACACAACATCTGGTGTATCTCAAAATGAAAAATCTAGTAAATAAACATCAGGTATAGTCAAATTTATGATTTTATACACACACACACACACACACACACACTTATATACAAACTTCTAATCACTACACTTATATACATAAACCTACATGCACGCAGACTTATACACACATACACATTTGTATACGCACACACACACACACACACACACACACACACACACACACACACACACACACACACACACACACTTGTAAACGCACATGCGAATACGCGCACACACGCGCACACACGTGCACACACGCGCAAATACAAACACAACCTCGAGTGTGCTGCTAATCTTGTTTGAACAAACATGTAATTACTTGTCTGCAATTTGTTGTCATACATGCTCCATGCATCATCCTTCCCGCCGTCTTTATAATCATCTTTTCACCATTTCCCCTTCCTCCTCCTCCTCCTCCTCATCATCATCCTCACCATCTCCATTAATCATTTCTTTTATTTTGGACGTCATCGTCTCATCGCAATCCACATCCACTCTCCCATCATCATCCTCACCATCACTATCAACCTGAGTATCATATACACATTCGTATCATCATCATCTTCTTCTTCATCACCATCGTCATCACCATTATGGTCATCGTTATTATTATTATTGATATTAAATGATATTAATTTTTCCTAACTCTAAATATCTATTAAATTGAATTATAATTTTTAACTTAATTTTAATAATAAATGCTGCAAAATGCCCATATTGCTTTAGAGATTTTGTTAAACTCGGAAGCCACTCCTGGCGTTGTACAAAATCTACTGCAAACAGTAACAATTACAATAATGCACGTTTACAAACAGGTGACAATATCATAATTTCTCCAAATTTACTGGCCGATAATTTAAATAATAATATTGCCGTTGATACTGATAACAATTTAACAACTTGTTGCTGTGGTAGACGATGTAAAGGGAGAAAAGGTTTGCGAATGCACCAACGATCATGCAAATCATTCAAGGACTTGCAAAATTTGAGAAAATCTCCAAATCTCCAGAAGCGGATTCCAAATTGACGTCATCTCCAATGCAACAGAAAGAATCTCCACCGCCGTCAACATCAACGTCACCGCCAACATCATCGCCACCGGCAAACAACATCACGAACAATACACCACTCCCAGGGATAAAACTACCCAGAACAACAACTCATTGGCTTGAAGCCAATGCATATTTCCACTCTCAAATAGCAACACTGCCAAACATTACTGACATCAATAACTTCACTACCACTCTACAAACACTAATATACAATTATTTCGCATCAAACTACGGCACTCTTAATCAAAAATCAAGCTCAATAACAACACTCGATAAACCAATCAACAAACTAAAGTCAGAATTGAAACAATTAAAGCTGCTAGGCCGTAACAACCACAATTTTGACGTCATATTAGATCAAAAACATCATCAGCAAAAGCGATAAAAGCTGAAAAAACAGTCAATATCACAAGCCAATTAAAACAAAAATTCTGGGCAACGTGTGAAAAATTACTAAATCCGACAACCGCTCTGTCACCACTGTTTAGCGTCGAAGAAGCTAACAAATTTTTCAACAAAATTTTAAAAGACCCATTTCACAATAAATATCGCCTTCCAAATTGGATCGAACCTCTAACGATCCCTTCAATTGCCTGCAATACCAATCCTCCTACGTACAATGAAATATTCTCAATAATCAAGAAATGCAAGTCGAAAGCATCTCCTTGTCCTCTAGATCTAATGTCAATAATAATTCTCAAAAAATGTCCCATACTTCGCACAATCCTTCATCTATTACTGGTTGAGTGTTGGAGAACGTCGTCGATCCCTACATGCTGGAGAAAAGGGTTGACTATACTGATCTACAAAAAGGGAAACGCCAACGACCCAGCGAATTTCAGGCCAATAACACTTCAACCAGTATTCTATAAAATTTTCTCAACATTTGTAAACAATATAATATACAAATATTTAGATTCAAACAACTTCATTAATAAAAACATCCAAAAAGGCTTCTACCCCAAAGTTGACGGTGTAGCTGAACACACGCAACTACTATCTCACCTTCTAAAGGACGCCAAGAGACA
>NW_008704124.1:1117102-1213176 GCF_000326865.2 Helobdella robusta | reverse complement strand
GGTCAGCAATCTAATTAGATCAATATACGCCGATTACTCGATAACTGTATCGGCGTGCAACAAACTAACCTCCCCAATTCCAGTAAAAAGGGGGTCCTACAAGGTGACCCAGGCTCACCATTGATTTTTAACCTCTGTTTCAATCCTCTAATGAAAATGCTAGAAACAAAACAATATCAACAATGCGGATACATATGGGACTAACAGCCAATCTAAAATCTAGAGACTGGTTTCAGTTTGCCGACGATTCGGCAATCATTGCTAACAGTTCCGAGAGTGCCCAGAGACTGATCAATCTCAGCCAAACATGGTGCAAATGGACGGGTATGAAGCTGAGAACTGACAAATGCTGTACATTTGTAATAATACCTAGTAATGTCCATTCTGACTACAGTTTTATCAGAGTTCATTTTCCGTTTGTTCATCGTCGGACGAGGATTGTTAAACGATTGGTGCGATCATGGAATAGGATTGATAGTGAATTATTTGCCCGTCTTGTTTCCCAGTCTTTTGTTGGTGGTCCTTTTACTGATGGTGATCCAGAGATTGTTTATTGAAAATTCATGTCTAGTATGCAGTCAATAATTGATGTTGTTGCCCCGTTGCATTATGTTAAAACCAATAGCTCCCATAATTCTCCTTGGTTTGATGATCAGTGCAGAATGTGCAAAAGATTGTGTCGTAAACTTGAACGTGTTTATCGTCATATCCCGAGTGAAGCTAATAAAATTGCTTGGAGAAATGCACTAATGAACAAAAGTTCTCTTTTCTCGAACAAAAGGAATTTGTATTGGAAAAATTTGATACAGATGAATAAGTCCAGGCCTAAATTATTGTGGAACATGGTGAGTAAATTGTTTGGTAAATTCTCGGATAGCCATAGTTTGAGTGAATCAATTAATTTTACGCCATCTGATTTTGCTTCTTTTTTCAAGGATAAGATTAAGAGGGTGATGGACTTAACAGCTTCCTCGATTGCACCAGTCTTTTCTCATTGTAGGTTTCGGTCTGATGAGTTGTTCTCTGCGTTTTCTTTGTGCTCGGGTGACGAAATTAAAAAAATTGTTTTAGGTTCTCCAACAAAATCCTTTTCAAATGATTTTATTCCGACTCAAGTTTTTAAATCATATATCGACTTGTTTATTCCATTCTTGACATTTTTTGTTAACTTGTGCTTAAGAACTGGTTGTTTTCCTAATCCTCTGAAACACGCTGTTGTAACTTCTATATTAAAAAAGTCATCCCTTGATAAAAGTGATATTTCTAATTTCCGTCCAATATCCAATCTGTTGTTTTTGTCTAAGGTTCTTGAACGTATTGTTTTGGGGCAATTCTTAAGTCATCTGAATAGACATAATTTGATGCCTGTTCACCAATCGGGCTATAGGCAGAACCATTCAACTGAGACGGTTTTAGTTGATGTTACGTCTACATTATTTGCAGCTATGGATCAACACAAAGTTTCATTGTTGGCTTTATTGGACATGAGTGCTGCCTTCGATTGCGTTGATCACACCTTGTTGATTGATAAATTGAAATCCTTTTTTGGTGTCTCTCATGTAGTAGCCTCATGGTTTGAATCATACCTGACTGGAAGGACTCAGCAGGTTTTCTTTAACAACGGGTTGTTAGATGTTGAGATAGTCACGTTAGGCAAAGATACCAGAGAGAAAGACAAACTGCACAATAAGCTCAAGGTTATGCTGAGGAAAATTGGTGGACTGGATATAACTGTTCAATGGAAGCTGGGAATTCTTAGGCGTTTTGTCCCTACTCAAATCTCATTTGAACTACGCACCTACAATATTTCACTAACCTGGATAGAAAACACACTGGACCGCCTTGTGACAGAAACAGTAAGAGAATGGCTATCACTGCCCATAAGCAGTTGCATCGCCGAAGTTAGCTCGCTGCCGTATAAAACTTGGTGGCCTCAACATAAAATCGTTGAAACAGCACGCCGAGATGTTACGTCTAAAACTCCGTGGTTATCTCAAATTGAATAGTAATGAAGAAATGAGATCATTGGGGAGTGAATCTCACAACAATTATGAAAAGATTGACAACCTGATCCTGGGAAATGTTGAATTAAAACCAGCAATGAATGCTCTAAAACAGAAGCATTATGAAACGAACTTTAATCATCTCTTGCTACTGCAATGCCAAGGTACCCTTGTGAAATCAATAAAAGAGTACATCAATAGCTCCGAGATAACGCGATGGTCCAGGTCGACAGTAAAGCTATCAGAGGTCCTCTATAAATTCACCAGAAAATACCTTATTCAACAGCTACCAACAAACGCCAACCTCTTCGGATGGGGCAAAACTACAAATGCATCATGTTTGCTCTGCAATGCAACACAAACGAACAAACACGTCATGTCAAACTGTGGCTCATCATCTGCATTGAGCAGATACTTAGATCGCCACAACAAAATTTTAAAAATAATTATCGATAATTTCATGGTAGACACGAGGCCGGGTGTCGAGATTTTTGCGGATTTGAAAGGGGAAAAGATACGACCAATAACAGACTTGTTCAGATCACTTCGTCCTGACATTGCTGTCCGCAACAAAGACACGATCGAGATACTTGAACTGACTGTCTGCCATGAAACTAACTTCATAAAATCAAAACAATTTAAAATGAATAAATATATTGGTAATTTGAAAGATAATATTATTGATGACTTTAAGCATTGCAATATTTTAATAAATACCTTTGAAATATCGCCAATTGGCTTTTACAATCCTTTTAATATGTCTTTAATTGATATAACTTGGACCGATTATTTTAGATTTAGATTGATTAACAGTGTAATTTCGTCATCATATGCTCTGTACTGTGATAGAAACAATGAGTGAAGTTTTTTATACTATTTATCATCATGGTACTTATTTTCATAAGATGACGAGCAATGATGACTATCCGTATTACTCTTTATCTCTTTATCTTTATTTTATTTTATTTTATTCATCTAACTGTATATTTAACTATACTCAATTTTATTTCATTGTCAATATTTTGATTTTACTTATGCTCTGTCTTTGGAAAATAAAAGAGTTCACATTATTAACCTTTAATATTATTTTATACATTTTTTACAAATTTTATCATTGCGCATTATTTAATTAACATTAACTTATATATATATATATATATATATATATATATATATATTTATTTATTTATCATTGTATGTTTTTATGGTGAAAAATAAAAGATGTTTCCATTATTATTATTATTATTATTTGTAGATAATATCCTTCACAAATTCGTCTCGTTTTATCATCATTCCATCCTCCGTGCAAACAGTTACTCATTTGTGTCCATCACATCCATCCATCCATCCATACATCCATCCATACATCCATCTATCCATCCATACATCCATCCATCTATCCGTCCGTCCGTCCGTCCGTCCTTCAATCCATCCATCCATCTATCCATACATCCATCCATTCATCCATCCATCCATCCGCCCGTCCGTCTGTCCGTCCGTCCATTCATCCATCCATCCAGGCCATTCACACTCCAACTCTGTCCCCTCGTCATATTAATCTCATTCCTTGAAGGATCTTTTTCCAATATAATCCTACCATGATTCAGTTTTTATAGTTTGTCAGTAAATGTAGAAGAGTTTATTTAATGTAACCAATCTGATCCAAAAATTTTTATTTTCAATTTTTATTATTTTAGTAGGACAGCCGAAAAGGGAAAATTGTTTTGGTGGATAAGCCGCCCAAAGAAGGATTTAAAAAATTTAAAATTTAAAAATTTAAAATTAAAAAATTAAAAAAGTTATCCGTGTCTATATAAATTTTATCTTAACCAGCAACAATCAGTTCAAACAACAACAAAAGCAAAAAACAAAGCCACCCTGAATGTCGATAGTTTTTTTTTCTTTATTAGATTTCATCATTTCCTTCATAACGTGAATAGCGCTACTGTTATTATCTAGCAAATGACTGTCATTATCATTCAGACGAATTGTGTGTGTACGTGTGTACGTGTGTGTGTGTGTGTTGTGTGTGTGTGTGTGTGTGTGTGTGTGTGTGTGTGTGTGTGTGTGTGTGATTGTTGTTGTATTTCAAATCGTGGTTGTTTCATTACTATGTATGTTATTTATAATCATTTTTTATCTTTGTTATATCGTTTTGTTGTCAGCATTTTTGTCATCATCATCATCGCTGTCGTCATCGTCATTTTCATTGTTTCCGTCACTATCAAACCCGTCATCATCATCTTCGTCTTCGTCATCTTCGTCATCATCTTCGTCTTTTTCTCATTATCACCATCGTCATCATCTTTACAATCATCTTTATTATCTATCTTTCACCAGTGTCGTCATTATCATCGTCATCGTCATTATCAACATCATCTTCATTATCATCATTGTCATCATCATCGTTATCGTCGTCATCATCATCAGCAGCAGTCTGTATTTCCTGATCACATTCATCAATGTAATTACCAAAGAACACAGCGCCGTTTTTTCTCATTTCTCCATCTCTTCCTTCATTCTCTCTTTCTCTTTTTTTTATCTCTCTCTCTCTCTCTCTCTCTCTCTCTCTCTCTCTCTTTCCTTCTTTTTCTTCCTTCTTTTTTCTTTTCCTATTATCCGGAATTAAATTTTGTCGTCGCAATGGTTATTGACGACAACAACAACAACATCATCATCATCATCTTCCATCATCATCATCATCATCATCATCATCTTCCATCATCATCTTCCATCATCATCTTCATCATATTCATCATCATTATTATTATCATCGTCGTCGTCGCTTATGTAATTTTTGTCGTAATCACATCATCATCATCATTGTCGTCATCACGTTACTATAATCACAATCATCATCTTTATCGATGCTATCATTATTGTCGTCATCATGGTTATCGAATTAACGTCATCACTATCATCACCATCGTCATCATCATCATCATTTTTTATTGATCGCCTGACGTTGCATCTCATGTTCCAACATCTCAGCATGACATGATTACTATTATTTTCAAGATCATTATCATTACAACATCATCATTATCATCACATCATCATCATTATCATCACAACATCATCATTATCATCACAACATCATCATTATCATCACAACATCATCATTATCATCACATCATCATCACTATCATCACAACATCATCATTATCATCAACAACATCATCATTACCATCAACAACATCATCATTATTATCAACAACATGGTCCATGAGAGGCTTCTTGAACGCATGTTGTCGACTCGTGTTGCAGAATTTCTTCAACGCATTCCAGATTTCTGGCGGTGAAGCCAGTGAAGCTCATTTCTGATCTAGCCTGAAATGGAGTCAAATTTCGATTATCTGGCTTGCGGTCTAAACAATAGTCGAATCTGCTGCAAATGAAAAAGAAAACTCATCGTCATCTTCATCATCGTTAGGAAAAGAAGCTACTTATATTTGTTGCTATGGCAGAATATTCGTTGTCACTATCATCTTAAACATCATAACTATTATGAGGAGTTTTTTTTTACATCATCATAGCTTTTAACATCGTCATTAACACCATCTTCATCAACGTCATCATCATCATTTTCATCTACATCATCGTCATCTTCGATATCGCACTGCTATCCAGCTGCTGATATCAAATTACTTTCATTATACTTGCCGACAACATCATCGTCATCCGTATCAGAGCAATAAATAATTTTATCATTGCTAATTGTAATGATGACTCTTATAACATCATCATTACTAGTACTATTGCTATCATTATTTTCATTATTATTTACTCTTTTAATATTTTTATCAACAGAATGTTTTATTTCATATCTATATGCTTTTTAAAGTAATCTTTCCGCAGCACTAACAAAAAGGCAAAAATGTAATCTAAATAATCTAATTATAATTTTTAAATTTTTTTTACAATTTTTTTATTTATTTTGTTATTTTTTCTAATGTTTCGAAGTCTTGGTTAATCTTTTTTTATAAAATATTTCAACTCGAGTCAATGTATTTTTAATGAAACCAACAAAAGTTTTATGGCAAACCGATTGCAATCGACAGAAGAATAATTTTTTTATTGCAAAACAGAAAAAAAATTTTTTAATACATTAGTGCGTGCAAGATTTAAAATATACTTCATTATCAATAACTTCTTCCATCCTAGTGTAAAAACAAAAATCTTGAAACTTCATCTGAATAATTGAAAAAAAAAAAATTTTTTATGATGAACAAGACGAAGAAACGTTGCAACGAAACGAAGCATGGCTGGCAGCTTCATAATTGCTTCTGCCATCCATAATAACTCTTCTTCCATCTTCAAAATTTTTCATCCACGCCAGAAAATCAATCCAAAAGATGGCGATTCACTCGTGAAATATGGACAGCCGAAAACGCAGCAACTCAAATAGAAAGTATGATACATTGTATATAATGCAAGTGCACGTTTTCCTCTTCCTTGACTCCTCTTCACAAAAGGTGATCATTAGCGATTAGTTTGACATCGCAAACTAGATTAGATTAAATTCAAATACTCTCCATCAATCTTGTTGGTGATCGCAACTTCGACGACAAACAAAAACAACATGAACACACACACAATCAAAATATTTTCATTAGCAGACGTCAAAAAATGTTGTGACAACATTTGGGAATTGCCTGCTGAATACCGACCAATATGAAGTATGAACGTCAATAAACGTGATGAACACGACGTTTTGAAGGCTCTGCTTTTCTTCTCGTCACCCGGTAGCATACACACTGTAAAACAAGTACACACAGACGCACACACACAAGCACGCACACTTACAAACACACACATACACACACACACACACACACATATATATATATATATATATATACATATGTACATACAATGTTTACAGATAGAAATATTTACAGTGAGCCATAAACATAAAGGTTCCAGCTACTAACAAACTTAATCACAAGCGTACACGCCGAAGCAAATTGCCTCAACTTAAAATACGCGCAGAATGTGTTGTTGTGAACGTGTGCGTGTATGAGTTTGTGTGTGTGTGTGAGTTTGTGTGTGTGTGTGTGTGTATGGTGTGGTGTGTGTATGGTGTGGTGTGTGTGTGTGAGTGTGGTGTATGTGGTGTGTGAATTTGTATGCGTGCGTGTGTGATTTTGGTGTGTGTGTGTTTTGAAACATTAACATGTGTTCCTGCTGTCGAGCGCGAGTGTGTTGTGTGTGTTCGTTTTGAGCAACATTATAAAAAATTGTATACATATATTAGTGTACGCTTGAGTACGTGTGCAAAACTGTTTATATGTGTATTTGTGTATGTTTGTATTTCTTTGGTCTTTGATGAAGTTTTTTTAAAATTTAAAATCAGGAAGCAGTAGTGGCTTACAAGCAAGCCATTGAGAGGAAACCTTCCTACTATCCGGCTCAGAGCATTTACAATATGTTAGGTTTGTTCATACTTCTTTTTTTATTCTTTCTTTTTTAATTATTTTATTGAAAAAAAAAATTATTTTATCAAATAATCGTGAAATACTTTCCAATCTCGTTAATTTTTTGTTAAAAATTGTATTCTTCATATTTTTTTGATTTCTTTGAAGCAGATACAAAAAAATAGTTGCTGTGAGCCTAGTTACATTCTTCTGACAAATTTTTTTGGTTTGAAATAGAATGCGATGAATTATGCGCAGTTTGATTTTTTGAGAATATTCCAAGTAAAAGTTTTACAAAATTTATTCCACAGAAATTTTAATTGTGTAATAATTTGTAAGTTGCTGTAGTTGTTGGCGTGTGTGACTGCTTTTATTTATGTTGTTAAAACTTTCGCCTGTTGTATTTGTAAAATTATTTTTAATGTAGTTGTTTTGGTTATTTTAGTTATTGCTGTTTACTATTATTATTATTATTATTATTATTATTATTATTGTTGTTGTTGTTGTTGTTGTTGTTGTTTATTATTATGATGGTAAAGTTATTTTCAGACAGCGCTTGTCATCTTCAAAGCTTGCCGCTTAATGCATTGAGCTCGTTAATTCTAATCTACGCCTCTCTCTCTCCTTCAAAAATCTGCTCAGAGTTCTTCGAGTTTTCGTGCCTTACAAAATTTATATTTCTTGAATTAATTTAAAAATTTATTAAAATTTTGTTTGAAAATGAGCCTATATATATTGGTTTATTATTATTATTATTATTATGATAATCAATATTATTATTATTTCAAGTAGCATAGGCATAAGGTCAACATCGGCAGGAAACTGACCATATATTATTTCATATAACAAAATTATTCTATTTAACATAATAAGGTCGGTTTTTGGACGTCTGTAGACCAGAGATGGCAACTCCAATTTCCTTAACCGGTCCTCGTAGTATGAAAGACCTCTGCAGGATGTTCTCACTCGCGTTTCCCTTTTCTGAACTTTTTCCAGCTCCTCTATTAAACCGACTCTCTAAGGATTTCATACTTGCACACCGTACTCCATGTGCTACCTCACCAATGACAAACTCTAACGAGAAGACTGATTAACCATTAAGATTGAATTATAACAAAGTTCTGCTTGAATGAAGTTCTTCGGGTTAACATCATTCAATGCGATTATATCAGGTGTTATGGCTTTTCACAAATGTTTTTAAATCATCCAGTTTATTTGACAACGAATCCACATTGGACATGATAATTCTTAAACTATTTTCACTTTCACCGCTTGAATTTATTACATTACTAAATGTTGTTTCTTAAAGGCAACAGCATGAAATTCTCCCGGTTTACCCTTTAGTCTGAAGGTCCAATTTGCCACATTGTCCCTGACACCAATCTTTTTTCCTTTTCTTTCAGAATTTTTTATTGTTAGCCGTGTTTTCATAGGATAGATCGTGATTTATTATGACTTTATTGAAATTTACAGATTTCATCAATTTGAAGCAATTCCCAAGCACAAGATTTTATGACCGTTCGATATATGAAATTGAAAAATTTGGTAAAAGTTTGTTTATTTGATCTAATTATGATGAAAAATCTTACATTTTAAATTCAAGTAACCCCATTAATGATATGATTCAAATAGCATTTACGGATATTTCGTCAGCAGTCCATAAATTTTGTTGTTGACCTGTCCATGGTTAGAAAAGCAGTTTGCCATCATTCATTCAATTTTGAAATTTGAGTTTTATATTTGCGAGTTTTCTACACAGCAGTATTATTTTTTGACAGAAGCTTTTAAAATGTTTTAGACATTTTATAAACACGATATAAACTTATCATTTACTGTGTACCTTGATACTACCTGACATACTGCCACAATAGGATTATAATTATTATGGGCTTCTTTAATTTTTGCAATTTTTTGGACTACCAAAAATTTTTCCATCCCAAAATTCCATAATCATCTTTTTTTTCTATTTAACGAAATGTTTTCACAAACATTTTGTATCAATAAAAGAGAAAAAATTATTTTTTGTACTATTGTGAAAAATAAATAAATTGCATTATGAAATCTTGTTCAATGTTTCATCACCTCGTTATCGCATTGCCATATCATCGCCGGCAACAAACAAAATCATTTTATCATCTCCCCATCACATAACACTATAACAATGTTCAACTGCTTCTTTATTACCATCATGATATCATCAGCGATAAAGATACATTTCACGTGTTCGCAACATCGTATCAGGATACAATCATCCGAATCGTAATAACATTATCGCGTTATCACATTAAAATTACATCAAGCCAGCCCTAGCATCATGACATCATCATCTTCATCGTCAGCAAGCTGTCTCATCATCACATTACTTTGCAAGACTGTTCCAAGCTGCACATAACTCTCTGGAACTGCAATGTACCGAAGCGCTAATGACTTCCTCAGTGCAAACATCTTTAAATAAATTTCAAACGTGAAGTCCAACAACATATTGACACATTATAAATTCACTTGGCATTTCAAAAAGGTAAAAACATAAAAATATCAAAATATCATACGAGGGAAAAAGAATAACTTTATTACTCGGCAAATGCCATCATTATAATCAATTTACTGACGAACTTAACTTCATATACACACATATACACCAATACACACTTACACACACACACATGCATACATACGTATACAAGCATACATAACATACAACTATCTAGAGCGGTAAGTGTTCTTTTAATATGTTGCAAGCAAACAGTTCATGTTCACCGTTCAATATATTGTTTATGAAGCATGTGTGTTCTATATGTGTACGTCACATAAACAGCCATTCGAAACATACAAAAATTGTCGGCATGTGTCAATGTTTCCTCAAGCATGTGATGAATGTATCATCCTGCTCCTTCTTCCTGCTGCTCTCTGTCTCTCTCTCTCTCCATCTCCGTATCCTGTCTGCCCGCATCTTCTCTCTCCACTTCCTCATTTATTCATTCCAGTTGTCATTGTATTCCATCTATTGTTTATTTTCATGAATTTGTCTGTTTTAGTATCTATTTTTCTTGTTTAAACGTCTTCGTTTTGGTACACAGATTAAAAATTAACAAATCTTTGTAATTACAATAAAGATTTGAAATTAAAATTTTTTCGAATTATTCAGTGAAAAATATTTATGAAAAAATACTCATTGAACTGTGCCTAACAAAATATAAACATGTATATATACATATATACATGATGATAGTATTTATTTTAATTTGAGTGTATCAAATCCCTTGGTGCCCAGATGTTCGTGTGCAGCTGAATGAAGCAAGTCTTATGCCTACAATAACAGGACAAACACTGGAGTGTAAAAGAAAATAAATTAAAAAAATAAGTACATTGAAAAAATTTGTCCTTATCATAGGTCTTTATGTTGTTATAGTAAAATTATACTTTATTCTTGAACAATTAACTAAATTGTAATATTATTGCCTGTACTGCAAAACATGCATTTAAAAGTAAACAGTAAAATGTACGATCATGATGTGCACACCAGACTAAATAAGCAAGTAGCCATTTCATATTGACGGATTGACATAGAACCAAGTGATTATACAGAAACATTTGTTGGAAAAGTTTAATATGCCAAAAACTTCCAATGAATCAAACTGATGCTTCTAACCTGGAGCTTAACCACGCTTAAATAAAACATGTATTTGCACATTGAGAAAGAAAAAGAGATAGATAGAGATAGAAAAATAGAGAGAGAGAAAAAGAGAGAGAGAGAGATATTGTGAAATGAAATATTGCGGCACAGACTTATGATGATTTTCGTCATCATGCAATTGCATTAGGTAACAGGCGATGCGTGACACAGACATGCATGGATACTCGCGCCAAAGCACTTGGGATATTAGGCTGGCCAGTCGTCTGTGGTAAATATTTTTAAGCGCGTATGCAAGTAGGCAACGTAAATTTTACGCTGCAGATTTATTATTGAATTTTTTTGGACTGTTTACATCTTTTAGTTATATTCACTACTTTGAGTTGCAATCTTTAAAATTTGATGTGTTTTCAATAGCGCAATCCATTTCTCTTTCATTTGTTCGATACTGAATAAATAAATGCATTTAGTTTCAATCCTAACAATGAGGTGTAGCTGGCGTTTAATTATAGCTGCATCTGTGATGGATCAGCAAAAGTTCTCTTTTTACAAAAATGATCCTATTTTAATGAATTATTTATTTTGCAATGAAGCATTCCATTTACTGTAACACCCTCTGAACAATGACGGAGTCAAACGTGTGTATCCGTTTTTACGTTCAAAAATGTTTTTCAACAAGCAATCTCTTCAAGTGGCTGTCAATAAGTTGCATTCGTAGTCGAGTTGTATTGAACACTTTCTAATGATGCATTGCGTGAAATTTCGCACTTTTTTGTTTGTTCCGTGGGAACAAATATTAATGCGTGATGCTGTGTATGCATTTGTGGGTTGCTGTGAATGCGTTTGCGTATATTCATGTGTTTGTGTGATTTTGTGTCTGCACGTATGTGTTTGTATGTATGTGAAGGTGCACTGAACAAAACCTGCAGCAACATACATGCATGTCTCTCTAACAGCCATTCATGACATGCATTTGTTCGATTAGACTTACAAATTCAATCTCCGTGACGTCATTTCATTTCAGTCGGCACTTCTACCCTCCTTATTCTTCTATATTTTTTATTTTTCAGAAGAAGGTTGTGTTTAAAATTTAACCATTCTGTTATATTTGTATGCTTAATTTTATCAACTTTAATGATACTCTCGATAAATAAATGCTACGTTATTCCTGTCTAAGATACAGGTAAATATTTTGATCGAATCAACTAAATTATTAAATATTACAATGCCAAATGCTTCAGTGAAATAAATTATAGACCTTGCATGTATAAACTGCACAATGTTTATAAGATAACCATTTGATTGACTGAAAACCACATGTTAACTGCCTCCAACAGGAGAATCCTACATGAAGTTGCAGGATGAGGCGAGGGCAGAGTTCAACTACAAGCAGGCCCTCCTCGTCAAACCAGACCATGTGCCAGCTCATCTTACCATGGCCAAACTCATGCAGAAAAAGGTAACAATGTTTATTCCAATCGTTTTTAAACTTTTAATCTTAAAATTTTTTTCTCTCTATACACGTTCATTTAATGTTTAATTTTTATTGATGTAGTTATTTTCGTTAAAATTGTCATCAATGAATTGTTTAGTTTTTCAGTTTTGTGGTTATGTTTCATTTCGTTGATGTTGTTTTTAATGTTGACGTTTAAGTTGTTTTGTTTATGGCCGTTATTCAATTTTGCTCTACTTCTTTGTTTTGCTTTTTATTTTATTGTCTCTGTGGATATTATTGTTGTTGGATGCTTTGTAGCAGTGATGTGCTTAGTAATCGTTGTCAATGTTTTCAACGTTTTGTATCGTTAATTATTGAAGCCTGCTTTGATTTCTCATCGTTATGACGCTGTGAAAAAAAAATAAATAAAAGTTTCGTATTAAGTTTATGACATTCACTTTTCAGCTTTGCAGCTATTTCAGTGTTTGTGAAACTTTTTCAGTTTAATTATTTTCTGTTTGATAATATTCGGTGGTGTATAAATTAATGTTTGTTGTTGCTGCTGCTGCTGTTGTTTGGTTGATTTGAGATTGTTGTCCTTGTCGTTATGTTGTTATTGTTGTTGCTGTTATTTTCGTTGTTATTGTTTCTGCAGTGCAATTTATGTAGATTACATCTTAATGAGTACATACGTGTGTCATCACATGCATCGTAAAGAAGATTGTGCTTGCTCATTTGTGCTACTTTATTGCTCACATCTACATCTATCTAGCCTTGTTTCAGAACATGGAGGATGATGTGTACGTGCATATTGCATCTTTATCTGTCCGTCTATGTGTACTTATGTATACGCGTGTTTGTGTGTGTGTGTTTGTATGTGTATATGTTTGTGTGTGTACTGGCTGATATGTATGATTTTGTGTAAACACGTGTATATGTATACGCGTTTGTAGGTATTTGTTTGTGTGAGTGTTTGGTGTGTGTGGTGTAATTGTGTGTGGTGTGTGTGTCTGTGGGCGTGTGTGCATGTTGTAAATAACATGTTTATGGGTGGGTCCCGCCAGAGAGATATTCTTATATAGAGTCGTAATTTGCATCAGTGATGAATGTTCTTCGGTGATTTAGTTGTTGTGTTTATATTTCTTTATTGTTTACATTTATTCATGCGTGTTTATGTTTATTGGCAATGCTTATTTGTGCCCATCTGCTGCGTGTGATTTTGTTTGTATATTCACACGGCAACAAATATTATTGTGGGTTTTCCATTGCTCCAAACAAATTGAACTCTTACATTTATGAATAAAAGTCAATGGAAGTGCGCGCACGCTAAGATAACAATTATTTTAAGCATGTGTGTATGAAACGGCCAGTCAACTACATTGCCGACACGTTATACACACATATAAATTCCAATGCAATACGCAGGGATTACTGCATGAAGCCGAGAAACTCTACAGAAAAGCTATGTTCATTGATGGCAAGGATTACTCGGTCCATCAACATTACGGTATGCTCATGTTCCTGTCGTTTATGTCGCTACTGCTTTCGCTGTCGTTGTCGTCGTCGTTGTTGTTGAAGTTAATGCTGTTGTTAAGTTGCTGATATTGAACAATTGTGTGGCTCTTCTGTAAGCTTGTTGCTGCTAAATTATTAAATATTATATTACAAGTAGCCGCTAATTTGAATAACGAAAGGAATTTGATATCTGTCAGTCCAAAAGTTCACCAAAAAATATTATTCATAAAATTTTCAGAAAGCAGCAACCTGATATGCTCCAAGTTCATCAACATCATTTTATCATTTTATTTTAAATTTTGTTTTAAGATGACGATCTTCCATTTTACTTGCCACGAATCATTTTGGTTTTGGAATTGTAATAAGCTGAATCCAAAATCAAAATGTGTTTCATTATGATAAAAAAAATTAAAATAAAAATGTTTCATGTAAAATGCAGATTTAAATTATGAAAACACAACTTGGAATGATCTTCGTTGAAACTTCAAAAACCAAATTGAAGGAAAATTGAATAAATGCAAAAACTTGTCTATACAAAATAAAGTGGAAATGGAATAAAATATCATGATATAAGATTCAAGCAAATTAAACCCAACCTACAATAAGAAACGACACTGAAACACAAATGGTCCATAAAAGTGAAACAAGAAAAATTATATCTAATACAAATAAGATTAATAAATTGCGCGCACACACTAACATATACACATAGACGCATACGCTTACACACATAAACACACACATATACACGCATAAACATACAGCTATGCACACATGCAGAACAAAAACACGAAAACAAAACGCAAATAGCGTAAATTTAAATTGATAAACTTGAGTGTTAGGGTGGGGGTTTGACACCTTCAACGAATGAAATTATGAAACATGTAACCAACAATTTGAAGAAATGCAAATAAAAGTTATTGTGCCTTGAACCGAACCGCGCATGTATATGTATGTATGTATGTATGCATATGTATGTATGTATGTATGCGTATGTGTATTTTTGTCTCTATTTTGGACGTAGATTTAATAAACTATTTGACAACAGTTAAGATTTTGTATTAATTTGATTTTTCAAATAAGTGTGTGCTTCCGTACATTTGTAGACTACATAGAGTTTATTCATATGTTTTAAAAAATAATATTATTGTTCAAAAAGTAAAATTTTATTTTACGTAATATATTATAAATAATTAAATAAATAAAAAAATATATATAATATTTATATAACATATACAAAGAATAAAAGGAAAAAATGATGATGGATTAAATGAAAAGAAGACTGACTTGAGTAATGCTGGCAGAGAATGAGCGGAAAGTGTATCCATTATTCACAGACCGGCGCTCATGATGTTCTATAATAATATTTCATCGTGCTGGCTGCGAGAATGTTCTGCACGTAGAGAAACGAGCCGTTTTGTAATGATGTTGTCGGTCGGTTGGAGGTAGAACTCGGCCACTGTCACATACCTTTTCATTAATTTAAACATTCCATACTCTGCCGTTGAATAAAACGAGCGAATGTGAATAATTTATTTGTTAGCTCAATTCCTGGCCGAAGCGGGTCGACCGGTGGAGTGTGCCAGCAGATATTTAGAGGCTGTTAAACTGGCTCCCGATGAGTTTGAGGTCGTCTTCAACACAGCAAACGCTCTCAGGTTATTTTTTTGAAGTGTTCAAAATGCGATGAAATAACTAAATTGTTTAAATAGAAGAGGATGCCAAATAAATTTTTCTTTTTGCATTTAATAGAAAAAGCATGTAAACATTTTATTTACAATTTTTTTGAAACATTTTATGCGTAGAACTGTCAGCAGAAATGTTGAAGCAGAGTATTATTACAGAAGAGCTACTGAACTTCAACCACAGGTTTTTCAAATTTTTTCTAAGTAACGAAAGTACTACAAAAAATTGAAACTTGCCTGTTTTCAACTCAACTTCTCATTAAATAAAATTTGATTCACCAGGTGGCCATGACGCACATGAACCTCGGGGCCATGCTTCATTACAATGGAAAGTATGAAGAGGCGGAGTTAAGTTACATGAAGGCCTTGAACTTGAAGCCAGCCGACCAGGTGACCGTCAACAATCTCAACAAGCTGCGGTCACTGATTAAGAAAAAGAAGGACGAGCTATGATAAATTATTGTTTGCATCATTTTAGTGCAAATTATAATTAATTATTCTGAATTTGTTATGGGTGCATAAATTTAAACATGTGATATGTAGCATTTTGACATGATATAATATATACATACATGTTTGAAAATTGATATCTGCTAGAATCTATTACTTGATCTCATTCCAGTTAAATCTGCAAACAACTGCTCGACAAGAAATGTGCGAATTTTTATAAAATATTTTTTCTTTGTATAAAAAATTAAAAAAACGAAGACGGACCAGAATATTTTCAAACATGTCAGCTTCATTTTATGTAACCATTAACGTACGTGCTCCGTTAAACAAACGCGAAACATCATGACTTCAATTAAAACCAAACGGCGTGAAATTAAATACCCACCCTCACTCATGCTTGCTGTACTCTGCTTGTCTTTCTCTTTCATTTAAGTTCTTCACTAAAGCTTATAACTTTTACTTATTCAGCATAATATTATCATAATTTTGTCACCATGTTCAATTTTTTATTTTTCATAATTATTAAAGTATTTTTGTTTACGTGTTCATAAAAAATTTCTGAATATTTCATTTGAAAACTACCGATAATAATTAAATGACTGAGTTAAAAACAAAGCGGAAAATTCAAACCGCTTTCACTTATATTATTACCAATAACAACATTCAATTTTGTATTGGAAATTTTCTACATTTCCAGAAGATTTTCAATACATCTGGTGCTCTGCGTAACTCTACAGTTGTCGTTGCTAACTAAATAAAACTTCTATTTGAATTTCAATTGATCGGCTCAATTTTATTTTTTACAAACATAAAACCAATTGACCTAATTATTAACTAATTATGTTTAACAAAATATAGAATAAAAATTGGCTGAATAATATATAAACACACTAATATATTTTAGTGAGTTTTTTAATTTTCATAAATATTTCAATTTCAATCCATTAAATATTGTTAAGTTGTACACTGCCTCCACCGAACATTAGATAAAGTTGTTACAGAACATATATCACATGATACTACGCCATGCTTTCTTCATTAGGTTGCAACGGTTGTCAAAACGTGGTAGAATATCATTTGAGATGGCCATTTATTTTGATTGTTTATGAAATGAAGTGATACTTCATGCTCTGTCACAATAGTATCTGAAGTTTTAGTGAGTTTTTTAATTTTCATAAATATTTCAATTTCAATCCATTAAATATTGTTAAGTTGTACACTGCCTCCACCGAACATTAGATAAAGTTGTTACAGAACATATATCACATGACACTACGCCATGCTTTCTTCATTAGGTTGCAACGGTTGTCAAAACGTGGTAGAATATCATTTGAGATGGCCATTTATTTTGATTGTTTATGAAATGAAGTGATACTTCATGCCCTGTCACAATAGTATCTGAAGTCGTTGGCAAACCATTTTCCTTCCTCATAAGATCACGTTTGCGGCATTGTCAACTAAAATTTTTCATACACATTTAACACACGTTTAACATTATGAGATAAAATAAGTTTGCTAGCCAGCATTGTCAATGTTTCAATATTTTAAATTTGTTTAACTAATTTTATCAGGTGTGATTATAAAGAACTGATCTTTTGTTTCCACAGTGACTAATAAATTTCTAAGCGATGTAATCCAACAGTGCCGCACTTTTAAACAATTGCATCGCCATCACCAACTTACCTGCCACAATGTTGTACTTTTGTGTAATTAAAATTAATTTATTCGTGATGGAAATTTATTAATCAAAATTTAAATGAAACAACATTTTCTGCAAGATGAAAATATTTTTTTTATGCTAAGAAATTATTTTAAATGATTTATCAGGAATTGTTAACATGTTAGGAAATTCAACAACTTTGAATAATTTTTTATTTTCACAAAGATGTTCATAACAAATTCAATGTAAACATATTTCATCAGTTAAAAAATAACTAAAGTTGATAAATGGACTAATGAATAAATAAATAAATACACTTATCATATTCAAGTTGTTTCAATTTATCTGCAAAAAACCAAATGACCGTTCGAACGCAGATGAATTACAAACTTGTTTGTTAGTAGCTAAATATTTAAAAATTGAAAACTTTAATACCATTGGATGATCTATTGGCCAATGTTTCAAGAGAATGTCCTAAAACATAAACATAGCAACCATGACATAAGCTGTTCATGCAATTCTAAATTTTGTGAAGCAGTACATTTTAGTATAGTATTGCATTATAAATTAGCGTGCAGTCAGTCACACCACCACTGAATGCCTGCCTGCTGTGATCTGTTTTTGCATCTTCCCAAATGTGACACCAACTTCTACTTTTGAACCTCGCTACTGAAGCCATCTGCACATCATCACGAAATGAACGCTCCTTTCAACAGACTATTCATCATTTCTTTCAATTTGTGTACCTAGTTGGGAGACTATTTAATGCACAACTAATAATTTATAGGAATTCATTCTAGATGGATTTCAATTTAGACGAGTAAATTGTGAATATATAATTTCAATTATTTCAAATTCATGACGCGAAATTTTTTAATATCTCATTTTAGAAAAAAAAGTAATAAGTTAGTAACCGTTTTAATAATTATTTTTCATGGGTCCTTAATTTTATTTGTTAATAAATTGAGCACTAGACAAGCACATGTAAACGAAGTGTACAAAGAGAAAGATAAATTATAGAGAAAGATAGTTTTAGTTTATAGTCGATGTTTACATAACTGTTAGCGACAGTGCATGTGATTTACCAGTGACGGACAACAGAATAAATAAAAGTGTTGCTAGCCGCGATTTGTAACAGATCATCACAATATCGATCTTTGAACGATTTCTTCAATGAAAAGTTTTGCTCAACAAATTAAACAACTTATCGTTGTAATTTAAACAAGTAAAAAGAAATTTTTGCACTGTGTAGCGTAAGTAAAATTGTTTACATCTTGTTGCAAAAAATACGTCAGGGAAGGTAATACATTCGTATGCATATATTTATTAACTCAGAAATAATCCTAGAATGCATGGATAAATGAATTGATACACTATGTACAAATCATTCAGGATGTATTTTCATTGCAGTTAAAACAATGGTAATAAATTATTGTGTAAAAAGTCAGTTACTCTAAATTACTTAGCAAATTATTTCCAGTATTTCTACCTACACATACACAAAAAGACATATACACAGATATATATATATATATATATATATATATATATATATATATATATATATATATATTCATTCAATCTTGTTCAAATAAAAACCACAATAAATATAAAAAAATTAAAATAAACATTTAAAACAAAACTGAACATGCATTTGTTTAGAAAAAATATTTTAGATGCCCTGAAACAAGCAAATATTTAAATATAAACTTTACACACAAATTCACACGGACAAAAAGTCACACAAAAACAATCCCAGCGAAGGTCCAGGCACATGCGCTCACTTTTCATTCCTCTTTCGATGCACTTTCAAATGTTTGGCCAAATGATCCGACCGGGCAAACCGCTTGTCACAGATTTTGCACGGATAGGGTTTGACCCCGGAATGTGACCTGTTGTGGCGGGCGAGTTCGTCCGACCTGGAAAATCGCCAGCCACAGCCCGTCCAGCTGCACGCGAACGGCTTTTCGCCCGTGTGGCGCCGCATATGCGACTTCAAGTGGGAGCTCTTGCTGTAGGCTTTGTTGCAGCTCGGATAGGTGCAAAAAAATAATCGGTCGTCTGGAAACATGTTTATTGGTGTCTGTTGGTTTGTGTTAGAGTTTAAATCCGTTGGGAATTGTTGAAAATCTGTCAGGAAGCTGCTTTCGTTGAAATGATCCTGAGGCCAGGTTAATGCCTGGCACGGTACATGCGCAACTTTGTTTACGTTACTATTCTCGAAGGAACGCGGAGATAGTGTATAATTATGAAAAGTTTGTTGAATGTTGAACATTTTTTCAGATTCATCAAATTTCAACTTTTCAATATAGTTTTTATTTTTATCTGTATGACTTTGATGCTGCTCAGCTGATTGATCTTCACTAAATTCTCGGGGGTGCCAATCTTCACTGTTATACAATTTGTTTCGTATTTTAAAATTTTTCTTATCCATCAGGTCTTTAGATTTGGATTCTGAAACTGCTTGGTGCGAGTAGCTGAACATTGGACTATTTTTCAACCTCGCCAACGGAGGCGCTGTCAGGCGTTCTCTGATGGAAGAGCAGCTTAATGAAGGAGTTTCTACTTTTGTAGCGTTGTTCATTTTATTTTTTTGTGCAAGATTTTTTGAGCATATGATGTCTGATTGGAGCAAAGCTTCTGTTAATGGATCATATTTTTGAGGTTCATTATCAAATTCATATTCTCTATCAGAAGAATTGGAGCTGTTCATTTTAAAACTGTTGATATGCGATAAATTAATTTCCTGGTCAATCAGGTTAGAAGGTGCTTGAGGAAATGTTGCTGCCTGGAATGAAGCATTCATGTCGGGACATCGATTAGATTCCAAGTTGAATGTTGGTCTTTTCAAAATGGTAGTTCGATAATTTGGTTGTAGTAGGAGTAATTTGGTCTCTGATTTTTGATTGTTTTCTTTGTATTTATGTTTTAATTTTGCCTTATGTTGAAGTTTGTTTGAAGCCTGTGAGTACTCTGTGATTGTGGACGTTTCTAACAAATCATTCTGTTGACTTGTTATTTGATTCATCCCTTTGCTTCTGTTATGCAATATATTTGTTTGATTTTCAACGGGTGATGCTGAATAGTTGACATTGTCTATGGACCAGTTGTCAATGTTCACGGAGGAATTACCTTTTGAAAAGGTAAAAAAATCATCATTTGTTGATTGGACCGATTGATTGCTAATGAGTGGATCGTATTCTAAAAAGTTGAAATCGTTATCAAAAAGTTGAAAAAAGGTGTTGAAATATTCGTTTGGAAAATAGTTTTCAAAGTTGTTATCGCTGCTGCTCTGATCAATAATGTTAGATTCATTGTGAGCGTTTCTATCAAATTCAATATGAATTGGATTGTGGCTAGAAGCTATCTCCTGAAATGAATCAGTAGATGTTGTCTTGCTATTTAACGATTCTGTCTCAAACAGTGCAGTCTGATGCTCTTTTACGGCAGACCAACCAAAAACTTCATCGAAGCTTTCACTGAATTCGTTGGCTAGTGGAGACTGGTCACAACTGGCGTACCCACTGCTACTTTCGCCGATGCTTCCAACACTCAACGTTGTTGCTGGACTGGCTGTGAAGACTTCGAGGTGTTGGTTTGCATGCAGTAATGTTTTTTTGCTGTTGTTTGTGCTGCTGCAGACCTTGGTGTTGCAATTTGTATCATCTGCAAAGTTTAGCTCAGTCTCGAAAAGATTGAGTTCCGATAAAATGTTACTTGTACATAAATTAGTGATGTCCATGTCGTTGATATTAATGCACTGTTCACTGTTTAAATAGACGTTGTTGTTGTTTCGCACGATTTTGTCGTTGTCGGTGAAAACATTGTTGCTGCCATTGATGTTGCATATGGTATTGTTGTTGTCACCAATGTGATTAAGCCGATCAATAGCATTGTTGTCGTTTATGTGGTACAAAATTAAGTTGTAGCCGTCAGTTTCAACGCTGTCATGTTTGTTGAGTTTTACAGCAACGTTGTCGTCACAGTTGTTATTCTTGCTACAAACTTGGTTTTTGTTGTTCAAACTTTCCTCAATGATGTCATCCCAATCGTCCTGCTTCTCGCTGTTCAATCCGTACTGCAGATCAACTTCAAATTTTGCGGTGCTGCTCAGCAGATCGTCGTATTCATCTTCAATTTTATGGTCATCGAAGTACCAGTCTGTGGTCATCAGAGTACCAGTCATGTGGTCTGCTTGTCTGTTGAAGAGTGTCGCGGTGGAGCTGTTTGTTGTTGTAACTGTGTGCGATGTTATAGCTGGTGACATTATTGCAGAATTGTTGTTGTCCTCTTCACGACAGTAGCTCATGTCGTTGATGAAAACATCTTGGCCGATCGATTCTGCGTACGACGTTTTCATTGAGTTCATCGAGTCATCGCAGGCTAGGAACATTTTGTTTTTATTTGTTTTTATTTTTCTTCTAATTCAACATTTGATTGAAAACCTGCAAATTAAAAAAAAAATGAATATGAAATATTAATGTTATAATGGAAAAAAAACGATTTTGTTAGTGAAAAAAAAGCTGTCCTAACAGATTGCTCACATTAATAATGCAATCGTGCAATATATAATGCAAAAAAACATACGAAATAAACTAATAAAAAATGAAGCAATATAACGCGGTGTGTTTTGATGTGATGACGAGTTGTAATGTCATTGCACGTTTTGTATATGATACTGTACGTGTCATGTTGTCATAGAATGATGACATATGATATAACATACAACATGATGTGATATTTAATGAAGTGGTGAGATGCTATATAATGTGATGTGATGTAATATGATGGGAAGTGATGTTAAGTGTGATGCGATATGATTGATGTTAATCCAGAGACAGCCCATTAAAGCATTCGCACACACCTTTATTCCATCAATTACCTCATGAGTTTGAAAGTGACGTTCCAGGCTATTCAATTATTGCACATCTCATCACGATTATCATCATCATCATCATTTTTATAAATATTAACATCATTATCACTATTGATAATGTCTTGTTTTAAGTTTTATTACATGTACATATAACTCCGTATTTGTTGCAGTTAATGTTAAATACAAAAATCTTTACATAAATATATAAAATTAACGATTAAGCTTGTATAAATATCATTCTAATTAATGCTAAATATAATAACAACAATTTTAATTTAATGTTGAATGGACGTTCATATACATAGATTCAGTAGCTACCGTACAATCCAGTGCAGATAGTAGAGTTGTATGAATTTATGTATCTATCAAACAATTATATAATTGCTCCATAATTGCTATCTGTAGCCATCATTTCGCAGGAATCATTTTCAGTATTTAATAATGTGATATAGTTTTTAGTTAGTTTCTAACAAAATAGACCAAACGTAGAGTCAACATTTAACGAACGCATGATCAATGTGGGTTTTATGACACACCAAAACCTCTTAAACAAACGAAATAAATTCTTTTTGTTCATACAATCATTTGTCTATTTATTGAAAAAATTAATTAAAAATATAAGATATACAAAAAAATGAAATCTCACGAAATTCACGACGAAATAATTGTTAATAATGAACTTTGAGAACTTCTGCGTTTGAATGTGCAACAATGTATTTCTACTCTGTCATATGTACTGTGCATCCTTGTTTCTGTTTAACATAATTATCGTCTATATATTAACACACTCGTACACTAAGTAAAACGTAATTACAGATATAAATATATTATAAACAAACAAGTTAACATACTAGCTGCAAACACGAACCATTACGTATGGATGTGAGAACGAACAAACGTACGAACGAATAATAAACATCCAAACACTGCATAACGTAACGAACGAGCAAAAAAGCATGTGACATGCAAAACTTCCTAATTATCATTAAACAGGCTTGAACGACATCTGTTGATGAGTTTATATAGGAACGAGCCGACATCAACTTTAACAAGCCCGCACATTCGTTTGTTTAGAGAAATCATAACGAACGAACACTCTTATATATGTATATATATATATATATATATATATATATCAAAATATATATATATATAATATATATGTATGTTATCCACATTATATTTGTATATTTCATTCATATATGTTGTAGATGCCGATGCATTAAAAAAGCATGCCAGGCGAAAATGAAATTGTTACTTGTCATTAGTTACTTGTTATTTGTCGCTATAATTGCTACAAGCTTACAAACAAAGTCACAACTGAATGCATGTTTAGCCGAACAACACTTCCAACATTTAATGCGATCTGTTGAAACGGAAAATTTGAAAAAAAAATCTTAAAAAATTCAGTGACAGAACCGAAGAAGCAATCAAGTGAAATGTATTGATGGAGATGTGAGTAGAAAGAAGCAGTAAATATTTGCGATAATAAACTACGAATGTGTTACTCCAAAGGCGTTTAATGTAATTAAAATATCAAGATGTCTCTCTGTTACTAACGGTCATGTGGTGCCTTATTAATTCATACGAACACAAGTGTGTGTGTGCTCCGTGTGTGTGTGTGTATGTGTGCTCTGTGTGTGTATGTGTGTGTGTGTGTGTGTGTGTGTGCACGTATGTGTTTTTATTTTGGTCGTCTGAATTACGAGAAATGCAAGATCATTTTTGTTGTTTAACAAGTACATTTTGCCCAAAGCGCCTGAACATTCACTGCTTCAAACTGGGCTGGTTTGAATGCCAAGAAAAACCCAACAATCTATGTGTGTTATCCTAACCCTAACCCAACGTCATCATAATCCTTGTTAACAACATCACTGCGTTCAAAAACCAAAAACATCTTCTGACCAACTAATTGATTGACTGATTGATTGATTGACTGATTGATTGACTGATTGATCTTCATTTTAATCAACACCGAACTAGTCAACTGTACATCATCATCAATGAAAATAATATCATCATAAACACTAAAAACTCCATCGCAAATCACAACATCAGTATCAACATCATCAACATCGTTAATATCATCATCTTAAATTTCATCAACATCGTCATCGTCACCATCATTATCACCTTCATCAACGTCATCATCTTCATCAGGATCGTAGTTGTTTAAACGCATGCAAATCTTTTTTATAACCATGAATGATTGATTCTTAAAGAAGAAATAAATGTTTCTAAAATATTTAAATGACACAACTGATAGTTGTAAATAAGATGATAATCATGCTTTTAATTTTAATTAACTGCGTTTCTTTCAGAACGGTTCAGTTTTTGTTGAGACTTGTTTACTTGGATGATATGTTGAACATAAAAACATACAAACACACACACAAACACACAACACACACACACACACATATATATATATATATATATTTATTTATTTTTTTTTTAAAAGTTGATTAATGCTAAGTGGGCAAAAATATTCAATGAAATCTGCATTTATTTATTTATTTATATATATTTCACAACATCAGCGCATTACATTAATTTGTTGAATGTTGTGTTGCCGTGTTAAATTATATGCGTGTGTGGTGTATGTATGTGTGTGTGTGTATGTATGTGTCTGTTTTTGTGTGTGTGCGTAGTGTGCTTGTTTTCTTTTGAAAAGGAGTGCAAAGTTCATTATTCCAAGAAACCGAGTCACTCACTCTAACTCACTCACTCACTCACTCACTCACACATTCACTCACTCGCTCAACATCAATTTAAATAAAAAATTTAAAAAATGATAATTTTAAACGGTTGAATAAATAAATTTTTGTGCGGTTCCAAAACAAAATTTTTATCTCATTACTCGTCACACATGCGATTTTTTTTAGTTGACAGTCAGCATGTTTATTATGTTTTTACATATATTTATCTATATACAACTATATATATGTGCGTGCGTGAAGGTGTGTGAGTGTGTGTGCGTGCGTGCGTGAAGGTGTGTGAGTGTGTAGAAGTATGTCGTTCATCTGGTAAGACAGTCTACACAGCGCTGTCTCTTTAATATTCGAGAAACTTCAGAGTTCACAGGCCCCTAGACACAGGATGAATTCACGCGCCAAACATTAACTTTATTAACATCTCAATAACGTTTAAAAATACAATTAAACAAAACGTTGAATTAATTTTAGATTAATTTAAGATTTGAACATTTTAAAGACTCTGCTAGCATAGCGCAAACATTCAAACTGTTTATTTGTAAATATGTATTAGACAAAATAAAATCTGGTATAAAAGAAGTTTATGTACAGCCGGCGAGCTACAATTTCAAAGACCCTTAAAATTGTGCTAATTATGGTGAAAAATTAGAAGACAATAATCTAGAATGGGTGATAAATAATCCCTTCTACGAAATTAACATTAATCTCAACAGAAAGGTCACCGCGATAATGAACAAGTTGTGAAACAATTTGGGTAGGAGAAGAGAACATTCCGAAGGTATGAACGGTATGTATCCGAGACCAGAAACAATATACTGCTTGTCCGGCGAATCTGAAATACAACAGCGTTATTGGAAAATAATTAACACAATGATTTTTATAAACAATTCAACATAATATTAGTTGAAATTAAGGCGCATGAAATAGTTTTCAGAATTCTATTATAAAGAGATAATGAATAATAAAATAGTCAACCTTGTAAGATTTGTGCTTTGTCTCCTGTTAAACAAAATAGTTAAATTAGTTGAATTAACTATTCAATAATTTGTATTAATAAACTTTCATACAATTTGTTAATTATTTGTTAAATAACTTTCATATAATTATAATTTGTATAATAAACTTTTAGAATATTCAAAATAGAGAAGAAAATGATGAAGGGTGTCCCACCGATGATGAACTCGAGCGTCGGGGAACTCTGCAGACCATCCCCTCCTCTACTGTAGCCGTAGACTCTCAACTCATACTGCACGTACTGCTCCAACCCGCTGAGGATATATCTTCATGATCGTTTTACATGCAATAATCAGTTAGTTCATTCTATCTCAAACTCCATAAACAAACATTCATTCACAGGACAATAAAAAATAAGCAACTTGATCAAAAAATTGAAAAATTCAGACAAATTAGTAGGATTTCTTTAAAATTAATTATAAAGGTCAGCCTAGAAATTAACAACCAGGTACCTGATTTGTTTGCCAGCATCAACATTTTTCGCCACGTAAATATTCTCACCACGCCTCCAATACCGCACCTTAAAATGAGCGAATTAAAAACACATTTATATCTCCTTCAAAATAGAAATCATAAAAAAAGAAGCATCGAAACGAAGCTTGAAACAAATGACGATTCTCTGAAGTTGGTAGTCGAATGAAGCACTAACGATGTATCCTTCCAGTGGTTCCTCTTCAATGGTCGTGTAGACACCTCTCCAGTGCAGCTGCACCGACTGCTCGTCTATCATTGAAACTGTTACTTGCTGGGGCGCTTCTTTCGGAGCTGTTGGGTTTTCGAATGAGTATTACTATAAAAAGATGCAACCTTATTTAACAGAACCACTTATTATTTAATAGTTTAACTATTTAATAGTTTTAGTTCCGGTTATTACATTGCTCTGATTTTAGAATTTAAAATTTTTTTATTAAAACTTGGTTTTTTATAAATTCAGCAAACAATTGCACAAATTATGCTACACCAATCCCTTTGTCTACAAGAAAATGGTAAATTTACAAAGTGACTTTTCGCCAACATTTATCCAAGACGTTTACAATATATAATTTTTCCTCAAAAAAAAAAGGTGATAGCCATTTTAAGAGAATTGTCGAGAAAAATGAATAAATTCAAGTTGAAATGTCTCTGGGCTGTTATCGCTCATTATTTTATAAAAAACATAAATAAAAATAATTTTGTAATTGAAAGTGATGGCAATTCCAAAAAATTATAAATATTACGCAACAAAACAAAACTGGCGAAACGTTTTATGATTCGTTACCTGCTCTTAACGTTTTCGTCCTGTAGTTTTCACTTTTTGGACCGTTGCCAGCCGTGTTGACAGCCTGCACGTTGATCATGTAGTCCGTGTTCTCCCGCAGTGCGATGATCAGTCCGTTGTCCGTGTTGTTCCGAATGATCCTGAACAGTCCCATCTGCTCGTCCTCTTCCTTGTCCACCCAATAATTTATCTAAGTGGTCCATTCAACGTGGAATTATTCAATATTTCACTTTATATAGAAATAATACAGTGTATCATAATACAAAAATGATTAATGGCCTCACATTAATGGTCACAAATCAGATAATTTGCGATTGAAAGTTTAAAAGATTGTGAGAAACATGTAAAAAGAATGCTGTTGCATGGCGATCTCCATATAGGACGTTTAGCAACAAATTAAAAATAAAGTAACAGAAACCATAACATTAACAATAGCTTAATAATCATTATATTAGCAAATACGAAAAATTGATAAAAAGTAATTAGGAACCCTGTATCCAAGCAAAACTCCCCGCATAACCTCCCTGGTGTTTGCAACGGGCAGCCACTCAACAGTGATGGCAGTAGCGTTTGCATACACTGCTCTCACGCTGATCGGTACACCGGTTGGCACTAAGAGTGTATTTTAATATTTAAAAGACACATTTTTAATATTTAGGTGTACTTTTTTTTGCTGTACACCTAACATTTGCAGCAATCTAACTTGAACACAAACGATACAAATATAATTATAATACATTGGAAAATAGCATACATATAACAAACATGTAAGATTGAAAGAACATATGCTTACAATCTTCAGCGGACATGGCATTGACTTGTGGAGACATGGGACCAACACCCATGGGGTTGAAAAATTGAATTCTCAGGTTGTACAACATGTAAAAGTTTTGCGGACCAATCAAAACAACGAGCTTTGTGATCATTGGATCGGTGATGTTCGTCTGCGTCAATAAAATGGTCAAACAATTAAAAGAAAATCATAGATAAAATAATAAGATAAAATAATAATTGTTTTAAAAAACATACCTTAGCCCACTGGTCATCATTCATATCATAACGTTTCCAGTGAACAATGTATCCAACTTTTCCCTTCTCAGCATTCCAACTTGACAGAGGCACTTGTTCCCACGTTATATTCAACGTTCCAACCTTTCCACCGCCACCTTTCAAACCAAGCGGATAAATAACTGGAGGGGCTTGAGAAGTCCTATATAGGGCTACGTATATTATTTTGAATTTCAAATAATTTTTTCAAAACATTAGTTTTACAATTTTAAACATGAAAGTGCCGTGCAGTTTAATTGTGATCTATAACAAATATTTTATATTATTTTATATAGATGCCTAAAACGTTTCCTTAGAATATTAAAATCTTAAAACAAACTGACCATACCCCCATTTGTTCATACTGCACCAATAATCTTGTTTAAACACTAATTATATGACTTGCAAACGGCAATTGAGAATGTAATTAGATCAACTACGGAAGAATGTGACCTAGATTTTTTCACTACCTAAGATTGTAAACAATCAAAACAGCGTCAAGAAATTGCTAAAAAGCCGACCGAATGCTAGGGAGCATTGAGAAAACGATTCCGAGAAAAAACAAACTGTAATAACAAGACTGTACGAATCCATAGTAAGACATTTAGACCACTGCATACTGTTTTGGCGTCCCGATCTCTAAAAAGACTAAACAATTCTCTAAAAGGTTCAATGAAGGGTCACAAAGTTGATCATAGTTTTTCGAAAAACGTGAGCAGCTGCAATAGGCAAAAGATGAATTCTAACAGGATTGGCTTAAAACTTAGTCTTTCATCAATTGTGATTTGTTATGTTACGTTATTAATTAGTAAATTAACACAGTCTAAGGTCAATACTCCATGGCATATATTTTTAAATTCTAGTTAAAAAATGTTAGTAAATAGTTGATTTGATTTAATAAGCAATCCAGTAATAAAAGCTTTATTAATAAAAATCAAGAACATATAACTGCGTTATAAAAAAAAAACTCACGAGAATTTTTGCTTGGTACTCCTTCTCCGTAAATATTCACGCCAAACACGCGAAACTTGTATTCCGTGTATGGGTTCAAGCCATCTACAATGGTAGAGACCATCACGTTCTGAACAAATGTATCTCGAGATTCTAATAATTTCGAGAAACGTTGACGTTAATTGCAACATAATAATCATAATGTAAGCAAGTTTGGAAATATTCAGCCAATATTTAACTGATAACTGAAAAAATTCATATTTTTTTTAAATTTATTCAATAAACTTTAAAAGCATTTTGTTATATTCTAATTTTTGTAAAAGTTTTCATTGATGCAATTTATAAATTGCCTTATCTGATATGAAAAGATATTTTATTTTTAAATACCTATTATAAAACTGAAAGGTTTTTGGGTATCAAATCATAAATTAGTTATTTATGATGCTTCAGAGTGTTTTTTTGCTGATTTGCAGCAAAAACTGCGCGTTTAACAAAGCTAAAATTTGTCCATTGTAGCTTTGTTATCAATGCTAACTAATAATTTTTATGTTGGGGATTTTGAGTAAAGTTTGGTTTCTATAAATGACCTTAAACATCTGCAAATACAACAATACAACAAATAATGTTGATATCAATACATGATGAATCAGCTGTAAAAGAGTGAAAATTTTAAATACTAAGATAACTAAAAATGTAAAAATGATTTTTTGTTTTTTAATTCAATTTTACAGCGTTTCAGCTCAGTTTCGTTTATACCTATTTTTTCATTTTTTTCAATTAGATACTTTTTATTAAATATTTGGTTAAAAAAAACAAAAATAAGAATGAAAAACGGAAAATTCATTGTTTACCATAAGTATAATAAAAAGCGTAAAATTTTACTAAGTAAAGTTAAAGTTAAAATCTGACATAGTAAAACTATTTTTATAAAATTTATAGCTTTATTTTAAATCGGAATAATCATCGAGAACATACGACAGCATGGCCTGACACACAACTGACCAATTTTGACTCGCCTCCAGAAGCCTTCAGCAGTATTGAGAGCCTCGACGACGAACATCGTTGTTTTCTGTCCATTGTCAGGACCGGGCCACCATGTTAACGTCAGGTTGGTGGGGCCAACATTTGACCCCAGGACTCCCGCTGGTTCACCAGGTGGGCCTGTGTTGTATAAGTAAATAATGTAAATAATAAAAGTGCAAATTTTCCATGAAATCATAACTGAATAACTGACCTTCAACTACTAGAAGACCTTTGGCTCTGACTGATTGAGTAGTTGACTTCACAACGCACCAGTAGTCACCAGCGTGGAAGAACTGAACATTGTAAATGTAAAGACTGCCCCTGTAAATCCCAGTTCCCTGTGCATTTATCAGCAATGTATTTATTGACAAATACTAAATTAAAAACGTTTTATAATTAAAAAATTAAACGAAATTAATACTAAATAAACTTAAAGTTTTTAAATCTATTAATTACTAAAAAAAATCAAATTTTCAAATTTAAATTCTATAGGATCAATTATATAAGCCATAAAAAATTCAACACGAAGAAGTCCATCCCAACAGTCTATCACCTTCGATGCGAAACAAAAGTATTTAAATGCCAAACGAGAACACACCCAGGAAACCGCAAAAATTATTTTATTAGGGTAGATTCATTTGTAATGAAAAAAGTCATCGTAGGAGAAATAAATAATAGATTCCCTTATAATAAAAAAAATTAAATGTTGAAAATATAATTAACGAACTCTTTCATAATATGGCTCTTTAAACACATGGACAGTGTTTCCAAGATTACGGACTTTAATGAACATTATTTTATAGCTGTTGTGGTACCAGTCGTACGTGATGTCAATTGCGGGGTTGTATGCTGCTTCACAATGGAAGAATGCTGTTTGGTTCACAAGCACAACTGTATCTCTCGGCGGCTGGTGGATGGTGAACTGGGCTGCAAATATGAGGTTTTTATTATATAGTAACAAAACATTAATTCGAAGATGTGAAACATAACAACGCGCAAAGAAAACATCAAATAATTTACAAAGCAATCACATTAAAAGGATTCAAACACACACACACACACACACACACACACACACACACACACACACACACACACACACATATATATATATATATATACAATTATTTATAAAGATCACTGTGTTTTCGGCATTATTCAACTTGTAATTGAGTTTCAACTTGATGTTTAGCATTATCTGTCAATTGGTTCCAAATCTAAATCTAATTTAGATTCTAAATCTAAATTAGGTTCGAAAAAATCTAAATCTTCATCAAGATGATAAAAGTCTCGTTAGAAAAATTGAGAAACTCAACTACAAGTTGAATAATGCCAAAAACGCAGTGATCTTTATAAATATTTGTATTTATGATAGTCTAAACCCAAAAAACATACAACACATACACTTATCAGTGTGTGTGTGTTCATGTATAAAATTTTATCACATCTTATTTCTAGCTACAGTTTTTCGATGAACGTGAGCACATTCATTGCTAAATGTATACAATAAATAATCAAGTTAGAACAAATCGTACAACTCACGTAGAACCAACAATCGACCAGAGCTTGAAGCCGTCCCATAGGAATTTTGCGCAGTGCAAGAATAATTTCCCTTGTCTTCTGAAGAAATCTGCCTGATGAATAGGTTTCCGTTGGGTAACATTCTAATACGCGACGTTGGATCGGTTCCCGGATTCAATGCCATGCCATCTTTGAACCATTCCTTTATCAAAGAATTTTTCGGTGTTTTCAGTTTAAATAATATTTGCGAAGACAAAAAATGAAAAAGAAAATTTAAAACTTTATTAGCCGGCGGCGATGCCTCGGGGGAACAGAGCATAGTGACATTACCATCCAGCAGGCCAAACACGTTCGGCTGCACAGGATTCTTTTTGAATGATGGCGCAAAGGCTGGAATGAAATGATCAAACTTACATACTTAAACTTTGTTATAAAAATAACTAATTTTTTAATTCGGGATATGTTCCGTGAAGGAACAATCAACAAAAAAGTTCAAGCATTTAAAATTTGTTTGGCACGTCTAACACAAAGCAAAAATCTAATTAATTAAAACTTGCCTAAAATTCTTAGTTGTGCAGACGAAAAGCTGGTGCCATGCGAGTTCGTGGCCGAGCACTGATACATGCCAGCGTGACGATAGGTGATGTTGCTGATCATCAGCTTGTTGCCACTTACGGAGTACCTGTTCTTCAAATCTGGCGGCATTTTGACATATTCCAACAGCGTTCCATTGATAAACCATTCATTGGTGACAGAAGGAATGCCGTACGACATGCAGAACCATTCAACAGTTGAACCGAGATCTTTGTGCTGATCTTCAAGAGGAATGGTGAAATACGGTGCCGCTGTTAAGATGTAACATCGTAATAATTTATTTGGAAATGTTTCTAATTGAAATTAATTTATATGTAAAAGAAATCTAATATACAAATTTTATTTAAATAAACAATGAAGAAACTACATGGAATAAGTTTAATACTTCAATTAACACTGCACGCATTTATAAAAACGAAAAACCTTTAGTAAGAGATCTAACATTGATGCGCAAAATGATTATTGGATGGTGAGTTAGTTTAGACGCATAATGTCTTGTTTAGTTTAATGCGCTGTGATTGCTTCGAACTCAATTTGCCCTAAACTTCAATACCATCGAATATCTTGCGCATAGAAAGCGGTGCTTTTGCGTATCTACAAATGCATGTGTTGTATATGTCCCGTGGTTTGAACTAACAGACCAGTCTAACATAAATTCAAATGCAACCAAGTAAGTGAGGAGCAAGATGTACACGTAAATGTGTATAATGGAGACGCATATAAATACATAGAAAAAATTCAACAAGAAGTACTTACATTCCACCACCAAATTGACATCTTTGGTGTCGGCTCTTCCAGTTTGACTTGAAGCTGTGCAGCGATAGATGCCTGAGTCATAAAGTTTAATATTCGACAGGACAAGTACTCTCTGATCATCATTCTGAAATCTATATCCAGAAGGCATGAACTGGCCATCTGGTCGAGACCAAGTGTACGTCAGTCTATTAAAATCTCTGCAGAAAACGTTGTTAAAATTGTAAACAGTAGTTGTACGTGCAGCAAATGATGATTGCTTACGTTGCATAGGCTATACATTCTAGCTTCACTTCATTGCCAACCAATGGACTCTTTGGAAAAGCTTTTGGGAAGCCGTTAACAATGATGGGATCTTGTGTACTAGCAGCTGTTCAGAATATCATTCGAGTTAATTACCCAAATTAAAGTGTATACAAGGTAAGTAAGAGTTATCGATGGACAAAAACACTAAAGAAACCTGATTCTGTGACTTTTAACTGGATGGGCATGCTGGATTTGCCTTCCATGCCGAGCTGAGTGGTGGTCACAAAGCACGTGTAGTTGCCTTCATCATCCTTGCTGACATACTGGAAGTACAATACGCTGTCAGCAGACACGAAGGTGTGCCATTTGATGTCCTGTCTGATCCAATTTGTCGGTGTGTTCTTGTACCAACTGTACACCAGATCTACATGATTCATATTGAACGACATCAATGAAATGTAATTTTGAAATGATGCAAAAAATAAAACAAAAAATATAATTACTGTCGTAATTAGTTTTTGGTGGAATGCATTCAATTCGGGCTCCCACGTGAGTTCCTGTAATAATCGGCTCCCTTTTCGATTTTGGGAAATCATTCAAATCTGAAATTTAGATCAGTTTTCGTTGATGCGTTATTTTCAACTGAATAACTTTACATATAATTTCTTTATTTTTGATTTAAAACAGAAAAATAATAAAATTGAATTGCAAATATTGAAAAAAATACGTAAAGTAGCAACTAACAGCCAAAACTCAGTTGAACACCGTGCGTTCTGATGCTTCCAAAAGAATTAGAAGCAATGCAGTAATAAACACCGTTATGAAGACTGTCTGTTGGCTCGTTGATGGTCAGGATGCCGTTCGTCAAAGTGATGGACGGGTCGGACGTGTTGATTGGTTTTGTTTCCAGCTGTCTGGTCACCACCCAACTGTAGGTTGGTCGTGGGTTGCCATCTGCGTCGCAGTTCATCCTCACGTATCTGAGATAATAAATAAACATTTAATGAAGTCGCACTATTTGAATAAGATTCTATATCACACTCGTATAGTTGAATGACAAAATAAAACAGATTTTAAACAGGTTTAACACGATATTACACAAACTGAACGACTGAAAATATTGATTAATCGAATGACTTGATTAGGCCAACCTATTCTGACTTCGTGCATCGAAAATGCTGTCGGTGGGCAACACTGTAAACTTCGGACCTCTGGGAACTTGCTCAGGGTCATTTTCATCAAGACCATAATCTGTTTGTTGCAATGGTTAACGTGCTAATGTCAGTAACCTAATCATAATTGCCATCAGTTTTTACAATAAAATTTTTAATTTCATATTAAACACTTAACTGATATTAATAACGGATTAGAAGTGTTAACAAAAATTATTATTTTATTCTAAAAATGATGAAAAAAAACTGTGTTTAGTTGCACCAACCAAATCCTCTGAGAACATGAGTAATTTTGAAGACATACTCCTTGCTGATCTGACACATGAATGGCCTCTCAATGCCTGTATCATTTATCAGCACCCAGCTCCATTGGTTCCCTGAACATTTTTACAATGAATTATTAATAGTTGATAACAATAAATGTCATAATATATCTTAAAAAAGATTTGAATCTTTATTTAAAACTTTTGAACAAAAATAACAAGTTAACTTTCAAATTGTGATAAACCTAAAAACCTGAGCTAATGTAAGCTATTCGATTTCCTGGCCAATTTCTAACATTTTGATCAAGCCAGAACTGCTGCCCTGTCACTTCTGTGCCATCACTTTCCCACATGTACTTCAATGTCTTGCTGTTGGCGACAACCCTGTCATCCTTCACTCCATCTGTAAACCACTCCATGCTGTATATGCGTGTGTGTAGTGTGTGTTTGTGTGTGTGTGTATGTGTGTCTGTGTGTGTGTGTGTTGGTCGGACAGGGGCAACATTCATCTTGCTCTTAATTTTATTCTTATTTAAAGTTCAATTTAACTTCTATTTAGCAGTGTATTTAAAATAATGTTCATGAATTATTTAACCAATATATGCGAATTAATTTAGCAAATAATGTGAATGTTAATAAACTACACTGAAGCAATGCAGCATGAATGCAAAATTTGAATGAATGAACAAAATATACAGGACGGGAAAGTTCAATAAAATCCAGACAAATGTTTTAAAGAAACAAACAGTTAATCTTGTAATGAAGAGTTGAGAATTAATTGTATAAGTCAATAACTAAAATGCTGATAAATAAAAAGAAACTTAAACAAAACTATTTGAATTACACTGAGCAGTACTAACAACATCTTGGTGTTACTATTGAGCCAGTCATTTATGAACTGGTGCTCTTCCACTGATTGAATTTTCAACATTGTTGATGAGTCGATCTGGCAGAAATGTCACATTTTACTTTCATCTTTAGTTTATTAAAAATAAATAAACAAGTCTGCCCTAATACAGCTCTGAAATTTATTTGCAAGTTTTGTTTTATAAAACCTACTTGGGCTTACAATCTCTTTCTTTAATGAGTAATGTATATATGACCAGACATAGACCCAAAAGGTCACTGCATTTTCAACATTATTGTTTTATTACTGACCTATCATCATGACCCACTATGCTATTAATTATTGAATGTGAAAAAGTTATAAAAAAAAAGTAAAAAAACTCTAAAAGAATAATGTTAATAGAATGAGCAATCAACCTGGCATGTTTTTTTGGCATTTGTGATGGAAGTTGGGTACTGCACGAATCTATAACAGTTTGATCCAAACTCAACCCACGGCAAGGGGCAATCTGCATCATTCGAGACACGTTTAACAATTCACTTAAAATATTGATAAGTAAACTAAATTAAGGGAAACAATTAAATAAATTTTTTAATATAAAATTACATATAAATATATTTTATATAAACGACTTATGTTCTCATCACCCATCCAATGACATTAATCCTATTTTTATGACTCATAAAAATTCTGAATGAACATAATGTTTTTTGATAACTTTGATTTTCTATAGTATAAACTAAATAGTTCAGTAAACAAATCATCAATATGATCATATCATATACTTATTATGCCTGGTCAAACATTTTATTTCATTCATTACATTCCACAATAATCTGAACTTGGTGAATGAATTATTATTTTCAAAAAAACACTTTCCACGTGGCGGCAAAATGAGGAATGTGACTATTCAAGCATATTTTTGATTGAATATAAAATAATACGACCAAATAGTTTATTATAAAAATATGAAAAATAAAAAAAAAACTAGAATTATTGAGTATCAAGTAGTGTAGAAGCAAAACAAACCATAAGCTCCGGAGGCATAACTTTCAACTTGTACAAAATATGAACAAATTAAGAAAATAAAGTAGGCGTACATGGCAAAAATTGACATCATTCAAAACAAATTCATTTTAAATTAATGATTTTACCTATTAAAATTACGATTTTGTAAATACTTGCTATTGAAATTGAAAACAAAATTAAGAGAATACACCTGAGTTTGAAATACAGGTGGTATAAAATTTTACTATAGCGCCCAATTATTAGAATTAATTGTTTGAATAGGATAATGTACGTACGTACACGGTTTTTAGTGGGCACATGCACACATTAGTAAATTTTTAAAGATTCAAATTTAAATAATATTTTAGAATGTAAAAAATAATGGCTGATTTGGCAGCCCAAATCTTATACAAATTTGTTTCGATTCTTTTGCCTCAGATTCAATAGAGTCAATAATGTTTCAACGTTAACGCAAACAACATGACAAGCGTGTTGCGAGCGTGTTCATAAATTCAACAACGATTAAATTCTGAATTTTAGTAATTTTTTTATCATTCTTTTAATTTGGGGGCCTGTGTCAACGAGACTCATGTCATGAACCTTTGATATCCACAGCATTGCATAAAAAAATAAGGTAAGAAACCTGCACCGCCATCTTGCCGACATGCGTATAAACTAAAATTAAGAAATGACATATTGTACTTATATCACTGAACATATCTGGGCTCAATTTGTTCAATAAAATTACTTCATGGATATCTTGTTTTGAATACATACATTAGAATTAGAATCGATTTGATTCAGGATACAAGGCTCTAATTCTTTTTCAGACTATTATTTTAATAATTTTAATTCATTAAAAATAATATTCTATTTTTATAATTTATGGGCAATGTTTCAAAAAATGTTCCTCCTATTTCTTTACTGAATCGAAGAAAGGAAAGAAGTATGAGACGTAGCAACTGAAGCGTGATGCATGCCCTACGGCACTCCATCCACACCGCATTTCCGGCTTCTTTCATCTCATTTCAAAAGTTATACTGCCTGATACAATTTTATCAGTTGTTTCGGTTGATTTTAAACGTTTCATAATTAATAGTTGAAAAATTCGTTAAAGGTAAAGAACTAGATTTATTCAGTTTATTATATTTGAAAAAAATTATCACATTCTCGTGTGTGTGTTCGTTTTGGTGTGTGTGTGTGTGTGTGTGTGTGTGTGTGTGTGTGTGTGTGTGTGTGTGTGTGTGTGTGGTGAGTGTGAAACACTATGTAAATTATCAAAATATATATATATATATACCAAAATTATATATATATACATATATTTATATATATAACGCCCATTCCGACCGATATATAAATACATTTCGGATCATGCCATCTCTGACATTCATCAATATTAATGCAAAAGTTCTCAGATCATGCTGGTTACAAATAGGAAAGTTCTTATTTTGTGCACAGTTTTGATGTCAAGAGTTCAAATAACGAAAGAAGCAGCGTCACTAGCGACAGATGACAGCTCCTACAACGATGATGATGTAAAAAATGCGGGCGGGCCTGCTCAGTGTGGGTGCGTGGTTGGACTGCCCGGTGCTCCCGGCGTGCCAGGTGTGCCAGGTGTTCATGGCGCTCGTGGACAGGATGGTGAAAATGGAAAATCCGGAGAAAAAGGTTTGTTGTCTTCGACTTGTACTGATTTTTATATATTTTTTCTAAATTCAACTGTCTTTAAATAATTTTAATTAATAACAGAATTATTTTGTATCAATCATTTGTCATCAAATTTTCTTTAAATAATGCTTTACAATATGTTGATAAGTTGATTTGTTTAAAAAATTTTGAAACAAAGTTCAATATAATTATGTTTTACAATTATAAAACAATTAAGTTATTCATTTCTAACTCTCACAACTTATCAGGTTCGGAGGGGCAGAAAGGCCAGAGGGGGAGCAAGGGAGACAGAGGGGAACGTGGAGCGAAAGGTGAAGTTGGTCCAATGGGTCCCCCTGCCTTTGTAGGGAATCTACCTGCTAATCTCGTAATGAAATCGAAGCCAAAAGTTGCATTTTCGGTAGTCAGTCGTTTGAAACTTGGACCCGTCGCATCCGATACGGCCATAATATTCGATACAGTTTTCATCAACGAAGGTAACGGGTTTGATTCGAGTACGTCAAAGTTCATTTGTCCGGTTGGAGTTTTTTAATTTATTAATCTATTGCTCTTGTTTTAGATTTATTTTATGGAAAAATATTTGTTTGTGATTTATTTTCTTTTTCAACCAGTCCTATTGTTTTTATTATAACTTTGTATGAAACTATTTAGTTTTGTTACAGATGCCAAAATATTTTCAGAATAAAAATTTATATGGCAATGCCAACTATATAAATTTTAAAAGTTTATAAATTTTATTTTGTAATAACTACTGTTCTCAACTTAAAATCCCCTCTGTATGTGTCCAATTCTGTCAGTTTTTAAAAATTGATGTTACACTATATTACGTTGATGTGGCCGGTTGTTCTTACCATCAGTTTAAGATATCTCAACATTGTTGTTTAGCACATCTTTTAATAAACTCAAAATTTCATTTTGCTAGCTCAAGCCTCTCTAACGTTGTAACTGATGGTGAGCATTTTAAAAAATTCACACAGGTTGGCGGATCGTATTTGTTCAGTGCCCACATTCTGAGTCAACTTCAGTTGGACGTGTACGCCTGGATCATGTTAAACGACAAACACCAACTCCCACTGCACGGGAACGGAAGAGCTGGACATGGCAGCGACAGTCAGACAATTATTTTGCCTTTAAAAGCAGGTGATAAGGTCTGGGTGCTGATCAACAAAGATTCGGCCACTTTCAATGATTACTCAACTTTTTCAGGCTTTTTGTTGTATGAAAGTGAATACAATGATTAAAAAACAAAAAAACCTTACTAAAAATTAAAAATAAATGTTATTTTTATGATTACTGTTTGCAAAAAACATACTATCACGTCTCGCTTAAATATACGCAATAAATATCATGTTGGAGTATATCACATCCATCAATTTGTCATTAAATATGAAATTCAAATAAATATATTGAAAAATATAAACTGGAACGTTTAAAAAATTTCAAAATAATGTTTAACATGAAACAGACAAAATTATTAATCACAATTTTTCAAAAATTACTCTTTCATAATAAGTAGAAGGTCTCCCGTTATAATTTGAAGAAGGGTTATAAGATTGACATATTCGAAGTGGAATTTTTGACAAATTATCATTTCTCGTTGCAACGTCTGTGCCGTTTACATTGTTGTTCAAAGAGAAAACTGAATTGTAGGCGCTGTCTCTTACTAAATCATTAGCATTTGTTTCATTAGTAGTTTTTAAACAACACTGATTTAAATTAGACGACAGTGTGCAGATGTCCTTCGTTAAATCAAGATTGCTTCTACTGTTGCATCTGTCATGTCTGCCACTGGAACACGAACCGTAATTATTATTATTATTATTTGAAAAGACGGTATTATTAACAGATGTTTCAATTCGAAATCCGCAAGCGAGCAGAAATGTGAAACTCAACGACATCTTTCGTTTTCTAATTTGTTTTCTATTCTGTCTCTGTTGTTGGAGGGAAATTCTTTTTCGTGTTTTCTTTCCAGACGAAGATTCGTCGGTTGCAGTTCCGTCACTGAGCGACACCCTGCCAGATGATGACTTTACGGATCCTCCAGCATTTATTTTCGACATGGAAGACGAGTTGAGGCCTAGAATGGAGTGGCTGGATGACATGGAGGTGTTGCAGTTACTACTTTTCTGAGAAGAAATGTACAAACAGCCAACACAAAATGCCCAAACTATATTTTCAGGAACATTTTCTGCGTGCGATGTTATCGTTATTTTTCCAGTTGGCAGATCAACGGATACATGATCATTGGAAAAGGATTGAATTTCATCTTCTTGAATTTCTATTATCTTCATATGTTTTGTTTTCGAATTGTAGGTTTTAAAAATCACTCTACCATTCCCATTGCAGCCTGAAAGTTAAAAGTCATTTATAGATTCAGTTAAAAAGAAATAAATTAACAACTTCTAGACGACTTTTTTACCTTCTACCATTCTAGCAATCACGACAAGATCTTCGCCCGTTGATTTTTGAACCATCATAACTTTTTCACCAAGCTGCGGGTCGTAAGTCAAAGGACATGTCTCTAAAACCTCAAAAGATTAAACACATTACCGGGTTAAGGGACTTTATAAATATTTTATAAATACAATTTTATTGCTTAATAGACTCCACCAAACCAAATTTGCATATAAGGTTTAGTTGTTAAAAACAATTTAAAAACAACAAAAATTAAACATAAAATAAAACTAAAGATGTACTTGTGTGGAGTTAGGCAAATAGCCGGAGTCAATAGTATACGCAAGTGCTACCAACTGACTGTTGTTGTGGAAGAGCAGCACTGCGCATAAGTTGTAAATATCATTTCGTATCACTTCGACACCAAAAGCTAAGAAAGCTTCTTTGCATTTTAAACTGTTTATATGGTTTTTTAATTAAGTTCATAATATTTTGCGTGAATATCAATATAAAAGAAAGTCTAATAACTGAGTTACCTGTGCCTGGCGACAAAAAATTCTTGACCTTCTTCAGTATCAGCTTTAGCTTGTTGCCATACGGAAACATGATGCAAATATATATCCAGGTAAGCAGGCAGTTCCATTACCTCACCTGGATTCCTGTCCAACGTGAATTGAAATGGTTTTCTATTAGCTATTTCTGCAGTGTAGCTCAGTGTGATTTTGGGATCTGTGTACGTCACTTTCGGTAAGACCATCTGTCAGTTGTACGTTTAATGTATTTTGCGGGCAAAATCAATAACATAATTCCTCAAGTACTTTATTCACTATAGTTTTTCAAAAAATTTTCAACATAATTTTCAGATACATACTTATCAATTACGCTTTAAAGCACTTCACTGAAATGTACTGAAGAGTGTAAAATAAAAATATATATACATATTAAACTAAACGAAAATCTAAATACCTTTTGTTTTAGTTGTAGATAATCATTGTTAGTGCGATCGCAGGTAAGATCCTGTGTTGACGCATATCTATCGAGAGATAAATTTTGAAGTGGGTGGAATATTTTGTTTGAGATTGGTCTGTACTTCATGAAACATCCAAATCCATGACCAGCAAACACTTGAAGTTCTATCCCTCGATTTTCTCTTGAGTCGAATTTACACTTTCCGAGATGGGATGGTTCAGTTTTGGACGTTTTGAGTTTTTTATCCGTTTCGCTAACGATGTGGCCAATGTGGCCCTTTGCTTCAAAAATAAGTTGTTGTTGGAATGAGTTTGCTCCTAACAAATAAGCTTTCAATTTGAACATTTTTGGTTTGGTCCATAACTCTTCAACGCAAACATTGTTGAATATCAGTTCACAATTTTCTACTGCTAATGTTTCAAATTCTTCACAAGGAAAGTGTTTCAAAAGCAATTTTTCAGATTGTTGTGAATTTTGAACAGCATTTTTTAATGTTGATAATTTTGATTGATTTGATTTAGTTTCTTCGAAAAATGCCGATGACCGTGGTATGGTACCATCGACAAAAAAAGAATTTTCATCATTCGGGTAGTTCAAACTCCAAAATTGATTTTCGCTCATTATAGCTAATTGCATTTGGCTATTTTGCTCATATGAAAATGTGTTGTATGTCATATGCATGTCAAATGTTTGTAATAGCTTTGAGTTATCGTTATAATCTTTTCCAGAAAAATTGTTGATGACTTTTCGACTGTTAAAAATTCTATTGATGTCATCGAGATACTGGATGGGCTGCGTCCGGTGCACCCTCCACATCAACTCGATGTCGGCTGGCAAGTACATTGGCACCCATTGAGGATACAAACGTTTCAAAGCCAGAAACTCTCGATAACGAAAATTTGCGTTAAATTGGAAGGTTTGATCGCAAAAGTGAGGCATATCAATCCTGTAAATAAATTCTTTCTCTTTTTTAGCAGAATCAAGCAGATGATTTAATCTTGTTGCATTAACAGACCAAGAAGAAGTCGAAATAACATCTTTATCGATTTTATCATGTTTATCATGATTTTCTTTACTCTCAAGATAGAAGGGTTCTGTGGGAAAGTTTTTCTGCCAGGCATGAGCAGCTCTAGACCTGCAAACTGCTTGTTCAGATTCGGTTCGACAGAAACGATGCGGAAGAATCCTTCCAAATCGTTGAATGCAATAACTTATGTAATTATCCGTTTGAAGTAAATGCAACATCCAGATCCAGTGAACATCTGGCGGTGGTTCAAGTTCGTAACTATCGTGTTTGTCGTTGTTTGTGTTTAATAGTTGGTTCAGAAGGATTAGCCAAAATCTTTCGTATCTTCTGATCGATTGCCTGACAACTTGTTCATTGCTGCCTTGTATGATACACTTTTTCCAACTATTCAAATATTTCAAATAGATTGGAGTGGAGCCCAAAAGATCGACGTTTATAAGTATCTCCTGGGGCGTGGCTTTGAAATTTGTGTCACAATAACTTGACCAATTATCATTTGAGTACATTCTGTAACTCGGTTGGTTCTATGGTTTTAAATTTTATTCAAAATGATATTAAAAATTTTGTTGCCGCAAACAAATTATTTTTATTATTATATTAATCAGTATAAAATCTTCGAGTTAGTGAAAGTCATGAAATTTACAGAAAAATTCATAATCCGAGGAGCTAATTTACATTATTCCTATTTACCTAATGTTGTATCGATTTTTATTTTCTACCTCAAAAATTGTTGGTAAAACTTAAAAAATGAGCGCTGATACAAACTTCAATCATCAATTATTTCGTAAGTCATCACATATGCGCAGAGCATAAGCCACATATAGCTGCATCCAAGTCTAATCTAATTCAGCTTATATGGATTTAATTGTTTAGGCGTTTCACATTAACGATAGATTACAGCAATTACATTCATATTTCTGGAGATAATTTACACAGACTATGCTACTTTTATATTTAAACATATTAAATAAATAATTAACTAAATACTTTTCTGTGTGATTAAATAAGTTATACGTTTGTGTACAGGATACTCCTATTATGTGTAGAACGTGAGGCAGAAAAATAGTGATAAAATGCTTTGTACCTCAAAAAAATCAAGTTCATAATATGACATAAAAAAAATGACAAACATTCGTAGCGCTAATCAAATAAATCAAATGTTGAAACTCATTAAAATGATTTAGTTCTATAGCGAAAAAATTGCAGTGGACAAATTTCTATGACAATATTTTTAATTTATAGAAATAATTTAGTTTGAGTTTTGCTAAAATATCAATCTGCATTATCAATTATCGGTTTATATCACGCTTTTGTTTATTGAGAGAAATTGTCAAACTGGTAAAAAGTTATCAATTATAATCTGCAATCATATGTCCGAGAATGGCTTTGCAGAGTCTGTATAACTGTATAAACGCGTTACAAAATAATTTTTAAACCTAAACAAATAGTATCAGACACTTTCAAATATTAAAATCCTTAAAACCGAAAACGATATGCTAAAAAGGCGTTTGGCTATTCATTGAATGAAAGATAAAAATATTTAGCAAATTTTATAAAACAGAAAAATTCTTCTCACCTAAAAAACAGATATACAATAAAATGGAAAAGTTATAAATTATTTAATCCAAAAAGCTACAGTTATTTGAAAACAACATCCACGTATCAAGTTAAAATGACGAATGAGCCTAATTCAAATCAGCCCAGAACTCACACAACACGTTAACCATTAAAAATGCCCACGTTGTATGTCATACGATACGAGATGTTTTCGTCTACGTACGTCGCATGTGCGTGTAAAAAAAGTTTGTATATATAAATTGTTTTAGAAAGTAGTGAAAAGTATGTATGTGTATGTACGTACGTGTGTATGTATGTTCTTTTTCTTCTTATTATTTGTTTGTAAAAGTTTTCATGCAATTTTTACGGAATTCAGTTCTTATTGAAACTTAGACAAAATCTACATAAATTTATATTTTTTTAAATTAATTGATGCAAATAGTGTACATTTAAAATTACTACTTAGATTTACCCAGACTAACTCCAATGGAAAGCCACGAAACAACTCCACAACTCCCCGTTAAGTTTAAATGATGTTTTTTTTGGTTTGTTTTAATGAATGGGCCGCTCTATTACAAAATTATGTAACAAATGCTTGTTGCTCAATAAGTCATTTAAAATCGGATGCATTTCTTTGTTGTGTATTTGCATTTTAATCATTGCATGTTTATTTATATATCTCTACAATATGGTATGAACTCTTGTAACTCCACATGTTTGTAAGTTTATGCTTTTCTGAGTCTGGTTTGTTGGATGCGTGTTTGCAGGTACACGCACTAATGAAATAATTGATGTGGATTATGCAGATTATTATATGAACGTTCAAGGCAATAATGCGACCTGAACTGAATAAACTACACACAAATTTTTTACAGAATGCAAAAAAAAAATAGAGGCAGAAAAAGAGAAAAACTCGCAGACGTGTAGTTCGGTGCACTAATGACACATTTCGTTTCTGGGCATTCGTTATCCATCCCGCTGTTCGTTGAAAATAATTATCCAAATTTTAATTAGCCGGAAGCAGACGTCACTACGATGAAAAACGTGTTGAAAATGCTCATTTGAAGCTTCTAAAAATAATTAATTCTCGGAGTGAGGGGTGAGGTTATTGAATTATAAAAGGTAGTATTTTGTTTTCAAAGATGGCAAATATAATGTTGATGGTGAACTTACGATGGTCCACTCACTTATTTAATTTATTAATTTATTCAATTGGAACTCATTAACATGTCATTAACGATCCTTCCTCGTTTAGTCATTGTGGCTCTCTTACCTGCGTGACGTAATCAATCTCATTAACATTTATTTATTCTTTCAAATATATAATCACATCTAAAAATATCGAATGATAATTTGAGCATGTGTTTAAGTGTTGTTATGTGTTTGTTTGTTTAATAAATTCATTTGTTTTGTTTATTTCATAAGATTTATTTGTTTGTTTAACAAGTTTGTTTACGTCTGTGCGTATTTGTATTTAATTTCGATCATTTGTGTTTGTGAGTCTATGAGCTTGTGCGTCTATATAAACATGTATTTGTATTCATGTGTGTGTGTGTGTTTGTATGGTGAGTGTGTGTGGTGTGTGTGTGTGGTGTGGTGTACGTGGTGTGTGTTTGTATGGTGTGTGTGTGTGTGGTAAGTGTTTGTATTAACATTAACTCGAATGTAATTAACGTTGTTATCAAAAAGGGCGTTCATAAATTATCGAACACCGATTAGAAAATAGATGAAAATAAATTGGCCCATAATAATAATTTCTTGTACCGTGAATTACCATCAAGACTTGGTGCGTTTCTGTACTTTTCAACTATCGTAAAATAACGTTTATAGCTGTACGTAATTGAATCAAATAATGATTTTGATCGCATTAAGTACATCGCTTTGTTGTGGTTAGTTACAGCAAATCAGAGATTTCGTCATTTTTATACGCTATCTGAAATTGCTTGATTTTAAATTTTTTCATAATTCAATAAATTAATGATTTCTAGTAATTTAGCAATATTTCCACTTGCGATATGTGTTTGTGTTGCGCGTGTTTGTTGTTGTTTTTCAAGATTACTACCAATCAGAAAGTACGGGCTGTATGTATATTTGTTAGCAAAATTTATACACAGACATTTATAATTAGCAATTATAACACGTCTCCTGAAGCAAGAGATGTGGATGTATAATATGTATGAATATGAACGGCCGTATCTTGAAACGCTATGCAACATGGTTAAATATGATTAGTAAAATGTGGCAAAGCGTTAAACACAACAACACAAATATTTAGCAATAAACAAAACGCAACAATTCTTCGAATTCACTCACGGCGCCTGACAGCTGAATATTTCCAAATTTGATGAACACAACGGGCAGATCCGGTTAACGCATGTTTAACCATTTCTCAATCATTCATTTGTTTACTCATCTGGTCATTTCTCATTTATTTAGCAAACGCTTGGAACGACAAGGTCAATTAAAAATTAAATGTGCTGGTAATAAAGTTCTAAATTTAAAATTCTCAAAATTTTCAAATTCTCAAAATTTAAATTTCTAAAAATTTAAATTCTATAAATTTAAACTATCAAAACGTTCTATAAGCTACAAAAATTTCGATTTAGTTCAATCTAATTAATAATATAGTTATTGAAAAGCTTGTTTTAAAAATGTCATAGAAAGATTCTATTGATTTCACAACTGATTTTCAATTACCTCAACAAACTGAACACTTTGTGAGAATAACTTTTACAAACTTTTAATTGTATCATTAATGAACAGAAGTTTCATCGGACATTGCATACAACCAGATACATCAACGCCAGCAACGGACCTACGATGGTTTCGAATTCCAACTTGGAAAACTCCTGTGTACGACGTCTTCAACGTTAAATATGACAAAATGTGATATCCGAGTGTTTTAATTTAATTTTGACAAAACAATTTCGACGAGTTTTCAAGTTTAACAAATATTTATACAAAGAAAAGTTTAACTTTAGTTGTGAAATATTTCCATATTTCATGTTTAAAACGACTCGCCGATAAACTGGCCAGCTTGAATGTGCTTGTGATATGTTATTGTTTACATTATGCCAATGCCACCTGCAATCTACGCAGCGGTCAAAAGTTCAACATTTCATTGGTCGAACAGTTTTATGTAGAACTAGTAGTATTCATGTGTTTCACGTACAGACATTGAGAGTTGGTTGAAGTTAAATAAAATACAGATGTGAATTCTTAAAATGAATTTAGATTTGCTCGGAGCTTCAAAAATAAAACATTTCATATTTGCGATGCGAGTATCCTTTTGATTGTATGTAAGCGATGAACAAAGTTCGCGCAACTCGTTGCGTGGTTTTGTAAACATAAACAAACAGGTGCGTTTCTGCGTTTCTGAGTTTTATACGTAAATGTAGCTCAGCGTGCATCTAACAAACATTCCCATCTTACTGTGGGCCACCATAAGTTAACGCATGCATTTGGTTGCGATTGTTTGTAAAATTGATTTATGCCGGCGGTAAATCAAAATATGGCACGAAAATTACAGATGAATTAGTGAGGAAAATAAAAGACAACAAAAAAAATCAACGTTACCAGTTACAATTCGTAATCGGCACATACAACTCGCGGATAAGGTAACGTTCGAATTAGTGTACGAAAAAGTTGTGTATGGTGTGCACATGTGCAATGAACGTGCGTCAGTTTCAACGTAATGTATTCAGTTCAGTTCGGAGGCTGTTCTGATGTTTTGTGCATAAATAGTTAATCAGTATTCGTCGTACGCTCGATCACTGCGTGCACACACACACACACTAGTTGTTTTGTGTTCTACGTAGCTTAAAACACTTTAGCATTTTGAATATTGTGCTATTGTTCAGTGACAACATAAGCATGACTATTCCATGCAACCAGCCAAGATTGTAAAAATTGGAATCTCTTAAACGCTACTGCTTATGATTCAGGTTTAATTGTTCAGTTACATAGCTAGAACTGTTTGACAATCATTCATAAACATCAGATCACTTACAATTTTTTGCAAAAGAATGCAACTCTGACGAAAATTTTATATTTTTTAATACTTTTCCAGTATTTGCAAAATAATTAAACATTCTATAAACCAAAGCTTAGCACTCACTACCTTTGATTGAAACCACGTTAATATTCGTGACAGATTGTTTGCTTGGACGGAGACACGTAATTCAATTAAAATGTTCTTGATACGTAAATTAACAGATAAAGTTATAACTGAACCAGTTACGTATCGATTAATAGAAAATGCATGTTTGTACGTACCATAAACACCTTAAATTATTAAATTATCGATAATCTGAAGTGTCTATGGTACGTACGTAACGAAACATGTTGTAACATATATCCATGGTTGCAACTTACAATGTTTTTAAAATGTAATATAATATTGTATCTGCTAATTTGGTTCTCCTACAATTCAAATTTATAAAAATTTATAATCTTAGCAACGAGTATTATATTGTTTTTTAAACAAATGTTTAAAATTTTATTTGCGGTTAGATGTATGACAAATTGTAACACTACTTAAAAGTGGGTTCAATTCACACGATTTATGGCAATGGCTCAACCTGCTCTTTTTAAAAGAAAAAAATCCATCCAAAATTTTTTTATGGCATGTTTAACATCATTTGCATTTGCACCCAGCTTCATTCACATAAGAACCGTTGCAAATTTGTACACAAAAAGAAACGAATAAATAGTTAATGTAATTCATAATAAAAATTAACATTTAATCTTTCTCTCATTCTTCTCCTCTCTGTATAATTATACGCGGAAGCACACCGCTATTGATGCTTGCGGAATCATTACTTTGTTGAAAAGTTATTAAAAAGCGGCTGAAAATTATATTTCTATTAAAACAATGCTTTCAAAAAGCTGCCAAAACTTGTAGCGTATGTATTTTCACACTGTTGTAGTATCCTGAATTCGCGAAAAACTTGAGCAATAGCTAGGGATAGAAATAGTATGATGTATTTTTAATCCAAATAAAAATTGAGAAATGATAGTCAACAAAATGATCGGTCTATCAAAAAAGCTGCGTCCATTCAACTAAACAGTCAATCGGTTGAGCAATGAACAGGAAATGTTATTTGGCGTCAATCCTCACGAACATCATCAAAGCAATTTAGACAATCGATTAAAATTTATTTAGTTTTTTCGTTTGATTTTCATTAATGCACAAAGATACCCGACAAGTCTTGCAAAGAAGTATGCTTCAATAGCCACATTATTGAAAGCGCTAAATTGTTGACTGGTCTCGGTGTCCTAAGTTGGGATGGAACTTGGTTTGAAAAATACTTAATCACGGGCACGCATGCACCTTGGGTCCGGATTCGGATCCGACATATCTCGATTTCTTGTATCCGTCCCATTCCAATTTGAAGGTAACAAATTAGTGCATGCAAGGGCTCTTTAACTATCATTTAGGATTTGTAGTAATGAGATAATTTCAAGTGCATAAAAATAAAAGCTCAACAAATCGACTGATCAAAAACTCAATTTAAACAAGATTTTAAATTAAACAAGACAGCGTCCACTATACAAACCGTTAAATGTATTTACATTTTTTCAAAAAATTTTCAAGATACAAAAATTCATTGGAACTTTTGTTACGAGCATTCGTACACCATAAAACGTCCAAGTATAATATAAATTTGAAAATGAATTTGTCAGACGAAGGTTCCCATACAGCAAACACAATATGGCAGGTTTGTCGTTTTATTGACTACTTCCCACATCATCGAGGTCTCGGCACCTGGGCTCTACAGTGACAGCTCTTCTGAGCATACCCATCCACGTACCTTGCACTCACACAGGTTTATATATATATATATATACATTTATATATACATATACTCATATACACGTATATTTATAAAATTAGGATTGAGACTGTCGTAGATATAATTAAGTAATACAATTTTAATATTTGAAAATGTATAATAACTCCGACGCGCGTGACAACTGCGATGCACTTGACAACAGTGATGCACGTGTTAACGTGAAGAAAGGAAGTTGGTACTGTAGTAATGAAGCTGATGACGAAGACGACAATGAAGTTTTTGAAAATATTAGAAAAGTTGGTAGTGATAAAGACATTGAAACTTTTGATATGCAGCGGGACTACTACTCGAATCATACTGTAAGCAACTCACCTGCTTTCATTTTTAATGCTTTTCATTACTGCTGTAGACAGTGATGAAGATTACGACGACAGGTCATTCTACACCTCGTAAACTCAATAGAAAGAAAGCATTTGCTTCAAATGCTAACAAAATTAAGAAAGGACCACGACGTCGGCCTATGGTTAAAAGAACTGAAACAATGAAAACTTGACATGACCTTAAAAGAAATAACTAAAGTTTCAAAAAAAAGACCTTGTCTTGTGTTACAATCTACGCCGCAGAAAAAGGCGATGCCAGGTGAAACTTCTAAGAAATTGGAAAGATCGGTAAAAAATCATTAACAAGAAAAATAACGTGATTCGAGGGACAACGGGCAAAGATAAAGCTTGTCCATTTGAATTGTTTATCCCCTATTTATCGGTTTAAGGAAGTAACGCCTATGTTAGGAAATAACAGGCTAAGGTGAGGGCAATGTTATTACCGCTGAAATTGAGGAATTACGCTATACAATTAATTGTTATCTGTTATTTCCGCCATTTGTCATCGATTGTAAACTATAGAATCTTTCAGGGCTTCGAACCGTAATTTTTTTCGTTCCGGTTTCGGTTCGACTAACAAAATATATTTCGGTTCAGTTCCGGTTTTCGTTCCAGATAAAATTTCGGTTCGGTTCCGGTTATCGGTTCAGTTCCGGGAAACGTTTTTGCCCATCAAAGTTATTAAATGTTGTAAATGGTCATCACAATCCTACTGGCGCAAATTTGTAAAGTGACGAAGAAAAAAAATAGAAGATTACAAATGATCAAAGATATTAATTATACAAACATTGAAAAATAACAAAGACTTATTATAACAAAGAAAAATTATTTATAGAAGTGCTCGTTATAAAAAATATATTAACGGCTTCGAACCGGAACGTTATTTTTTTCGTTCCGGTTTTCGGTTTCGGTTCGGCAAGCAAAAAATATTTCGGTTCAGTTCGAGTTTCGTTCCGGCTAAAATATCGGTTTTCGGTTCTGTTCCGGTCCGAAGCCCTGGAATCTTTACATTCCATTCCATAGAGGATTGTAAAAATCTACTGAAGAAGCCATATAAGGGCAGGAGTAGCGAAGTTTGAAGCGAAGTCATAAATGTGAGTTAAGTAGTTACTTGGATTAGTTTAGTGTTCCGAGATTCGAATAAACGTTCAACTAAGTTTGCGTTAGAAGCAGTTGTGTTCATCTATCGGAAATCTTGAACATATGGAATAACGATAACTTGAAAGCTGCAACACTGGTGTTGGAAATATAGAGATCGTTTAAAGTTTATAACATTTGTTTTGTTAGTAACGAGCGTTAAAGTGTTACAACAATAACATGGTTTATTCACAATAAATAAATAAATATATATAATTTCGGACTGAATGTACTGTTAAAAGTTTTAAAAGTTCATGGTGGCATATTTACATATCAATACATACAAGTATATGAATGAATGAATTTATATATCAATAACGTAATTATGATCGTCAGACACAACAAATGAAAAATCCAGAAAAAAGATGTAAAAAAAAATTATAAATTAAAGAATCAAGCAAGAAAAATGTTTTAATACTGTCTTTCCTCAAGCCATTGCCTCACACTAAGTGGCAACGGTAACTTTTGTATCAAGTCGACCCTGGTGTTTTGTCTAATGAAAAACCGACACAAATATTGTAAAGATTTAACATTAGCAAGCCTGGACAGTGGCTTAACTAATCGAACAGGAAAACTGGGAGAGCCGGGATGTCGGGCTCTTGAATAACAGAACACCCCACCCTGTGAATCAGCGACTGAACTCTCTATCAGCTCAACTATCGAAGATCGTCCTTCGCTTTCGTGCTGAGCATAAAATGAAAATACGCCATCACAATGTTCAATTCGTGTGTGCAATGTTACATTGTGTGAACGAAAACTGAGACTAAGTAAGTGGTGATCGTCGGAACTGTCGCGAACAAGAAATGTTCCATCCGCTTGGCCGTTCAATTTTTCTTCTGCTTCCAATCGACTTATCGGCCCCCAATACCAACCATAACGTGAGAGTTGCAATAGTTCTTTTGTTAAATTCCATTCATTGTTTCCAGCTGAGTTTGTTTGTCTGTTGTCATCCTTCACTTTATCATAGTGAGGTTGTATTCTTGGTAATGGTCTTAACTGAATTTTGGCAATCTTATTTTGATTTGTTAATGGTAAATTATTAGACAATGTTTGACTGAGAACATTTGGATCTATTTCATTTAGATCGTAAACATTGTTATCATCTTCATCGTCATCGCTATCATGTTGACTAAATGGGGCTGACGCATGTCCATAACCTCTGTCATATGATGGAATGACATCATGTAAAAAACTTGTTTCTACCATTTTCAGAGAGTTAATTGACTGTCTGATATTTGAGCAAGATTCATCAAGCAAGCAATTGTTGTTCAGGTTACTACCAGTTATGATCTCAATCTGCTTACTACACGTTGCCTTGCCAGTATCATTCAGAATGGACTTTTTTTTAGATTTTTCTCTGGAACAATAAGAACCTTTAGAAGGCCTGCTATGTTGTTTGCATGTGCAACAGTGAATACTTTCCTCTGAACACGAAAGTCTTAGTGGTTTATCGACGTGACGAGGACGACTTTTCCAGGAATATGAAGCATTCATCGATTTATGTTTGCGATCAACACTCTTTGAATGATGGCAACTAATTAGGATGGTGAAAAAGAAATTATGATGAATATATAACAAAACATTTATATTACCATTTAAGAAAATGAGTAAATGTGTAGAATATATTTAATTTCAATTGTTTATATGGGGCCATTGTTTACATGATATAAAAATAAAAACACTAAATTAAATGTAGCAGAAATCATCATTGTCAACTAACTCTGCATTGTTACTTTTGCTGCTGTTTGACTTGCTGCCAGAAATTTTTTTAATTAACATAGATAGCATTTCTCTGAATGGTGAAATGGAGGAGGAATGGTGGCTTGGTGACAAATCACTACTGAGAGCCCTTGAATGGTGATGTTTGTGCATGGTTGGTGTTGACCCGTTGTGTTTGAAACTGTTGTTGAAATCTTTCTTAGACATCATATATCAATTTTACCTGTTTTATCAAAAAATTTAGTTATGCTAATTTTAACATAAAAACAAATATTTGAAACAGGATAATGAGAAACTAGTAAAAATACCTCACTATTTAATCAATATGAAAAGTATAAAAGTGGGCTTACATCTCCTAGTATAAATAGAATATTTTGAAACAGTATTTTTTCATAACTTTCATCCAATCATACAAATTTAAAAACCACTCACTTGTTCACCATTGTTTTTTTAAAATTACAATAACATATAAAATTCTGTATACTTTTATTTTAATATAAATAAGATGAGCTCTGGAAAAAAATTTCCGGCAGAAAGCAAATATCTGGGGTAAGGGCATTAGTAATGATGTTTGTTGCAGCATTATCAATGGAAGTTTTAATAGAATTGATGAATTTGTTTATGCTATACTATAGCTACACTATTTATATTTTATAAAAAAATTCATAAAAAGTTTTTACCAAAAGATCTTAATCACTTTAGAAACATAACGAAACATAAGTGTTAATCTATCTATAGGCAGTAGAATAGAACAGAAGTAGAGTTAATTACTTGGGAGTAACAGCTTGATAAAAACTAAACAAATTACTTAACTCTATCAGTCTATCTACTACTAGTCTGTTACTGTTACTCACTAGCTAGCTTTACATTGTGATGTGATAAATTTCCACAATTTGATTGTGGGCATTTACAGTTTATTCAATTAAAATATCCATTTAAGTTAGTTAATTTGTAATTAAATAATAATTAATATTTAAATTCTTATTACTCTTACAGATATGACTGCTAAATAGTAAACTTTAAATAATAAAATACATATTAATATACAAATAAAATATAAACTCTAGCTGAAAATAAAATGAGGGCTTGAAGAATAGTTTATCTTTTTAATAATAATAATAACTTTTACTTCTAGTCATAAAAATAAAAAACCTCCATTTGATTTGATGACAGACAATTTCAATTTCTTATTGTTATTTTGAAATTCGGTTGTTACATTACATTTTTTGAATGTTATTATTATTGTTTTGATAGAAGATAGACAGATAGAAAAATCAAAAACATTAGAAAAATAAATCGACCACCAGATGAAAAAAACTTGCTTCACCATCACCAATTAATAAATCAAGGAAGAAATTTATTATCCAACTTACTTAATACTTAAATTTAATTTAACTTATATACAGAACATTGATTAAATATCCCTCTCTTCTCTAAACCTAACAGCTAACTAAAGCTAAGCTAAACTAAACTAATAAAACTAAACCTAATTTCTAAATGCATAATGCATAATCATTGCGATTACATTGTAATGATTACAATGTAATACATACTTCATGGATTACATACTTCATCAACAAAATAACAATCAACCTCAATATGTTAAAAATCAACCTTACGGGGTACGGAACAAAAGTTGACTCGTTACTGACTCATAACAAACAACACAAAAACTCCATTTTAACAACTTTGAAGAGAAAGAAGACGATTTTTGTTTGACGGATGAATGAACCCCGACGATAAAATAAAAATCCTTAGGCAAATATAAACAACACTAAAAGTGTTATTTCGATACTAACACTAACAACTGGCTGCGTCATTGCTTTGGCAACAAATAACTTAACTGCTATAATATTTACGATATAAAAAAATTATTTTAATTAAATTTTTGAAAATAAAATGATAAAGACATCCATTGAGAATAATTTGGTTAGAAAATTATTAGCCAACCTTAACTGTTGAGGCCTTTAGTTCTTTCTGTTGTTTTGCTTACTATTTATTTTTTAATTTGTAAAAATGACAGCTTCTATTTCAAACAGAATTTATACTTTAATAATGAATGAAAAGTTATCATTATTCAATTTAAATGTTTTTGTTAAAATATTTTGTATTTCAATATTTTTTGGTCATTTGTTGTCCTACTTTAAATCAGCAACCGATCTGTTGGCCATATATCCTGGCAAATTGATTCCCCCTAATTTTGATTTTTGGACCGTAATCACCTACAGTTTCATCGAACACCACATATGGATGGTGGCCTGCAATGTCGTGGTCATTGTCATGTACGGCAAAGTTGTTGAGCCCCTCTGGGGCTTTGTGGAAATGATTCGCTTTTACGCCATTGTATCCACGTCAGTTGCTGTCCTCACAACCTGCTTTTACTTGTTGCAATACTTATTCACTCAAGATGTTCACCTCTTGTTTGATACTTCTGTGTATGGCATGTCAGGTTATGCGGCTGGCCTGACGGTCGTGTTGAAACAAACGATGGGGGACCAAATTTTGTTGAGTACTCCGTTGATGAAGATACGTAACAGACACATCCCACTGCTTGCAGCATTCATCATGATGTTGGCCACCATAGTTCATCTTATCCTCTCTCCACAACTAACTCTCTTTTTGTTTGGTCTCTTCATTAGTTGGATCTATTTAAGATTCTACCAGAGACACAAAGATGGCACCAAGGGAGATTCAGCGGAAGGGTTTTCATTTGCAAGGTCATTTCATGTGTTTCATTAATTTTATTTAAATTTATTTTATCTATTGCATAAATCTAAATAACATTATTAAAAAACTCAAAAGTCATATTATTCCCATTAAGTTTTTTCCCAGATCCAGTATCTCTATATGTTGGAATCTTGTCTAACACAATTTTTGCTGTGCTGGTGAAGTTACATCTCTGCACAAACACTCAACGCAAGTTTGAATTCAAAGCTCCTGTTGTGCACATGAATCTGACTGGAGCTGATATTCACGATGCCGAAAGGAGGAGGTTTTCTTTCCACTTGATTTGCTTACAAAACATTTCTACATAATTTTTGTTTCATACTAAATAAAATTAAACTGCAATTCAAATCAAAGTACCTACACTTTGGCTATAAAAAATTAAAGTTTAACTTCTTTATAGTTAAATTAATTCTGTAATTATTTTCATGTTTAAACTTGAAATTAAAATTAATTGCACATTAACTTTTTCAAACTTCATCAAATTAAATTAAACTTCCAGCCTGACATTTTTCTTACTTGCAGTACTTACAAGCATTCTTTAAGTGCTTTGATGGCTTAATAACTGCATGATGAATTAGCCTGTTGTTATTTGATGGGTGTCTTCTTTCAGTATGTTTAAAGTAATATTTTAAGTGAAATATTTATTTATTTTTCTGGGTAACAACCATTTTTTTAATGTTCCAATTTGAAAAACATGCAGACATGCTATTTTAAATTGTAAAAACATAAAAACATCCATCCACTTGAACTATATTGTCAAAAAATTGAATAGAATATTACTATTCACATATTGACTCTTTTGATGTTTATATCACATCAATCCAATTATTGTCATGGGCAACTGTAATAATTACAGTGCTGTCATAAATTAATTTATTACATTTGAACACTGATTCCTAGTGGTTTATTTTATTTAAACTGCTTGCAATGTCACAATGTACAATGTGTATTCTGATTGCACAAAGATCATCTTGGCAGAGAAATCACGACCTCACATTAGTATTGTTTCGAGTTTTCAAATTGTTTGAAATAACTTTTTTTTGTTGCAATGCGATCAGACAGTTGGCACTGAAGGCACTGAACGAGAGACTGAATAAAGTGAATGCTCTGCCTTGGCCCAGCATGGAGGAAGGCACTGATGATGGAAACAATGCAACAAGTCTGTCATTCATTTATTTATTCATTCGTTCGTTCATTTATTCGTTAATTCAATCATTCATTTAGTTGTTCGTTCATTAGTTCATTCATTCATTGTTTCATATATTTATTCATTCGTTTATCCATCTGCCCATTTGTTTTATCCAGTTGTTTGATCATTCATTTTTCACAATTATCCGGTTTTTTATTCACTCTGTGTTCTTAAATAAGTTTTTTAATAATTTTTTATGTGTTCTCAAATTTTATTTTTAATTTTTTTTAGTAACAACAACAACAGCCATAAATAGTTAAGCTACTGGATAGTTTAAAATATTTTTATTACGAGTTAATTTTTTTCAATCATTTGGTTCTGCTACTTATTACTGCTAATTTTTATTGTTAACGTTTTCTTGAAAAAAATCTCTTTAAATGAATAACAAATTATAATCATCAACGACACCAAACAATAACTGACCAACCAGCCAACCAACAAACTTATCATTTGACCAACCAATCAACCAACCAATCGATAATGAACTATTGCAGGTTTCAAGCCAATTGACCCCTCACCCACTACTCTACCTTCATCATCTTCATCATCATCTTCGGTTATCAAGTTAACGGGTGATGCAGTCATCAACATCCAAGATCAACAGATCAACAAATCATCACCAATATCTTAGTCACCATCATAAACATCATCATTTACCTACTTTAAGCTCTTTTGATAGAATTTTTTTTATTAATATTCTTATTTAATATTTTCATGGTTAATTGTGGATGTTGGTGTAAAGTGAATGTGAATGGAAGTATCTAAAAAAATTAATAATTGGCACCCAGCCAGATTGAAGACATGTTATCTGGATGGAATCAATGCTCTGGTCCTCATTGCATTTTGTGTTTGTGGGTCTACTTGACACCATAGAGTAAACTGACTTCTTTTATATAATATAATACAATCAACTTGGATTTTTGGGACTTAGCTTATATAACCACCTTGTTAACGCGTTACAATTTACTTAAAATCAATTATCTTACCTGTTGTTATATCAGGTGGCTGTAAATTTGTGAAATGATATAAATGTTTGTGCAAGTTATCCCGTTTTCTAACTACTTTGAAAGTTTTTTTAAAATGAAATACTCTTTTTGATTTTGATGATTTTATTCATTCTAAAAACATTCGTTAATATAGTAGAAGTTATATCCATTTATTCGTTGTAAAGTGTTATCTAACCTACGTAATATAGAACAATACTGTACAGACAGATATAATAAACATTGAGAACGGAACAACATGATATGTTAGGTTGTTGCACTCATACGATCTTTATTCTGCCATCATCATCGTTGTTATTATTTTTGTAATTGTGCTGACTGCCTGCCTCTGCCCAGGGGCCCAACATCACAAATACAACTACGCTATGTTATCTTATGTGTATCTGCAGTGGCGGATCTAGAAAGCTTTAGCGGAGGGGGCCTAAATTTTGAAATTTTTCAGCATTAACCGGATTGGAGGGGGAGAATTTAAAAAAATGTTTAAATGTGTTGACCAGTGGAAGCCAAAATTTTACCCGGAGGCAACATTTGTAGCTGACAACCTTTTTTTCTTATCACGTCATTTTTTTAGTCCAAACGGTACTATTTTCGGTTAAAATAATCAGTTTTACTGAATTTTAATACAAATACTGTTCACTAAGCCCCCCGTAGATTCGCCACTGTGCATCTGCTTTATATATTAGAAATGCACCGAATATTTAGCCGAAATTTAAGGTTAGGCTTTGTATGTTTTTAAAAGCTGAATAGTCATTATTGCATCTTCCGCTTTAGCCACAATTATTTTTGCCTTTCAGAACAAAAATTAGCGAAAAATTTAGCCTTTAAAAAATTAGAAATTGAGCAAGATGTTGAATATTATTTCGATAAAAAATTGGACATAAATGAGAAATTTTCTCAATAGCTTGCTTTTTATTCTAGAAATTTTTTCAAAATTTGGGGCTTTTTGGTATATTGAGCTTTGGCCAAATGGTGGATTAATTATTTGGTGCATCGTGTGTTTCTAATATATACATACATTCACACATACATATATACGTAAATATTTACAATATATATAATCATACATACACACATGAAACACATGCATGCACATACACTCTTATGTACATATATATCAAAATTACTTCACGTCAGCTGTTCTAACTCTTTGTCTTCAGTGATGGTGGCATAAATGAATAAAATTATTTTATGACGAAATGATGAGGTTGTCATTGTCGATTCATGGGCAATAATAATTAATGGTGTACTGAGAGTGCTGGCTGGCATGTAATGACAATCCCCTCCACTATGACCAGATTATTATATGTGCAGATATTAAAAATCGAACTTTAGAATTTATGGGACGACGTGCATGTCTGTGATGTTTGATGTATGGTGCATGTTTCGTATTATGCCTGTTTATTTTTTATTTTTCTATTATATTAATGGATGGTCTAGAAGTTTGGTGTATGGATTTATCTTTATGGTTATCCGTGTTATTTGAGGTGTGTGCGTATGTTTGCGATCTCCAATACGTATATGTATGTATGTATGTATGTATGTATGTATGTATGTATGTATGTATGTATGTATGTATGTATGTATGTATGTATGTATGTATGTATGTATGTATGTATGTTCCTGATGTTTGGGTGTATATACAAATGTAAATAGAATGTCTTGAGTGATCGTTGTATGTTGAATGCGTCATTTTCAATGGCTGACGTATCAATAATAATTTTACGTTACTCTTGTTAGGTTTGCTCTTTATGTGTTGTTTGTCTTGACGATCGTAGATACGAAATGTGAGGCTTGTACGATTTTATATCGTTATTGTTTCAAACTCATTCATTCATTGGTGATGTGAAATTATTTGATTTTTAATTAAAAATTTTCAAGTTGTCGAAGATTATATTTTGCGATTGGATTAGAAGGAATGGTTATAAGATTTTCAATATAAAAATAAGTACGGTTAATAATTACGACTATAATTTATATTAGCTGTTTTGCTCTTTATGTGTTGTTTGTCTTGACGATCGTAGATGAGGCTTGTACGATTTTATATCGTTATTGTTTCAAACTCATTATTCATTCATCAAAGGCCGTCCAAAGAAGTCCTGGTCGCAAACAATCGAGCAAGACATGAAAGCTCTAAATTTTAACGAAATGGATACAACTGATCGTCTAATTTGGCGCAAAAAATTGATGGCAAAGAAAACAACGTCCTACCTCGGGAAACTGGGTCTCAGGACGCTAAACGAAGATTGATTGATTTAATATTAGCTGTTTTATAATAATAATATTAATTATTATTATTATTATTATAGGTTTTTAATTGTGTTTCCACTTACGTCAAGTATTACATCATCATCATTTTGTGTCTAACCGATATCACTTTTTATCACTGATGTGCGTCATCGCCGTTTACAAATCCGGTCTTCGTACACATACAGCCTCACATAATTACGTTTTACAGCTTGTAATAAGTAATAACGTTACAATTCTTTACAACATCTTGTTACAAAATAACTTATGAAAAAATGTTATATATTGTAATAGTTTTTTTTATGTTAGGTCATAGCGTTGAAGCCATGTATGTCACAAATTTACTCAACAAAAAATTTCTGCTTGACCATACATCAAATCACATACATACTTGCTTACGTACCTACATACATACGTACATACGTACATACATACATGCATGCATACATACATACATACATACATACATACATACATACATACATACATACATACATACATACATGACTTAAGCAAGGCCTTTGAGAAGTTTAAAAGGGCGCTAGGATATAAATTCTTTAATAATACATACATTATACCGAATTGTTGGCATTTGATACATACAAGACTGTATAAAATATGGTCTCCTTCCAACATACATAGACAAACATACATACTTACGTATGTATATACATACATTGTATGTTGCAAGATGCAATAACCAGGGCTGTGACGTCTCGAAACGACATCTCGTCTCGAGACGAGCTTTATACAGTTTTAATCTTGTCTTGAGACTTCAAAATGTTAGTTTCGACTTTGTCTCGTCTCGTTTTAAAGACCATGTCAGTCTTGGTCTGGTTTTTTTTACTGTCTTGATATGTCTTGAAAACAAGACGCAGATAAGAAAAATTTTTTTACAAACCATTTTTGGTAAATTCTTCTATAAGCATACATTAAAACATATACATATATAATAGAAACACACATGCAAACATATTTTGAAAAACAAATTTTTCATTCACAGTGCTTGGTGTTAATATCTGATAATTGTAATTTAAAAGTAATTACTACATAATCAAGATAGTCACATCAATCCAAACTAGCGAAATCAATCAAATACAAGCGAAACCATCGTAATTCTTCACGCTTCACAATACGTTCTTTGGTTTATATATAGGTACTTACATGTTCGCATGTAAACAAGTAAATAATGTTCAACCATACGCAGATAAATATTTATATGTATATATTTATTTATTTATTTAGTTTTATTTATTTATACGTTTTTATATATTTGTTCAAACTTAGGTGACAAAAATCCAGCTCAAATCTGACTTCTTTAAAAGTTCTTAATGATTTTTTCAAACTTTGACGTCTTCGTTTTGGTTTCGTTTTTGTCTGCAATTTCTTGTCTTGTCCTTAGATGTCTCGAGACATGTTTTTTGAAAGTCTCGTCTCGGTCTTGTGTTGAGCTTTCAATGTCTTTGCCTTATCTTGTTTTTAAAAAAACACTGTCTTGTCACAGCTCTGGCAATAACTGAATAACTTCCTCTCCTCAACACCGCATGTGTTTACTGTTATGTAAAAAATAACCAATAAGCTGGATAATTGGATGGAACTTTTTAGTATATATTTACAATGATTTTCAATTCAAATATTTTATTCAATTATTTATATTATACTGGCGATGACACACAGACTATAACATTTAAATGTAATGTTATTTGGTATTTATTTGCTGTGGCATTAAACTGGTCGGAGCGTCACAGATATACCATATCGTGTAGATGATGGAGACGATGACAACAATGATGATGATGGTGAATGGTGATACAATGACTAGTAATTGTTGTTCAGTCCCACACAGAAGTTAAATAATTGCCACTATGAGTTAAAGTCATACAATTATTACTTGGTAAGTGGAGTCATAAAAATTATCTAGATTATTTAATAACGATTTAACTGTTTGTGAATTGTTGTTGGATAGTGGATTGGAGTTGCTGGTTTCTTGTTAAATAAATGTTTTGAAGTCATTTACAAATATATACCTGACCAGTGCACAAAATGTTGAAGAAATTTTCATCGTAGTTCGTTTGAAATTTGTTTCGTTATAAAATTAGCAGTTATTCGTTACTTCCTTGATGTTTACTTTTAATTTTTTTTAGTTACATTTTTCTTTTTAGCTTACATTAACGAAACAATATGAATCTTGAGCTTAAAAGTTGAAAAACTGTTGCTTGTCCGACAAAATGTAGAACAAAAAAAATTATTTTTGGTTTCACAAGTATTTACAAATGGTTCTATGTAATGTGTGATATATGTTATATGATTATGCTTACGAATGCTTCCGTGTAACTTATGATGAATGATGGTTAACTTACGAATGCTGGGTTTGATTGGCCGTCAACTGAATTTACGAATCGTTTTATATATCCCATTTGCTTTGTTTCACAAATAAAATTTGTTTTCGTTCAGTCAAAAATTATTTTTAACAACTTATGATTTATTAAAATATTATAAATATTTTTAATTTACATCAATTAACAAATAAAATTATTATACATGTAAATTGTCTTTGGGAAATGACTTTGAGCTGAAATTGTGTCATGTTAAAAAAATTAAAAACGTTTACATTTCGTTACCAATGAAAATTATAAATTTGTTTAAAGCATTATATTCGCTTCTCACATTCAGAAGCATCATGCTTCATTATGAGCGGGGGTGTTTCCGGAGAGTTTATTATAGTCGAAGTCGTGGTCAATTGTTTCAGTTTTTTGAGTTCTCTGGTTTTGGTTTTAACTAAAAGTAATTTTTGATTAAAACTGATTAATTCAAGACTAAACCGGGTAAAAAAAATTTTAAAAAATTTCAACAACAATATAGAAACCTCTTTGATTTAGAGTACAGCAATTTCTCGTGCCAGTCGCACACAACAGTTTGTACTGCCAGAGTTTATGGTTCTCAACAAATTTTTTGTTGTAGTCTGGTGAAAAAAGGTTTTTTACTTTCTGATTAATATAAAATCATAGAAATGTAGATCAACTGAAAAATTAATTGGCAAACGATAGTTATACGGAGAGAAGGAGCCATGGAAGTAAAAATTCATGTATGCTTTTTTGCTTTATTTTATTTATATTATTTCATTTTATTTTATTTTACTAATTTTGAAATTCTTTCTAAATGTTTGTTTTGCGAGTTTTAGGTTTAGCCCAGATGAATTCATAGAAATTGGGCTGTATGAGTGATGGATATAAATCTATATCCATGGTATGAGTATAATACATTGATTGATTAATTCATTGAAAGTGAAACTACGATTATCTATTTTAAATTGTAAACAAGCAAATTTATGGGAATAAACGTTATAATTGTATACTTCTAGAATACTTTTTTAAAAGTCTATTATATTTAGGCAGATTCAACAGTTTTTAAAAGTCACGAATGAATTCATTAATAATGAATAACAAATTAGCGAACATTTTATTTACAGAAACAAAAGAACAAAAATATAAATTAGATCAATAAATGATAACATTTGCGGTATAAAAATCTATAAAAATTTTGTTTAGGTGAGTCATAAAAACAGTTCCTTGTAATTCAAAATGATTTCGTTGCGCCCAGATCAGTCAACGTACATCTTTTTCATACCGTCTTGCACCGCATCATGCATTCCAGGTAAAAATAATTACGGTTTAATTTGCAAAATCTGCTTTTGAACCATGTCTCCGCGCAAATGCTGCAAACAATTGCTCGAGACAAGGCACTCCTTTTCTAATTGTATTACACCGACGATTAGAAAATATCCTAGGGAGAATTTTTTGAAAAAAGAATGTTTATAAGATTGTACAGCCCCAGCAAAGTTGTTGAGGATTATCCGGAGCGTGAATCTGTCGATCCTTGCCGTAGATCCAGAAGGTCCCATCAACGTCCAACCAGTTGTAAGAACATTCAGACAGAGGAACCAACTTTATTCGTTGTCGCTAGTCGTGTTTAAATTGTTTATAAAATCAAATTAACACAAAGTTACATTTGTTTAAATTTTGGACCATTTTTTAATAATATTATAAATAACTTATAAATTTTAAAATTTTAATATAGTAAAATCAACCAGGGCGGCTATAAATTGTTTAAAATAAAAAAAATTAAAAGCTTGGTAGATTAATCTTTTTTTGTTTTTTTTGAATTTTTTTATTTACTATTTTATTTATAATTTAAAAAATAATTCATATAACAATATATATATATATATATATATATATATATATATATATATATATATATATATATATATCATATGAAATATCTTTGAGATATATTTGCTGTTCCTTGTTCCTATATTCACAATCTACATGCAGATCAGTTTTTTTTGACTATTTCATATTATCAGTAATTTATCAACTTATTTACGGCATATGAATTTTTATTCAATTAGAAACTTACAAATACGAATCACACCTGCATGATAATTCTGGAATTTTTAGATTTTATGATGTGCTGTTGGTGGAATGTTTGTGAAGATAGGCTGATGTCATCCAACGTTTCATCAGTTATCGGCTTCAACTGATACAAAAAAATACGGTTTCCAAAAATTTTATTAGTCCATTTATTCAATTTATTACTTACGTTGTAAAACAAACCACAAGATTTATTACAGATTTAGACTTTTTCACATACGAATCATTATTTTTTGTCAAACCACAGTCGTCACAATCAATCGCCATATAGGCAAAAACTCACGAATTACACGGCATTTACCTTCGGTTGTATTTGGTCCAGCAGATAAACACCATTGGCTTCCTTTAAAAGTTGTTCAGGAAACTCAGATGGTGATATGATGTAGTCGGAATATAGATTCTTGCTTGAGATACAAATTTTGTAAACATTTCTTTAATGAACTTGCTTTTTAAAAAATTTAATAAGAGATTGGACAATGACAAATCTACGATTTAAAAGATTTGATATTGTGAAATTAAGAAGTAATTTATGGCAGCAAAAAATTTATATTAATGTTGAATATTAAAAAGAATAAAATATTATTAATAAAACCAAATGTTTTAGAATATTATAATTATTTGATATATAACATAATAATCAGCGAAAGAAAGATTAGAGAAAGGAGAAAGTGGACACGAACTATTGAACGTGCAACTTGTTAAATGACTTGACACTTTTGCAGCCGTCGCATGCCTCACACAGCAACCGCCCATCTCCGCTGCACGTGGAACACCTTCAAAATTAGGCCAAAATATTGAATACACCGGTCAATTTTCTAAACAAAGCAAGTTGTGTCAAACCTTAATTTAATTTTTCAAAACATTTTCAATCGGATAATAAATTTCAACAGTTTTTTGAAAAATGGAATTAGACAGTCATGATAAAAATGAAGGATAACAATAATACTTCTTCCTTCCAGTTCCTCTGCAGTGCCAGCAAGTTTCCAGATGCTTCTGCCCGTGCACGTCCAACCGACACAACTTTCCTGACCCGGAGCAATTCACACAACGCATGTATCCTTCAGGAAGAGGAATGTTCGTTTCAATAAAATTTTGTTTGGGTTGTGTGGATGTGCATTGTACAATTTCATTCTCTCATGGTGTACTATAATTTAAATTTCCATTCTCAATCAGTCACTAGGATTATTTAAATTTAAACAAATTTTATTTCTCATAACGACAGCTTGTTGCTTTTAATGTTACTGTCTTTTTTAAATATTTTTCAATAGCCTAATGAGCTACGCCTATAGTGAATGTAAGTTATTAAAAAATAAAATTGAAGAAGAAAAATTGCTTATGCTCCTCAAATTAAATTAATTGACCAAATAGTGGCTCAGTCTTCATAAATCACAAAACTGGCATTATTCATCTCGTACATTCTCCTTCCCATATTGATTACGTACTTTGATTCGATGCTTCAAGAGATAAAATTGTATTGTACCCTTCATAAGAGAAAAATTAAAAATCAATAGATATTTTATTTTTTGTGGTTGAAATTTAACAAAAAATTTAGTGAGACCCTAGGTAGAAGAAAATCAAAAAATGTTCAGAAAGTAGAAAAAGAACAGAACAAAAAATCTAAATGATTAGAAATCAAACGAAAGAACAGAGAAAAAAAAATTGAATAAAAAAGAATTGAGAATGAAAAAAATAGAAAGAAAGAATTTGTGATCGAGAAATATAAGGATCAAGAATAAAGTCGAAATAAAAAATAAATGAATAAATAAAATTCAAAAAAAAAGAAAAAGAAAAAAAAGAAAGGAAAAAGAACGATGGAGATTGACAGTGGAAATAAAAAAACCGCAGCTGAATAAATAGAATATGGGAGTATGTCAGTGACTGCTGGGACATTTCGAAAATAATTTCACGTCTTGTTGGTTCTTTCAATTTCCAGTGCCATTTTGTTTGCCTTTTGGTTAGATATATAGCAATATGCACGCTGTGATATATATGCATATATATAATACATATATTATATGTATTGTATATAATGTATGTGTGCTTGTATGATAGGTATATACGCATATGCAAAAGTTGCCAGATCAGGGCAGTGTGACTAATAGAGGAGTAGAAAAGATTAAAGATGTGATTGTATCCTATCGACCAGTAGGAATTCATCATTTCCACTTTGATTTTTATAAATTGATCTTTTGGAAGCCGTTTTGAAAGAATCTATTTTAATGAATAAAAACAAAGTTTATGAAGATAAATTCAGGTTAAATTTTTAAGGTGATAAAAAAATTATTGAATAAATTATTTTCCAGAGAGAGGATATGTCGAGAAGTTATTTCATTTCTTAACACACACGTATATTTTAATTTGTCGACTCCTAGTAAAATGTTCATTTGGTATTATAACAACAAATATTATACAATTAAGTAATCAAATTTATTATTAATGTTTGAACGATAACACATCATGTATCAATTTCTAAAAGTTATTTCAGCATTTTTTAAATATGTCCAAAGCGAATCTTAAATTTAAAAAAATAAAAACTGCTTTGAATTTTTATCATAATGCGTGTGACCTGTTACTAAGACTCTTTGATCATTCTCATTTCTACAATTTTAGCAAGTCCATCTTTAAACATTTTCTCAACACACCGAATCACAAACACACAGTACATACAGAAAGATACACTCACACTCTCACACACGCACTTTCACATTTTCTCTCTACCTCTCTCTCTCTCTCTCTCTTTCTCTCTCTCTCTCTCTTTCTCTCTCTCTCTCTCTCTCTCTCTCTCTCTCTCTCTTTCGACACATAGACACACACACACACACTTACAGACAAAACCAAATAGGACTGAATGTTGGATAAAAATAGTATCGAATGGTGGAACTGGATGTCAGATGATCAATTTTGGTATATCAATAGAACGACATTGAAAGGTAGGAATGGTACAAATATTCAATTGTAACGAATGAACAATACAGTTACTGTTACTGATTTGTGCTAAACGGTACTGAACTTTATTAATTGACATCCTTCGAAATGTAATGAATAGCAAGCAGCGTGATATCGGTTAGGAATACGAAAAGATGTTGTTGAGAGGTGTTAAACAAAATCGAATGATATAAAAAAGAGTATTTAGAGTTATTGAATGAAAGCGAATGTTAGCGAATGTTGTATAAAATGGCAAACCTCGGCTAAGGCACAGTCGACACATGTTCCAGCCTGATGACGCACAACTTGAACACGTCTGCAGTTAAATGGATGTAAGCAGGAGTATCGAGTAATTCGAAAAAGTGAGTGAATGAATAAACGAAAGAATACAAGCGAGAATGAACAATAGAATGATTAAATAGATGAATAGTTAAATGAAAACAAAATTATTTTAAATGAACAGATATATACACAACAAAAAACAGTGGCATAATGAATGAGACAGTGCAAGTGTGAATGATAGGGTGTAAATGAGAAATCGAAATAGACATCATAGATTAAAAATAACGGCATAAAAGTTTTAATAAATTTATAAATCTAATAAATTTTGTTTTTGAAATGAAATAAGATTTAAAATTTGATTAAAATATACCATGAAAAAATTTCAAAAAACAGGTCTGAAAAATTATCAAGTGCATATGTGTAGATGGAGATGTGAGCAAACAAATGAATGCGCCGTTGAAAAACGATCCTCAAATTTGTGAGAAAATTATAAATAATAAATTATATGAAAATATCATGAAAATAAATTTGACAATATTTATTTGAAAATACTTTTCGTAGTGACGTTTTAATGTTTCAAAAATTTTTTAAGATACAGACACGAAATATTGTAAATTTAATTTAATTTATCGAAGCGCTCATTATCATGTTCAAAATATGATCGGAAATAAATTAGGTTAGTTCATCTAGTGTGCACGCCAATCTCGTCAGAGCAATGTTCAATTATTCATACTCATCAATTCGTAGCAGCAAAAAGAGACAGCCCTACTGTTGAAATTATTTTGCGACACAATATCATCGCCGTGGAAGCTTTGCTGGAATGAACTAATATTTTACGTTCAACCGTTTGGTTTTAGCAACAATTAAAATGAAAAACCAACTGAACGTTCAAATTATTAATTAAAAACCCAGCTCATTTGTTATGCAACTAACCAAATCACTGAACAACTAGTCAATTAACCTGCCAACAAATTTAACAACAAATATTTGACCAACAAACCTAACCAACCAACAGACTAACCAATTGACTGACAAATCAACTTAATTCACCAACCAACCGACTGACCAAACTACAAGCCAAAAGACCGACTGACTGACCAACCAGCCAACTGACCGACTGGCAAACAAACCGATTAACCAGCCATCCAACCGACTAACCAACTTACCGTAACAAAAGCGGTTGCAGGAATTTCCAAAAACTTTTGTTCATCTTTGAACATGCTGGTAGGATGACATTTGACCTCCCAGGGTTGCGGTGGGTGGGTCAAGGACGGACCTGCTATCGACTGACCTTGTTCAGTTGATCAATGAAAAACTTTTCAAATATTATTCTAAAAATCATTCATTCGAAAAAATATTAATTGAATTTTGTAATAATTAGTCATTCTAAAAATACTATAGTTATTGAAATAATTAAATAATGCACTGCAGTTAATTTCAGATTGATTTCGAACAAAAAATAAATTAAGCAGCTTGTTTAATAATGAAATATTGTGCAAAGTTGTACGACATCAGTTCATATTCTACTTTTGTAAATAAACTTCATAATGGATCTAAAAAAATCTTCCATCTCGAATGCAACACTGATTGATATTTCATTGTCGCGAATGCATTCTCTTGCTGACACGCAGAATCCTCTAAAGATGTGACTGATTTCGGGACTCACAAGCATACAAAATTATTAGAAGTAATACACAGAGTGAACATATTTGAAGTAGAACACGATTGAACGGCCCAACCTGTGAACGGTTCTTTATCCCACGATGTTCCTCTGCTCTCCGTGAATGTTTCCAAGGAGTACTGCACGGTTGAAATCAACAATTTAATTCAGTAATTCAGTTCAGCAGTTTTGTTCAGATAACAAAATATTTTATAAAAGCGCCTCATCTCAAGTTTTACAATTATGTATTATTATTTCATTTCATTCCGTTCATGAAATAATTCGATCAATTCATTAATTTTATCCACATTAAAAAAAAAAACAAAACGAAATTTCATCTGAATATCGTCAGCTCAAAATGACAGCAATAGAATTAAAAACAAATAAATGAGAAAAATATAAAAAAAATGATACAAAACTAGTGAAGCCAACAAAAATAGCAACAACAACATTTTTGTTATTTCCATTATTCCCCACGCGGCTGCTTATGTATTCATTTTAGTAGTCAGTGTAAATGCAGTTGAGATGACATCATTATGACGTAATCAAATCACGTGACCATTTATAAATTGCTCCTAAATTCTTAGAAATTGTTTGCAGAAAAAATACGGCAGCAAACTTGTTAGTTATAGTTTCTTGAGAAGTTATACTTGCAGTGCAACGTATTGAAAATAGAAAATTGAATGTTAGCGCAATGATCGAGCAATGTGTAAGGTAAGAGGAAGTGATACGTGGCGGTGTATGTGGCTTTTAAATTGGTGCATGTTAGTCACCTACCTACTTGTTCAATGAAATAATTGTTTATAAATGTAATTACTTTAAATATTTTTTGCTAACTAATTAATTTTTAACATAAAAATTATTAATTATTATTATTATTATTAACATCATTATTAAAGTTAAAATAAACAATTCGTTTTATTAAATTAAAAATCTGAAACATAAATTCAAATCAGGATCATTTAAGACGATTTTAAAAATTGTGTTTGTCATTATGCTTATCAGACAAAAGTATTGTTCTGTTAGTCAAAACTTGTCAATTGCACGTTTCATAGATTTCACCACCCACATTTTGATTAAAACGACCACGAGTTTGAATTATTCATGGTGATCTGAGGTGGAACATTTTGAAAGCTACGGCTTATGTTGCATCTGCTGGTAGCAAATGCTCAAATTCTTGTCATGATGAAACTAAAAATTTGTATAATACCCACACTAAAAAAACAAGTAGGAAATAATTAAATTGTCTGATTTTCTTAATTGTTTCGATGTTATTGGATGCAACCTTTTAATGTTACAACATAACATGGTGGTGTTCATCAGAAGAGTGAACTTAAGTTTTTTTGCACCGAGCAAAAGTTAACTCACATTGTATTCTTATTAAAATTAAATTAAAAAAATAGTTATAATTTCTGCCAATCAATTTATTGAAGGGTCGATGTGAAACATAACTGTGCATCATCACCTAAGTAATAAATAAATAAATAAATATGACAGGCCAACAGATAACCAACGATAAATGACCATTGACAAATGACCAATGAAAATGATAACAACAAAAATTATCATTAAACGGTTTGAATGGAAGAAAATCTGTAGAGATGTTGAAGAAAGAAAATGTCAGCGAGGAAGATTTGTATGGGAACGAGCAAATGTTAATCTGGAAGAAATATATACAAAGATGATTGTCCTCCGCTCGCTTGCTATGATGATGCATCGTCACGATCCTATCATCTCGTTCTTATGTTCCTACTATAAAATAACAAGAATAGTAATAATAATGTAAAAAAGAAAAAAAGAAAATGAAGAAGAAAAAGATGTTGAAGAAGGATATGAAGAAAGAAGAAAAATAAACTACGATTTTTATATATTATTTATTAATACAAATGTTGATATAATGACTCTGGAAAAATTATTTCAAAATATCATTAAAAATATAGATGCCTGGTTGCGCTCTTGTTCATTGTTGCATCGTTGCTGCTTCGTTAAAGTAGAGACATCATTCGGTTTCGGATTTAATTATACCAATGAGGATGGATAGATCTCTATCATTATTACTCATGTACTCGCCACGAACTCCTTCCATTTTTACCTGCACCAAGGAGAGGACCATAATAATAATAATAATAACAACAACAACAACAACAATAATAATAATATTAATAATAATAATAAATATTAGCGTACAAACATGTAAACGTGTCACATGCACATACACATGCACGTCACACTACAAAAAATATCAAAACGCGAAGTAATATAAACTTATGTTTATTCGTGTGTTACTTTTTCAGAAATTTTGAATATTTGATGAAACATGTTTTTATTGTTATCCTTATATTTTGTGTTTTGGCCACTGAATCAAAAATTTAAAGAATCTGCTTGTCTAATTCCTTGAGTTTTATTCAGTTAGCTAATTATTCAGCTAGCTTACGCGTTTAATCCTATCTTAAAACCATGAAAAACAATATTATTTGCTGCAGAAATAAAACTGACATTTAGTATTTCATTGACTCACATATCAACCGGCCTTCACTCGCAGCTATTTTATATGTCTGATAACTTTTATTATTAATTAGTTGGTATTTATTATTTTAAGAAATAAATTTTTCATGATTATCAGCAAATTTCATTGATTCTGCAGTCGTTGAAATGAAATGTTGACAGAAAACATTTTTCCACTTAAACTTAACCTTGTTGTATGAGTCTGTTCCATCCACTAAACATCGTTCAATATTTGTTTAGCGCACAATCACTCTTGTATGCTGAGCGCAAATGAGCATATGAATGTTTATGATTGTTTATGATTGTTTATGGCTGTTTGTTTATGAATGTTTATGGTTGTTTATAAATGTTTAGAGTTGTTAATAATTGTTTATGAGATATGCCAAGACTGCATTAGAAGTAGGTAGTTTTTTGAAATGATATCCCAAGGGCTGGTTTGTTATTAATAATTGCGTGATGAATAATAAAATTTCAACATGGAAACAGCCATGTCTGAAGAATTTTTCAACAAAATGTGAATTAGTGATGTTAATTTTATTGATAAATTTTGAATTAAACAACAATAAATAAAACAACAAATAAACCGCAAAATCAACAAAGAAGAAGAATTTGGCGGTTAGTGAACGAAAAGTAGCATAAAAATATTTTGTTTCCGGCTGTCAATTAAGTTTGTGATTAAACACAGCGGAAGAAATTGTGGCAGAAATTGCAACTCTGTGTGCGCACGAAGTTATCGTTCAAACAACCTCGCAGCCAGTTTTTGATTTAAAATGATGCAAGCCGAGGAACAGACTGGAAGTTTGAAATGTCGTGGGCTACAAAAATGTGAGTGAAAAATATGAGCTGGGAGAAATATTGCTAGCCAACGTCACGTCTGCATCAAAATTAGGAAAAAACATAAACGGATGACATTTGACGTGAACATGAAGAAAACAAAATGAACAATCATCATCAATCAAACTTCAAAGGAGCCGCATTGCAGCCAACTACTCGTCTTTCTAAATCTTTCTTCGACTGATTTTTATGTATTTATTTTATGTGTTTTTGTTTATTTGTTTTGTGTTTATATTTATGAATGTTAGATTGATGCAATGTGAGTTTATTTTACATTTAAAAATTATTGAAAAATTTTGTTATCCGTTTTCAGTGTTAGAAATCATAATTAAATGATGCAAAGTTGATTAGAAGAACAAGAGGAACAAGAAGCCAGGCAAAGACTTCAGGCCTCATTAGTGAGAAACATTAGTAGTGCATCCATTCATTCATTCATTCATTTTAACGTTCTTTCAACGAGAAAAATGTTTTTTGTTGAGCTAACAAGAGCTAATTATGATGACGTCGTTCAAGATGAGTTTTCCCTAACTTACGCAAATAAGCATACAAAGGTATGCATCATCACTTATTCAATCAATGTATGCCATTGTAATCTGAAGCAAGCAAAGGAGTTGAAAATTGGATGAACTTAAAACCCTCTAAGCTAACAACACCAGTTAATATTTTAAAACGAACATCGCCATTTGGTCCTTAATATTTCCCATCTAATAATAATATAAATAATAATTATTATTATTATTAATATTATTAATATTATATAATTATTATATAATTATTATTTTCCCAGTTTTTCACAGCATGGTTTTTAAAGCTGGTCATTGACGAATCCTGGGTTCAACTAGATCCCAAAGATTCCGAGGATTTATTATTATTATTATATATATTATTATCCATGGCCGCTATCATTTAATGATAAATTGACAAACACTGTTATAAGATTATCGTATGACTTTACTGTGACAGGAACAAGCTATGATGCTAATTAAATATATTTCACCGTTCTGCACTTAACTTCACAATGAGCAAAATGGTCTTAACCTTTAATATTATTTTATACAATTTTTAAAAATTATATCATTAGATATATATTTTTTTATCTCTATATATATATTTTTATCATTGTCTGTTTTTTTTTATGGTGAAAAATAAAAGATGTTCCCATTATTATTATATACCAGACCATACCATATAAATTTGTTCTAAGGAAAATTATTATTTATGACTAACAATGAATTTTCCGTCGTCATATCATTATCATCATACCATTTTAACATTTTATAAAATTTATCACAATTATCATGATGCAATGATGACAAATTCCATAGCGGCATTCAAATTAAGAAACATTGAAACATCTTCTGTATTGGTCAAAAATCAAAGTGATTAAATCGTCATGATTTTATTTCATTCCAGGAAGTGTACTGTGATGCGATTACATCAGTTAAATTAGACAAATAAATACCGGAAAACAGAAGAAAAAAGATAAAAAAAAAACATGAATAGCTCAATGAAATTAGGAAACTTGAAAACTGTGGAATAAAAATTTCAGGCTCAGTAGCATCACGAAACAATGGGACATAGAACAATTAAGGGAATGAAACGTTATCGCAACACTGCAGTCTCAAGAATTTGGCTCGAAACTAAATCATTTGTGAAATTGATGTTTGATCGATTCTAGTTGTGTGTTGTTTTCTGACATAACGAATGTTGTCTCTTTAATACGATTAAAATATTTATAAATTATAATATTGGAAATAAATTAAATGGATGTGTTTTTTTAGTAATATAAACGGATTTTATTCTTTTTTTAAAAGCGAATGAAAATTTGAAAACATTTTTCAAACATAAATTAAAATCATTCATTTTCTTTCATTTATTATTTAAATATTGATAACATATTCATTGATTTAATAATATTTGACAAATATTTATCACATTAATTAAAATTGAAAAACTTAATTTAATAGTTATTTTTTTCACTAAAGTTACAAAACAGTTAACACAAGACAAGCCTGCTAAAAGGCGCACAGTTTTTAAAACTGAAGATGCTTGTTCATCGCGTTTTCCAGCATCTATTATCGCTATTAAAAATGCTGGCATATCACTATGTACATAGATCTCCCAAAAACGCGAGCTTAGAAAAATAATTTTTAAAATATAATTTTTCTTAAAAATATTTAATGGTTAAAAAAAATAGCCCCACTAAAAATTCCAAACCCCAACTATCAACATCACCACCGCCAGCAGCATATTTAATGCATTAGGAAAAACGAAGAACAGTGGAGCGAGCAAAAACAATGACAGAGGACTGAAAGACAGACGGAAAGACAGACGGACGGACGGACAGAGAGACAGACAGACAGACAGGCGGGCTCCAGGCAGACAGACAAGAGACATAATGAATGAGATAACTGACATAACAAAGGCATATGATGTAACCAATCCATACATCAATATGCATTTTTGAGGAACCGCGCTTGCTTCAAAACAAATGGACGATCTCTTCTTGCAGATATATTTTGCAGTTCTAAGGTCCTCGTGTTGTTATGTTGTAAATGATTTATAATCTTTTAACGTGTGTTTGATTATTGTTATGAAAGAATTTAATAATTTTATTGATTGTATTAATGTTCCCATCTGTTTGCTAACGTTTCATCTAATTTTGAACTAAAAAAATGATTAATAATAATGCTACAACTTCATTCATTTTTGGCTTTTGTTTTTTACTTTTTTCAAAACATAAATGTAATTACTGAAATTTTTATTCAGAAATTTTCCGTGTGAAGGTTGAATATTTAAAAAAATTGTTGTAAAAAACAATTATTTGAAGTATTCTTTAATATAAAATATCAAAAAGATCAAACCAAAATTCAGCATAGAACTTCACAAAAAAAAGAAACCCAATATTATAAGATTAACTTTGAGGCGTAATTCAATTTTAAACAAAAAGTTATTCTGAAAAATTATCAAAAATTTCAACAACAAAAATTTTTTACGACATGTTTTTGTTTAATTTTGTCTTTCTAAGGAAAAAAATGCAAAACAAACTTGCGCCACCAAATGATGAAACCATTTGTTGGGAATTAACAAGAAATTTTATGTTGCTGACACTGGTGGGGTGGCATTTATAAACACTTAACTCATGGGACGCCGAACGTGGTTTGTTCCTTTAAAAGTTTGAAATATTGGGCCATTGAATTTTTGTTGCAACAACGAATGCTGCTATGTACCGATGGCGTGTGTGTATGTGTGTGTGTTTATGTGTGTTTGTGTGTGTGGTGTGTGTGTGGTGTGATAAACGTGTTTGCTCCTATTAGTATTTTTATGGGTTAACAATTAATTAGAATTTAATATGGCGTAAATCTAATTTGTCTATTTTTCTATAAACTTAAAACTAATTAAAGCTGAATTTTTTAAAAACATTCTCTTACTAAATAATTTTTTAATTTTAATTTTTGAATATGGATACTGATATGATCCTGAGATCATAGAATATTGCCGACAGCAATACGGATACTACACTACCGACAACAATGGAATACTCAATAATGAATATGCAACAATGCGATGAGGCTGAGATGATGTAGTTTTGGTGTGACTGTGATGTGATGGTGAGCTCATTCAGTTAGGGAGTAATTATTTTGGGATACGAGAATGTCGTGACGCGATGGTGTGTGGTGTGGTGGTGCAACGAGGCAGCAGGTTTTAAAGTAGCCAACTCGAGGAAAGTGAATTATGAAGTGCACCTTCCTTAATTGCTCATTTCAAATTGATGAATCATCACCAGTGAATTATTGCTGGGAGATTATTTTTGGTATATTGCTACTGCCACTTTCTCATAATAAATTTTCTCTCTGAAAACATTTTGTTATCCTAAAAGCTTCTTATCAACCCACCTGAAAGCTCACAGATATTTTTTGTCTGAGCAGATGACAAGGAAAATTTTTTAAATTAAAACTAATCTTCTGCAAAAATATGCTTCAAACAACTAGCAGAGAACAAATGAAATTATTTTCACTGTTTGAAAATTAACGCTATACCAGTTTTTAAATTGTCATGTTGCATTTAGATGTTGTTATTTAATAAATTATTAAAATTACTATAATATTCAAATGAGTATTTGTGTGGAATGGCCACTCCGAATTCTGGTAGACCCAAAACCATGAATGTGGAAATTAGCTTATAACATTGCAAATATAAAAATCTATGCGTCTTTTGCAGATTTAACACAACATATCATAACGTGTAACTGTAACATATCGTAATGTATATTAACGGCATTGTTGCATATTAGTTCTGTGGTACACTTCTTAACATTATTCACATTAAGTAGCCTTGGGATAAACTAGTTCGACTTTAGCAAGCCCAGCTCATGCCTACCATATTGTTTTAATACAATTATCTATCTACACTGAAACAATATTGAAGTGAAAATAATAGTTTATGATAGAATGTTGGTCATTCACACACAAACAGACAAACTCACAATGATGGCGTTGTGCGTGGTCACGTGATAGATGTCGAGGTCACGGTCAGCTGACCTGCCATAACAATGCTTCGTGCTAACCAATTGCATCAGAGCATTTCTTGACTCCTCCCAAGTCACGTGATCTGTTCTACGCACATGTGTGTGGGCAGTTTAATTTGATTCATTCAGAAAAAAATGTTGTGACGCATAAAAAAATGATTTTAAATAGCGTAATGGTATTAAATTTAAATTACATGAAAACACAAACGTGGGAATAATTAGCTGAGTATTTAATGATTGATCTTAAGATTAGAGAAAAGCAAACAAACTTTGTAATTAATTATAAGTTAACACCGAAATTAAAATTTCATTTATGAAACGGGCATGATCAAAAATAACCATACGCATGTTTGTCAATCCTTTTTCCTAATTCCTACCCTAAATACACGTGTATAAGGAAAAAAAATGTTTATTTTATTTGAGGTGTTGGAACATTTTTGAACGAGCCTCGTCGTCATTCACACTCTGACTATGTTATTACATCTTTATTCACATATGATTATGTTATTAGCAGTTGAGAAAGAAAAATTTAGTCTTTATATATTGTATTTTATTATATATTCTAGTTTCAGACAGTTGAAAAATGTTCTTATTGAGGCATTTCAAACTGGCGTATCACGTAAGTAGTTGCCACAAGTTTACAGCGGATTGCAATAATTATGGCAAGAATATAATAAATGAATGCTAACAGATAAACACTTATACAAGCCCAAACATTTATACAGAAATTTCACTTATTACAATAATTAAACACGCATTTTTATTGAAAATTGTTTCTAAAAGTTCATTTTATAAACACTCACAAAAATTGACAGCCATATCCATCAAATTACATGGGCACATATATCATTATAAAATGATTCTTTCAAGTTTTTTCTAAGACGTGGTCAAATGTTCATGGACATTTGGCAATTTAGCTAGGCTATTGTTTAACGTTAACACTGGCATGTAATTTATTATTCTCACTACAAATAACTGAATCAGGTTGCTATTAGGATGAATCAAATGAAGGTAATGGTTATAAGAGAATGAACATGTTGTGTGGAGCAGCATAGCACAGATGACCTGGACATCACGGCGCACACGAATGATGTATGTACTTTGTCTGAAGTATATAAAAAGTCTGGCGGACAAAGTGTTTGATGAATTTTATGTATGCGATGTGCATGCATTGCACCATCAGGTACTCTGCCGTATATAACAAACAAGGTGTACAATGCGTAAGTAACTCTTTCATTTTTGGCCACATTCTCCGTTTCTGTTTTACGAGTGAAGTTTCGTGCTACGCTCTTAGTTATTACTGCTGCAAAATAATTCAAAATAGTTTCAATGCCAAGCTAACCTTAATGATTCAAACCATTCGTTACGTTTGAATATCTTGTTTACAAGGGAACTCAATGAAGAAGGATTTGTTCAAGTAGGCTAGGTGTAAAGGTACAACATATTATTTGAATGTTTAGAACAAACATTGTGTTTAGGGTGAGAAAGAGACCAGTGCAAGCTTTAAAGGAGCATCAAAAGATTTCATATCGTTCATGGTTCATCCTGTCACTGCCAGATTAATAGAACCTTCTTAGTTTTCTTTCATTCATTCATTTTCATTCTTTCCTTTCTCTCTTTGTTTTTATTTGTTTATCTAAGATGTTTTTTCAAACATTTTATAGTTTTTTAAAAAGAAAAAAACTTGTAAATAAATTAAAAAACGTTTTTTTTTAAAAAAAGCTAAATTTTTGTCTGAACATTGATTTTATTTTTTGTCAAGTGTTTTCTCCCATATTTAATATTTAAACTGATTTGTAAATACTTTTTAAAGTGAATAAAACTGAAAATCGAAATGAAGGATGAAATGATAGCAAGAAGGAGAGAGTTCTCACTCTGAAAAGAAGCTTCCTGCGATGTTGATGTGATGTTGTGCATCTGCAGTCTCAACCGAAGTTCTGACGTCACTCTCAATGTTTGTGATGTTTTTGCCGGATGCAGTTGTTGTCGTTGCCGTTGTAGTTAGAAGCGTTGTTCTTGAGAACTTTATAAGTTGAGGAGGTTTGATGAGTGTAACTGCGGCCGCACCTGTTTTCAATTTGTTTTAGTAAGTTTATGTGATTCTGTGTTTGTTGGAATATCCAATTTTTAAAAACACGTGTCATCTTATCATCTAATTTTTCTTAATAACTAATCAACCAAACATCCAATCAACCAACTGACCATTAATTTTTCCTCATCATTAATAATGTTTCGATTTTTTAATCAGAAACTGTGTAGGCCAATCAGACAAATACAAAAAACTAATCAACTGACCAAACGATCACCCAACCAACCAACCGACCGACCGGCCAGCCAATGGACTAACCAACTATTCAGCCAAGCAACCAGCTAATCAACTAACTAATCAATCAAACAACTAACCAACCGGACATTAAATCGCAAACCAACCAGCCACAACCAATCGCTTAACCTTCATCATCGTCGTCCTCAGACAGGAATGCATGTTGGTTGAGGAGTTGAAGCCCATGGTAGTAATCATCATCGTCTTCGTCGTACTGTGGACACTGCTCGGGCAACAAATCCCGCCACATCCCAACTCGCACGGACGAAGAACAAGTTCCGGCGGAAATAAAAGACGCACCGGAAGTTCGTCGCCATACTGGGACATCATCGTCATCCGCCTTATCATCATCATCATCATCATCATCACCCTGGTCGCCATGTTGTTTTCTTCTGTTGCGGTTTTCCTCGAAGTCCTTCCAGCCAGACTGCGAATTTTTCTTTTTTGTTGCCTTTTTATTTAATGTGCTGTCCTCGAAAGCAATGATGTCACTAAGTACCTCTATCTTATCGTCATCATTATCGTCATCATTGTTGTTGTTTTTGTTGTTGACGGATTTTATTTTGCCGCTTTCTTTTAAAGTTTTGTCGTTGTTGGATATGTTGCAATTATTTTTACTTTTCGTTTGAGCTTTTTGGCTGTTGTTAATGACTTGAATGTTGTTGAAGCTGTCGTCGTTGTGGCAGCTGCTTTTTGCGTGAGTATTTTGGTCGTTACTGTTGTTTGTGTTGTTATCTGCGATGTTGTTCCGGTTGCTGTGGCCGCTGTTGATAGAGATGTTGTCGGCGAGGCAGGTGATGGCGGTGCCCGTCGAAAGGGATGTCCGCACGGGGGAGTAACTCTTCTTCGAGCGTTTCAGGTTCTTTCGGAATTTGCTGATGAAATTTATTCGCAAAGATTTCGTTTTATTTGGACTTTTCATACAATAACATGATTGCTGGCCTGTTGCAACTGCTACATTTTTCAAATTATTTTTATTATTATTTTTATTAATTTTATTATTGTTGTTGTTGTTGTTGTTGTTATTGTTGTTGTTGTTATGGCTTGTATCTGTATTAACACAGCTTTTAATTTTTAAACCGAACAGTTTATTATTGCAAGCAGTATTATCAGTGTAATTAGTATTTACGCTGGTAGTAGTAATACTGTTTGTAATAGAAAGTGTAGCATTAGGTGTAGTTGAAGTAGATGTTGTGGCTGCGGAAGCGTCAGCACTGTCCACAAAATTGTTACTAACAGTGCTGTCATCAGCAAGATTGTTCTCGTTATTATTTCTGTTTGCTTCACTACTGCTGGCACCTGCGCTCATGTTGAAATCGGCGTGAATACAACTATGGAAATTAGCATGGCATACAACATCTCCCTCGTTACCAGTTTTTTCAGTGACGTCAGGGTGACGTTCGTGTGAAATGTGGTCGAAGTGGTTGTGCATGTGAGTGTTGCAGCTGCTGTAAGGAGGGTTTTCAATGACCACTGTACAGAAGCCGTTGTTGGGGCTGCTGGTTGTGGTGAGGTCGTGATCGCTGCCGTCATCGCTCTCATCGCCATCTTCATTTGCATTATTGCCATAGTTGTTTATGTTGTTGCCGGTGTTGTTGCCGACAAATTCAGTGGTTTGCAGTTTTTTGTAGTTGCAGGTTGTGTGGTTGTTAGACTTTGCGGGAATGTATTTGAAACTCATTTCCTCTTCTAATTTCTCTTCGTCGTCGTCTTCTTCGTTGTTGTTGTTGTTGTAGCAATTGTCGTTATTGTCGTTGTTAATGGGGTTGCTGTTGTTGATGCTGTTTGTTTTGTTGCACTTGTTAAAAAAAGAACTGAAAGCAAATTTTGATAATCTGTCAAACATTTTTTTCTGTTACGGTTTTCAGTTTTTTGTTTTCTGATGCTCTTTTGTTACCGGTTAGTTTTTTGTTACTTTTCTGTTGTCTTGGTTGTTGCAATCTTTTGTTATTGTTTACGAAAGAAAAGTTTGCAATAGTTGTTGTCGATTGTTGTTGCGACTGTTTATTTTTTGAGTAAAAGTAATCCAATTGTTGATGCTTGCCTCGTAATGTGCTCACGTTAAAAAGTACTTCTCACATCAAAATCTAGACAACTTTTGTCGTTGTTCGAATAGATTTTTTAAACGCAATAATAAATTGCTGTTGTTATTGTTGTTGTTGTTGCTGCTGAATGAATGTTTGTGTTACATAGATGTTAATCTGTCTTGCAACTGCTGTCGCAAAGATTTCTAACGATGCCGTTTTAATGTTGTTCAATCCAATTTACTGTTGAAGTTCATTTTAAACGGTCAAAAATGTTATTTATTATTTTATGAGATTTTTAAAACTATAATTGAAATTAAATGAAAAAAATCAATAAACGAATAAAATCATTATTTGTTTTTACTATATAAATACTTTTTTCATTAATAAAAATCAGTTGATAGATCAAAATAAAAACTGTGGCCTGCCAAGCAAACGAGTATTTCAACATTAACACAACCACATCTGCACTTGTTACATTCCAAGTTTATTCTTAAATAATTTGAAAATTAACAATCACCTTCATCACATTATTGATCGATATCATTTTAAAACCTTTTCTCAGTCAATTTTATCAGCATTAGCATCATAATGATCACGAACTCGATGATGAAAATGATCAGTAATAAAAGATAATGACACTAAAATAGATATATTCAAAGATATCATAGTCAGAAACTATAGATTATAAGCGTGATAAGCATCATCATCATTCATTATCATTCGTACATTGTCATCATTTTTTGAATTCTCATTGTCATCATCGTCGTTTTCATCAACAACGCCGTAATCAGCTTCAGCATCCACATAATCACCATTATCACTGCCAGTGGTTACATGTTATCACGTCTGGTTGGTGCGTCTACACGTTTGTTGGCCATCAGAGCATGCATCAGGGATCAGGTAAATTGAAAAATGTTTCTACCAAATAATTTCGCTGCTGATGATCATGATGATGAGAACGATGATGCTGACGCTGAGGAAGATAATGGTGATGAATATGATGATGATGGTGATAAGGATGATGGCGATGATGATGATAATAATGATGATGATGATGGTGGTAATAAGGATGATGGTGATGATGATGATGATGATAATAATGATGATGGTGATGATGATGATGATAATGATGATGATGATGGATGATGGTTATGGTGATGAGGATGGTGATGATGTTATGATGATTTTGATGTACAACGATGAAGTGTGCCGATGATGAAAAGATCTCAGTTGATGATTCGGCGATCTTACAGATAATGATGGTGAATCGATTTGATTAATAGAAGATTGAGTTATTTTAAAGTTTAAAATGCTTCCAAAATGCTGACCCCTTTGTTTTTTTGTCCTGATTGAAAGTTCTACATTTGATTTGGTCAATACCAGGTCTAACAAGAACTCAGTTTTATAATTTGATTGTCAAATTTTTGTTCATCAGATATGCTATCTATTGATATTTCCATTGATTTTTGTTTTCAATGATATTAACTTTTCAGCTTTTTGGTTGATGGGAGCTAATCAAATCAGCACTGTTGTTTATGTTGTTAGTATTTGTTGTTACTACTACTACCACTACTACTACTGCTACTACTGCTACTACTGCTACTATTACTACTAATACTACTACTACTGAAATTACTACTACCTTTACCATTACTATAACTATTGTTACTACTGCTAATACTACTACTGCTACAACAACAGCAAACTACTACCACCACCACTACTACTACTTCTATTACTACTGCTGATGCTGCTACTACTTCTACTACTACATTACAACTTTAACCTTAACATTAACAAAACTAATAACCTACTGTTCTACGCACGGCAGATCACTACTAGTAGGTAGATGATCAACTGCATAATTAATGTCCCATATACTGAACCGACAACGATCACAACAGCCTCATCTTCTACGTAGTCTCCTACCACATCATCGTAACTATCAAAATCGAAAAACCACAAATTATTTCTCTTTTTTTTCGAATTTTTATTTTTAAAATATATTTAAAATGTTGTTAACTAAAAGATCGCCAAATTAATGTAAAGCTGAAAACCTCCCAATAGCAGTCTTTCACGAAAATTCCATCAAATTTTTATTCAAGAAAACAACAGCATATTTTTTTCTATAATAAAATTTATAAAATTAAATTAATTCAAAAAATTTTAATTATGTTAAACAAACTACAAAAATAAGAAGCAAGAGATTATTTCTAAAAAAATTGTTTGTTTTCTACGTAGAAAAAATTTGTTGTCTATAATTAGCAAAATTAAATTGCGCTATGAATATCAACAAATGAAATTTGACTGGCTTCGACATGAAATTCTAAATTAAATTTACAAAGACGTCTCCAAAGGGAGCGTTTTATTATTTACACATGCAAATGAATTAAGAAACGAATTAAATTATGGTGAAAGTGTTGTTGAATAGGCGTGAAAATTATTTAAAATAGTTTTTAAATAAATTAAAAGTATATTAAAATATTCGGTTATAAATTTTTTTATTATACCCAATGGAACATTTGTAGAATGAATTTTTTGAACAATAATTTAGAAATTGAAAAGACATCAGATGTTCGTGACATCTCTTTTCGGCTTCATTGCCACAAACAACAGCATCAATATCAGCATCGTTCTTACCACCAAAATAATTCCCTTCTAAACCATTTTCATCCTTATTCTCAACATCACCATCATCAACATATTCATCATCATCTTCAACATCATCATCAACATCATCATCATCAACATCATCAGAAACAGCAGCAGCAGCATTATAACTAACATAATCGTCATCATTATATCCATAATCCTCAACATCATCATCGTTAATTAAATTCGTTATTACCATCATCTTAAAATAACCATTGCTATATATTATTATTATTATTGTTATTATCTAAACAAAATTCAAACAAGCAAACAAATTAAAGAAAAAATAAATATATTACAAACAACCAAACAAACAAACAAAAAAACTAATAATAAATTATGCAAACATATCATTGAGTAATAACGCAGAGATAAATAGAGATTAATTTATAATTAAAAATAATTTATATGTGGAACGACGTGTTTGTATGCCGGCCATGCATGACGAACCATCGGCGCGTTATTTGCAGTTTTAGTGTTTGTTTTGTTAGCATTCATTTAATCAATGTTACTGCTGCTGTAGCTGCTGCAACTGCTGCTTATGGCGCTGGTGTTAGTTGCTTTTAAGAGCTGTTGAGTTGATGTTATGGGTGTGTTGTTGTGATTGTTGATGATGGTGAGATTTTTTTTCTATGATGTATTTGTTGATATACATTACAGTCAATGATAACTTGGACTGTTTGATGGTGGTGATTTCAAAATATTTGCAATACATTTAGATATATTTTATTTCGTGTGTCTGTCTTAATGATACATTTGTTTGTAATGTTAGGTGTGTGCCAGCGTAGAACGTTGGGACGATGTATCAATGTATGACGGACGCTTTGTGAAAATAATATTTCAGTTTGTACCTGCTTATATTGTACCTCTGGTTTCCTTCGTCTGATGTTTCTGAAAAATAAATTGCGTCGTGAAATATGGAGTATAGCAATTATCGTTAATTTGAATATTAAAATAAAAACGTTTGCTATGAAAGAAGGAGAAAAGAAAGTGAATGATTGAGAATAAATGTGTCAAAAAAACCTTTCTGTTCATTGCGGTGTGTCTGTAGCGTTGCAAACGTGCGAAGGATTTTTTGAATACCTCTTTATTCATTTATTTGTTCAATCAATCAATCAATCAACCAACCTATCAATCATTTGAACATTTTTCCATTCAAACGATCAGTCTTACGAGTATTCAATCAAGCATTCCTCCTTACAATCACTCATCTGTTTACATTATCTTGTATCATCTTCTGGTCTGCATGCTAATTTTTTTTCTTACTCCGCCCCTGAACATCTCTCTATTTGTTCGATGCATTCTTTTATTATCTGCCATTAATTTTTTATTTTAATTTGCATCTAATTTGCAACTGCAACTCAAGTAAGTTATTCCCGTGTTTTTTTCTAAACATATAAATCTTTTTAAACAACTGTGCAACACTTTAAAATTGAATCAATAGAAAACTGTATTACAGCGCTATCCTTTTGAGAAATTAAAAACTAATTAAAATTACACATTAATTACATAAATTAACGACTGTAATTTTTGATTGAGACATCTGAATTGAACTTTCATATTTAATTGCAGACGGTCGTTTTAATGTCTAAACATTTTATGAGCAAGCAGAGCAAACGGAGGCGTGTTTCTGTCCAAACCGTTCATTTGTCACAGAGACGTGGTATTAACATGTTCTTGGGCATATCTTCTGTTTATAGAACAGTGTACTGTATATGCATATTTATTTCGTCATGCAAGTACATTAATAATCAAATATGTTGTACAGTGTCTTATATATATATATATATATATATATATATTATGTTGTGTGTGCGTGCGTGCGTGAGTGTGTGCAAAGGTGCATTTGTTGTAGCGTGGAGCACATAAGCCTGACAGCGAACGTATACTTCATCCTCATGTTTGCACTCAAATTTATGTACGTGCTTGTACATCTGGTGGGAACATCCATCCGAATGAGACACACAAAACATAACATCACAAACAGTGGACTGCGTATAAGATTATTTAAGTTTAAGAAAAGAAATTTTAAAGGAAAACATCGTCAAATTATAAATTACTTTTTTCATCAAACCGTACTCCCCTCAACTACTCTCGTACTGTGATCATAAATATGCGCGTTGAAATGATTTTACGAAATAACTATGTGTGTTCAAACGATAACTCGTTTGAACACACAAGTTGAAACAGTTGCCAACACATGACAGAATTGAAAACCGAGCAGTTTAAACACGGATTCGCCAATATACTTCAACGGATGGATCCTTGAAAGCCGATTTTGATGTGCGAGGCCCTCATTGCTCTCCTTCGTTATTGTCGAGAAAAATGGAACTTTTAACAAATATTTTTGACATTAACTGAGTTAACATAAAAAATGTACAATCAACAAGTTTGAATTTCCTTAATAATTTGGCCCGAAATGCATTTAACTCCAGGTGGCTACTTCCCGATTTTTATAAAAACTTTCATTGCAGAAATGATCGGAAGAGGAACTATCGAGATAGATTTATTGATCAGTTTGGCGGTTCAGATTGTTGTGAGTCGGCTGCAGACAAGCTGGGTTGAAGATAAGTTGAAAAATTAAATGTGTATGCTATGTATTTATAAATTTTTTCTACTCGAACGTTGATTTCCACTGTGGCAACAAAGAACACTTACGGAAATATCAAAGTAGACAGGTTATAAGGACAAGAATGTCTCGAGACACACACTGAAATGAACGCAAGCCAAATGCATAAAAGCATTGCAGGTGGTCTGAGTATCATCAAATGTTTCTTTCGGAGGCTGTCAGTGACATGATAGAAGAATAAAATATTTTTATGTCTCTTTCTCACAGACGCTCACCACGCTCTTGCAGTTTACAGCTTTCATTAAAATCATTTTTATATCGCATGTTTGTCAAGTCTGCGTGTGTGTGCGTGTACGTGTGTGCGTGTACATATGTGTACATGTGCGTGTGCGTGTTTGTGCATGCGTGAATGTGTGTGAAGTGCGGCTAAGATTCAAACGAAAGGGCAAGTGTGTGGAATTTTGGTTTTTATCAATATTTTTCAATATTGCCATGTAATTATCGATGATCAAAATCTTCTTCACTATTATTTTTAGCTCTAGATTATTGATAAAATTTTCTTATTCTGAGCCTAAATGCCTGATGCCTATCGTCTGGAACCCGAGATATTAAGATATCATAAATAGGCCTCTATATATGTCTGCACTACGTGCATGTTGTTATCAGGGTGAAGACAACCTGCTCATGGTCGCCAACTGTTCTCAACTTGCAAATCGTGTTTTAATTGTTGTAACGACCACAACACATGGAATGTACGCGCTAACACTACATCACACTTACGTAGTACTATTCATTCAAACCAGGCCAGGGCGTAACCGCATCGCAAGAAGCCCATATTTTACCTTCAAAGTATTAACAACTATTAATATATATGTATGGATATCTGTAAAAGTTACTAATATATGTATATATCAATATATATACATTCACTGAATTGATGACGTCACAATGACAATAGGATATATTTGAATAAAATCGGACAATATTATCTATTACTTGTGAAATTTTCATAGTATTATTAAAAAAAAATAATAATAAATAAAATAATAAAATAATATTAGAACTAAAACGTTAAAAAAATTATTATGAATATCAATCATATTTTCCGACACAAAGTGCAACTCCGGCCCGCCTTTGCTTCCTTCTTTGCTATATCCGCCATTAATGGCTGTAAATTCAGCCCTTGCGTGTAAATCCTTTCCGCATACTTTTGCGCGCGCACATGTTACGTGTTTGTATGTATTTCTTTATTTACTTTTCAATATACTACACATAATCAATAGACGCATACATACACTCACACACACATGCATACGCATGCATACACACAGATCTATTTAAAATGTTTCATTGAGTTATTTACATAGTTTACGCATTGTAGAATTATAATAAAAAGTAGGAAAATATGAAAAACTGTTGTACGTTTTTTACGCCTTGTTCTTTTGAATCGATTAATCACCTGCCAGATGCACTGACAATCGGTTTAAAGTGAATCTCAGAGAAAGGTTTTCCTTAAAAAAAATAGATTAAGTCGCCTGCAGTGGTCTGTCTGGTCGGTGAAGCATTTCACGCAAACATCAAAAAACAAACAAACGAACAAAAGAACAAACAAACAGGCAAACAAACGAAGGAACGGACAAACAAACAGAAGAACAACCTGCCAACTTCGAACATATCTTATCTTGTCATCATGTGAACATTCTTTCCTTACCACAATGTTTTTCTTTTTCTCAATTTTTTCTATTTTATTAGCAAAATAAAATTCTATAGAGGCTTTTTTAGTTTGTGTTTGAAAATATTGTTTGATATAAAATAAAGTAGGGTGACAAGTAATGTTGCCTCTCAGCCGGGCTGCAGTTTGAACACGCTGGGGCTGCTAATTTCGATTCCGCGAAGTAAATCAAACTATTCCGACATTGTAAAAATAAAAGTTTACATAATTTTTTTTCAATTTTATACCACCAAACTTCCGTATTTCTAAAAATTTTAAAATTACCCGCTACATCGTTAATCACCTTTCGTTGCGTGTATCATAGTGCTTACTTCCGTCGGAAATAGGGAAGCTATATATTAATTAATAATAACATGAAATTGATTTATAAAATTTCTGATGAATGCCGATTAAACAGTTGTGTTTGCAGTCTAATTTAAGTCTTTTTTGAGAAGAGACAACGCTAGCTAGCAAGGCTGCAAATGGTTTCAAAGAAACTTGGTTAAAAAAAATGGTCGAAACTGAAACATTTAATTCAAAAAGTTTTAAAGAATTAGAAATTAGTTTTGATTTTTCAGAAGATGTTGGTTTGATTTGCAAAGTAATTAATTTGATTTAAAGTATGCAAAGTAAGCAGGCAATAAATATTCTAGTGGCAAAAATTAGGAAATGTGGAAATTAGATTATTTGAAAAGGCACATCAGACATAAGACTCATTTGGAGTCGGTGGGAAAATTGAAAAAAACAAATACTTTAACAGCTATTAACAAAATGATTACAAAATCTAGAGCAGAGAAGCGGATGAGGATTGAACTAATCAACTGATTAACAACGAAGTAAGAGCGAACAAGTAGATATTCTTATTAGTGAGCTTTTGTTAGCTATTTCAATGAATGCTTCAATGCTATAAGTCGTAGACATTCATAATCACATGGCTAAATATGTGAAACTCCCAGAAAGTTGAAATTGATAAAATTTATAAATTCTGAAAAACCACAAGTGCAGAAGGGAAAATAGTGAATGGAGTTGATCTAAAGTATTTTTTTTTATTTTTTTTAAATTTTAACATTTTTTTCAACTGAATTACACATATTATAATAAATATATAAATAAATGCTTATTTAAATGTTTACATATTTATGTATTTGGTAGCATTTAGTTACGAATAAAGTTTTCAGAAACTTCACAAACTTGCTTTGACTCTTGAAATACTTGCTCACTGAATATAATTTTTGCACACAGCTTGTTCTTCCTTAAAAGAAACATTGGTGACAAGAGACATATTGATGCACTCCAAACATGCAACGAACAGTTACCAGCACATGGAAGTCTTTTTGATTGCTCTCATATATTAAATGTTAGTTTGTACTGGATCATGTCTGAATAAGTAGGCATACACTTTTATATAGAGCTGAAATAAACAACACTGCAAAGCAAAGATGTCTGCTTTTCCTCTTTTTTGCTTTTATTATTCCTTTGATATATTCTAAGGTTTTGAAGCACAATTTTGTTGTTAGTATTATGTTGTTGTTGAAGTGATACTGTGCATGTAATGATTTTAATGTAATGTTGTTGGTATCTTTGGTGATGTTGTTGTTGATGTGATGATGTCTTACCGTAGCGTTATTATTGTAATGTTGTTGCTACAACATTTCATTGTGATGTTGGTATGAAAATATGATGTTGTCGTGTTTGTGTTGTTGTTACGAAATTTGTAATGACTTGAACGTACTAAGTAAACTCTCAACAAATTTTCCACTAGACCCATAAACCTTCCTCTAAATAAACTGAGTCTATTTAATTTTCAGTACACGTTTGAAAACACTTTAAACTCTTTTTATGCACAACGCATGCACACACACACACTCCACACACACGCACGTACACACATAATAATCATAATTTTTTTAATTCTAAAGAATAACTAATTTAAAAAATCGGAGTCCAACAATTTTTTTGGGGGGGAGCTCGGAATTTTCTTAAAATTTACAGCTTTTTTGTAACGAATTCCTCAATTTTTTTTCTAAGGTAAAGATAAAAATTTAGAATAAAAATTTTACTAGAATTAATCCTAACCCAAAAAAGTTCTCCAGTATTGGAGGAAGGGAGCGGCTTAAACCCAGAGCCTCCACCTTGACTGCCCATCTGATTTGAATAATAGTAATAATAATAATTATAACAACAATAATAATAATAACTACCATAACAATTTATTGTGCTTTGTTATTTGAAGATTTTCATTTATTTTGAAAAAATGTAATTAAGAATATAAATTTAAAATTACATCCCCAACTTCAGTGGTGGATCAGGAAAATTTTTATGGGTTAAAGGGATAGGCCTGCGACCGTTTGTGTTTTAGTTTTCAACGTTTTTTCCCAACAATTTAGCTGACTGATTCTTGATTTGCTCGTTCTATTTAGGACAACAATACTTCTGGAATTGAAAATTTTAATGAAAAAAATGTTGATGCTCACATCTCATGTTGTATTTATTATATTAAATTATAGAAATGAAACAAGTTTGTTATGTATGAATTCATGTTATAAATTTACATATACACATATCCACTTAGGTTTGTATTAGTATATAGCCTTGGATATTGCATATATTAGTTTAATTACTATAAGGATGAAAGGGTGCGACTAATGACCAGAATGCACCTACTTTGATTTCATGTCTGTTTTATTTTCAACAATAACTTTGATTAGGAAGGAAGGCACTCGTCAATAGAAGCTTTTGTGTGTGTGTGTGTTTATTCGTTTGTTTGTCTTTGTGTGTGTGTTTGTGTGTAAATGTTTGTGGTGTTTATAAACATTGCATCTGTAAGTACGCGGTCACGTGGTGTGCCGCTTGTTTTATGTTCTGTGTTGTCTTCACAACTCAGGCAAACTGTTTTGTTATTGTTTCTCTTCGATTTGAGTCGTGCGGCTGTGATTCGAAATATTTTATTATCATTTTTACAGCACAATCAAACCGAGAGGCGTATTGTGGTTTTGCCCAAAAAGTTGCTCATTATAACTGATTCGAAGCTGAAACCTCAAACTGAATTATCTGACTAGATCAAGATGTTAATCTAATATGCACGGTTAGGAAGTTCAATCAAATGATGGACAGAAAGTAACGGCATTTCTAAATTGAAAACATTTAGGATAAAAAATATAATTAGAAAGAATTTGAAGATATATTACTAAAATTAAAATACGTTGTAGGGTAATGGTAAACAATGGCCAAAACGATGACGATGATGAATATGCCGATGAAACCAAAAAATGATAATGATGATGAGAATGATGATGACGATGAAAACAAATAATGTTGATAAGGTTGATGATGAGTAGGACGAAAGCAAATAATGACGAAGATGATGACGACTAGGAGGATGACTGTGTGAGTAGTTAGTATTGATGTTGGCGGTGGGGCTGGGAGACAATTTGCATGTGCAGATCAAAATGATGAGGACGACGCTTCATTCTCTTGTTATTATTAATAATAATATTATTATTATTATTATATTATTATTATTATTATTATTATTACTGTTGTTGTCATTATTTTTTTATATTTTTCTTACTACAAAAACTACTTCAACTGTTAGAACGTATATTTACATCTTTCATTTGTTATTCAGATTTGTATATATTTATTTTTGCTCTGTATTTATGCGACAAAATCATACGTAATTAATTGAAAAATGAAGAGTAGAAGAGAAAATAATTCATATGAGAGTACGTATGTTATTCATACAACAAATTTGACAATATTTTTTTTATAAAAAAAAATTAAAGGTCAATCTCTCGTGTGCACCTGCTTCAGAGGTGTTAACGACACACACCACACACACACACACACACACACACACACACACACACACACACACACAGAGCCTATATGATAAATGGGCAGAGATTTCCTTTGCATTTGAATCCAGTCACCCAGTCACTGCAACAGCAGGACCAGGTGTCTTTAACCATTACGCTACCAGGCCGTCCATATTCCACTTTTTATATATAATGTTATAACTTTGGTTAGTAACGTGGAACACGTTGTAAGAGAAACCTGTTTGCAGTGACAGAGCCAGGAGGGAATGCGGAAATGCCGGGTTTCAAACCCCCCACCAGACTATGAAAGAAAAAAATATCGAAGGTTCTGTGTATGATGTAGTAATAAAGTAAATGAAAATAATCAGAAAAGGTCATTGACTTGAGAATTTTGAAAATCATCCACCAACTGAAACACGGAAATGCAAGTATTAGAAAAAAAAGTTCATCAATTTTAAAATTGCCTTCTTCCCACCACAAACTTAGGATCCGTCACTGCATATTTGGCCGTACAAACCTCTTGGGCTTCTGGTTTTAATTTAAATAAATGAAATGAATGTTTGTTATCAATGTCTCTATTTAGTCTGTTGATAGATGAATGTGTTTTGATCGCTTCATCTCCCGGTGCCACACCAGCTATTTATCGACAAAAGTAAATAAACACATTTTTCTACATACATCGAAAATAAAAACCAAGACGCCAGAAAAAAACGAACCAACTCCAAAGCAAACAACAAAAAAATGAAAAAAACACATGAAAAAGTAGTGAATGAATAAATGTAAATTAAAAAAACACAACAATAAACAAACAGAAAATGAATGAGAAAATGAAAAAGCAGTGAATGAAGGATAAATGAGTGAACGATGAGAAGCCGGATCAGAAAGAGATTGATGTTGTAATCACCTGCTGTCAGCAAAGGATCTATAACATAATTGTGAGTAACACTTAAGACGCGAACTCTCTCGTTTGATTTCAAAACTCGAATCCCGCCTACTATGGTAGAAAAAATATTCCGTGGATTAATCACAATCTTAACCACCTCTTTCTTAAATTTTTAAATAAATTATTTAGAAATTTTCCTGTAATTATCATTATTGTATTGTCGGTTTCTCGTCTCATCATCTTCATCACCATTTTCTACATCATCATTCTTCACCATATTCAACATCATACACATACAACATCATAAGTTTAATCACAACACAATCTGTTTTCTAGTGGCAATTTTGCTAGTTTAGTAGCAACATATTCATCATTATAGTCTTCAAAGTTTGTCGTTGTAGCTATTAACACCATAATCGTTGTTTTCATTATATCATCTTCATAACATACATTGGTTCTCGTGTTATATAACTAATTATCATTGTTACCATCATCATCAACGTCGTCATCGTCATTGTCATCGTCATCATCATCATCATTATCATCGTCATCATCATCATCGTTATCATCATCATACTCATTTTTTAAATTTTGTAATCATTATCGTTATCCTCACTATTCATATTTCTATCATCATTCTTATTTCAATCATACTCACACCCTCATTCTCATCATTTCTACATCACCATCATCAACAAAAACATCATCACCATTTTTTTCATCATCAACAGATAATAACAGAAATTTTTCATTCCAAATGGTATCATCTTTAACATTTACATAGCATGACACAAAAACAACATGACACATATCTTCTGCGTGCTTGGAAAAAATAACCTGCATCCATGTAATTAAACAGTTTCAGAATTTTTTTACGTATCGTTATAGTGAACAAACTGTCTAACCCAAATTCATCTCATCTATTCTTCAAAAGTACGTTAAAATTAGACCGTTATCATTATTAACGTTATCACCAACATTATTCTCATCATCAATGTTGTTCTCGTGGAACAATGCAATCTTCATCATCGTTATCATCCTTACAAACATCATCATTACAATTTATCACGAATTAATCACATTTTACGTCAATATTTTCTATAAAATTAATCATCATCATCATCATCAATTTCTATGGTAAACAAATGGCGGACGGCCGTAAAATTATTATTAGCGAACTTTTATGGTTTTTCAACCGTTATAGCGATAAATTTAATGATAATGATAAATTTAAGAGTTCCGTTATAAGTTTTTATACCGCAGCTGAATTTCAAGATGCTCACAAAGTTTTACTTTATGAACTTGAGACTTTAAAGAAAGAAAAGGTCAAACTATCTTCCAAAGATAACACAAGAACAGAAAAAGCAAATGACATAATTGAAATGTTCAACCTGACGTCTTCGGAAAAAATCAGAGATAATTTGCCGTTGTTTGCTGTTATTGTAATTGAACGTCTGCCCAATGATAGTTGTCAATTTGACTCTATAAGCTTAGTTGATAAATTTTCTAAAATTGAAAAAATAATAGATGACAATAATAATATATGCAAAAAAATATGGTCTAGCTCTTTAAAAAATAACAATAATAATATGGTTACAAATAATAGCCATAGGTATGCAAGTAGTGTGAAATTTGGCACTTCAAAGTCTAACTCTACACAGCCCTCAAAACCACCCAGTTCAGCAATAACCACTGAATGGGGCTCTAAGACTAACTTAATAAATGATGATAATTTCAACAAGAAACCTGCTAAAAACAATAATACAAATGATGATAATATAAAAATTAACTCACAGTCAGATGACAGTGATAATGATTTTAAAACTGTTGTTAATAAAAACAAAAAAAGAAAACTAACCAATATGTACACCACAGCAGTAAAAAGTAATATCAGAAAATGTTCAGGCAAATCAAAACTTGATTTGGGGTTTGCAGCTAATGATCCCCCAGTCAAAAAATCCATTCTTTATGTGGGCAATCTCACTTTCTGTAAGACTGAAGTTATTGCAAAACATTGGAAAAGGCTGC
>NW_008704124.1:1114414-1117052 GCF_000326865.2 Helobdella robusta | reverse complement strand
AGTTATGATAATTTTATAAATCAATTTTGTTCCAATAGTAATTTTAAAATTAACTCTTTTTCTTTTCTACATCTAAATTGTCGGAGTGTTACTAATAAACTGTCAGATTTACAAATTTTGATTAAATCATTTTCTAACATATTTCATTTCATTATTGTTTCTGAAACCTGGTTAAATGACGTTACATGTAAATTAGTTAATATTGATTCCTACAATTTTGCTTGTAAAAATAGAACAGGCGGAATTGGAGGAGGTGTAGGTATTTTTATTAGAAAAGACATTCCTTTTTGTAACTAATTTAATATCGATATTTGATGATGATCTTTCAGATAGTTTATGTATTAATGTTACTTGCAACTATTTTAAGGGTACAATTTTAGGCATATATCGACCTCCTGCTTCTTCCTTCGATGCTTTTTTAAGACATCTGGAATGTATTTTGGATAGGCTTAAACCTACAACGGATATTTACCTTGTTGGTGACATCAATGTTTACCTATCTAAATGCACTACTCAAAGTATGGCAATTAAAAATTTACTAGCAACTTACAATATTTCCTCGACGATTGAATTACCTACACGAGTAACAAATACATCAGCCACTCTAATTGACCACATCTTTAGTAATAGTTCTTTACCACATACAGCTGGTATTCTTTTATCTGATTTTTCGGACCATTATCCAATATTTTCATTCTTCAATAGCACAATTTGTCCTCTCAGCCACCTGGTATCTTAGGTACTCGTCATTTCACTACTAAAACTTTTGACATTATCAATAAAATTTTATCCATGACCAAATGGGATGATGTACTTGGATCTGAAAACGTTGAGGTATCCTGTCTGTCTTTCTATAATCACTTTAACTCTATAATTGATAGATATGCTCCAATCAAGGTAATTAACAACAACAAGCACAAAGGATGGATTACCAGGGACATCATAAAAGCCTCTAGAATAAAAAATAAACTATTTAAAAAATGTATTTTGAATCCCACACCTTCTAATCTAAAGATATATAAATACCACCGCAATCGTTTCACTAGTGTTATAAGAAAGGCTGAGCGTAACTATTATAGTAATATATTTTCTAACAATGACTCAAAATTTAAATGGAAGTTCATTAATTCGTTGCTTAATAATGCCTCTTCTCATAATATTTCTCAATTAATGATTGATGATAACGTTGTTACTAACAATTTGACAATTTCTATTGAATTCTTCTTCTTTTTCTTCTGCAGTTTTACGGCGTTTTAGCTCTGATAGTCTTTGTTGATTCTATTTTCTTTTGTGGATCTTCATTGACCCGTGAGGCAATTAAATGTTGTTGAACATGTTTATTTCTTTAATGAATGATAACAGGTTTTGTAATTTTTCATCTTTGAAAATTGATCGGATATCATTTGGTATTTGATGTTTTTTCCTGATTTCATTGTAATTTTGACATTCTATCAATATATGTTGGATTGTTAATTTTGTATCACAGTTCTCGCAAATAGGAGGGTTTGTTTTGTTGAGAATCCATGAATGAGTTATTTTAGAATGACCGAGTTTTAATCTATTTATGATGTTTAAATTGTTTCTACTAAGTTCGTTGATTTTGGTGTTTTGTGAACTATTTAGTTCTGGCATAACTATTTTGAGGAAGTTAGTTATTTTATCCCATTCTTTTTGCCATTTGGAACATATGAGGTCGTTTGTCATCACTCTTATGTCGTAATATGGAATTGGAATGTTTGATGGGGGATCCAAGTGCGCTTGTGCTGCCAATTGATCTACCCTTTCATTTCCTTCAATACCAATGTGGCTAGGAATCCAGATTAATGAAATATGATTTTTATTGCTTATTATATCATGTATTTTGTTTTGGATCTGAAGAATTAATTGATGGCGGGGATAGTACTGTTTCAATGCTAGGAGAGTTGACAACGAATCTGTGAATATCTGATAGTTTTTTCCTGTTGAATTGTATATGGAGGATAATGCCATGTCTATCGCTGTTATTTCCGCTGTGTATATTGAGGTGTAGTTTGGAAGATGCTGAGTACGACTGTTGGTAAATTGGTAATGAATCTGATGATTTGAAAAAGCAGGAGCTAACAATTCTTTGTTGCAAAACTCATTCAGGTTCAAATATTAATTAATGATTTTTACAGACGCTCCTACACTCATTCATTCACTCATTTATTTATGTATGTATTTATTCATTTATTGTTTCACCAAGTTATTTATTCCGTAATTCATTCGTTTGTTCGTTCTTTCATTTATTCATATTTATATTCATTCATTTGTTTATCTAACATCTAGCATCTATAACATTTGTCTATTTACTACAAAGTGTATTTACTTTTAACTCCATTTTACAAAATATTCTCCAACCTACTCAGCCAACTAGATGCATAAACTGTACGAATCTACTCTGTTTATGTACTACGAAATTTTCAGTTAATGTGTTGTCATGCTTGTCCTTATCGGGTTGTCATCTTGGTTTAGTTGCATTCGTCTGGACATTAGCATTGGTCATCGAGTAGAGAGCTAGATGTACATCATTTCCTCTTTCTTTTTGTTGCCGACCCTTCCACATGTTTTCAAAAAGCCATACTAAATATTTCTGCTCATGACTTAAAGCATTTTGTAT
>NW_008704124.1:1109462-1110302 GCF_000326865.2 Helobdella robusta | reverse complement strand
ATTACTTTATTGAAGCTTACTTTCTATCGATGATAATTACAATTCTTGTGATAATTCTTTCTTGTCTGGTAATAGCTCTAATTCTTTTTATATTTATAGTGTTAATGAATCTGAAATTTTAGATGTGGCTGGTAATATGAAAAATACAAAATCCTTATCTGATGATGAACTCAGCAACTATATAATTAAAAACTGCATTTACAATATTACTAAACCTCTTGCCTATATATTTAACTTATCATTTAAACAAGGTGTCTTCCCCACTGTATTTAAAACTGCTCGTGTTATTCCTATATATAAAAAAGGTGACAAACGTTGTGTAAACAACTACCGGCCCATATCTTTATTATCTCCATTGTCCAAGATATTAGAAAAACTCATGTATATTCGAATGCACAAATTTATAACAACTTTTCATCTCCTATCGGAAAACCAATTTGGCTTCCGATCTGGCAGATCAACTGAATTAGCCAATCTTCAGTTTGCACATAACACCCTTTCTAATATGAATGATGGACTTCTTACAATTGGCGTGTTTATTGATCTCAGTAAAGCTTTTGATCTCATTGATCACACTCTTCTATTACGTAAACTTGAAGCGCTTGGCTTTCGTGGTAAATCTCACTCTTGGTTTATGTCTTATTTACTCAATAGATACCAGTATGTAAGAGTTAATGATGTCAATTCCCATAAAATCTTGGTACCTAAAGGTGTCCCACAAGGGTCTATTCTTGGACCCTTGCTTTCTATATTGTTTATTAATGATTTGTTCTCTATTAAAACCATATTCAAAATTCTTCTTTATGCTGATGATGCTAGCTTTTTCTATTCAACTAAATC
>NW_008704124.1:1089005-1109412 GCF_000326865.2 Helobdella robusta | reverse complement strand
CTGTTTCATAAGATAAATAGAATAGAATCTGCAGTTCAATAACTTTTGATTTATTTCGATCTAGTTTAATCCTTGATTTTTGTCAAACTATTTTAATTTTTGATTTTTGTTGATCAATGTTGATTTTATTTGGATAGGGTGACTTTCTTACAAGTATTTGGTTGCTTTTTTAGTTTACCCCTCTTTTGAGAAAATAAACGAATTGAATTGAATTTTCACAATTATCAGCATTATCATCATCAGCATTATCATCCTCAGCAGCAGCAGCATCATCTTCATTCTCATCACCACCATCATCATCATCATCCTTATTAGCACCATCAACAACATTTTCACTGTCATATCATCATCATCAGGATCATCACTATTAATAATATTATCATCATCATCATCCTCATCATCTCCGTCATTCTCTCTCCTGTATGATTCACGAGAGACCTGCCCAACATATCATGATGATCGTCGTCTTCAATTTAATTAAATCACAACATCCACCCCTGACAACAGAATACTCGGCTGCCTATTACATTGATTGCATTATAAATTATAATTAGACTAAAATAATAATAATAAAATAATAATAATTTTTTTGACACTTTCAAGATTTTTGAAAAGTCCGAAACAATTAACATCAAATTTGTACAGGTGTTTTACCATATGTATCAATTATAAGAATTACCAGATATGTGTTTTACATTTTGGAAATTAAAATGTGTAGGTATATGACTTCTTATCAGAGTGGGATTACAGTTATATAGGAATGTATGCGCCTATATCATTTCAAGCCCACCGAACATAAACCACAACATGCATATGATATTAAAAGATACAAAACAATGATAAACATTACAACACAATACAATATAAAATAAAAAAATGCAGTTGAATTCAGTATATTGAAACACAATTCCATACCAAATTATTTTCTGCTTATTTTAAAATGTGGAGTTTATTCCAAAGATTGCAGGCAGCAAAAGCCTCAAAAACATCTGCACTAACAATCAAAATATGATCAATGATATTTTTCTAGATTTTAAAACGTAAAAAATAATAAATAAATTATCTGGTGTTGTTGTTGGTGTTATTGTTGTTGTTGTTGTGATAGGGAGTAGGCGATGACGTCATAAATCATTCCAGGTAATCACTCATCTGCTAGGACAGAGCAACGTCATCACACCGCAATAACAACAACAACAACATCGTCACACACAACAATATAATCACATCGTCATGACAGCAACAACATCACCTCAAATGACAACAACATTATAACAGCAACATATAATCAAAACAACAAACACCATCGTTTAATATAATTGTCGAAACATCATTGCAAAACAAACTAGCTAACAGTACAAACTAACATATCATAAATACACATTCTCAAAAGAACACTACACACACACAAACAAACACACACACACATACACCGCAAAAACCACACACACACACAAACACCACAAAAACCACACACACACGCACAAACACACATACATACATATACACACACTTACGCACGAACACACGCACACAGATAAACACACACGCACGCCGTACACACATTGCACACAGACACACACTACGGCAGCACAAAACAAAAGTACTAAAATGTAACCTACCTACATATGCATAAATAGCGAACGTGGCTTGCACAATGAATGACTGTCTTATAAACCAGTAAAAATCTAAATTACCAAACAAAAAGTTAATTGGAGTAAGAAAAATATCATTGATTTATTGCGGATTTTCGCACAAACGAAAAATATTGCCAAAATTTTTGTGAAAATTTACAAATATATGAATGAGATGGTCCACAAATAAGTGTTTTATAAAACGAAACGTTGTAGTAAAAAATCAACAAAACACAGAAGCCAAAATGTTAATAGAGCATAACGATAATAAATTCATGTACTTAACACAAATTATTTTTTTTATAACAACATCCAAAAGAACAGTCTATGGTGCCAAAACAGAAGAACACTGAAAAATATTATTTCTCCTTATTATGATTACCATTACGAACAGAAAATTAAGCAATGAAATATTACCCACGACAAAATATCATCATCTTCTCCAGAAACATCATCTATATCACAATACAACATCAACGATGTTTAACAAACCATTATATGATATCTCATAGACGATAGTTTTATGTCATTTGCGTAGGTATGAATGCAAGCCAAGCAGGGCTTTGCTTATAATTATACACTACACAGCTATCTGTCATGAAACGTATCGAATAGATTTCAGTGGATTAATTCAAACAGTACATATGTTAAGTTCAGTCTGTTGATTTATGAAACAATTCATTTTAAATTGGTCTGAATACTATCGATTTAAAACTTGAATTCTATGAAGGTATTGATTTTTATATAGTGTGCCTAGCTGGGCGCTTATAAACTACGTGTACGTGCTACATGTACCGACATATATTCAAAGTATTTCATTCATTCATTTCATTTCATTCATTCAATGATCCTCTGTAAGCCCTTAAGGTACCGTTGAGGCCGATGGTATTCTTCTATGTCTCCAAAATCCTTTTCTTTCCCTCGCCATCTTCATTGAGCTCAATGTTCCAGCCCCCGTCCATTCCGTGATATCATCCATCCACTTCCTCACAGATCTTCCAACTTTTATCTTCCAGTCCCTCTTTCTCATCAGTACTTTTTTGATCAGTCTGTCGTCTGTCATTCTGCAGATGTGCCCAAAGATACCAAGCTTTCTTTCCTTGACACTTTCATACACAGTTTTTGTCTTCCAAGTTGTTTTCTTATGGCATCGTTTCTTATCTTTTGTCTCCAACTGATTCCCAGCAACTTTCTATAACAATGCATCTCGAATGCTTCCAGTTTGTCTTTGTCTCTTTTTTTCAACGTCCAAGCCTCACATGCATACATCAATGTAGAAAACACACACGCTTCTACGATCTTTAATTTTGTTTTTGTAGATACATTACCGTTTTTCAATATTACTTTCAAAGATGCAAACATTCCTCTCGCGATTGCTATTCTTCTATCAATTTCTTTCGAACAATTATTGTCATTAGTTATGAGGCTGCCCAGATATATAAATTGGTTCACTTGTTCGAGCTTTTCTGCTCCTATCTGGAATTCATCATTGTTTCCACCTGCTTCCGAAATCATTATCTTTGTCTTACTGCTGCTGATGTGTAGTCCATGGTTTCTTCCACCATCGTACGTCAACTCGATCAGTTTCTGTAGACCCTCTGCACTAGATGCTAGCAAATCTATATCATCTGCAAACCTGAGGTCCCTTATCACTCTGCCTCCAATGTCGATTTCTTCAATATCTGCATTCTCCATTTTTTCTAAGGCTCTTTCCAACAGTGCTAAGAACAGTAATGGTGATATTGGATCTCCTTGTCTACTTCCTATGTTCGCTTTGATCCAGTCTCCCAGCTCTGTACCTACCTTTACCGCCATTGTTGACTCCTCATAAAGCCCTTTCAGCACCCTTATCATTTTTGTTGACACTCCCATACTTTCCAAAGCTGCCCACAAACCTTCGCGCCAGACTGAATCAAACGCCTTCTTAAAATCCACAAAACAATGAAAAGTTGTTTGACCTCTGCTTCCTGCATCTTCCAACAATAGTCTCAACATCAGGATTTGCTGGACTGTATTTCTGTCCTTTCTGAAACCTGCCTTCCTTCTCTCCTAAATGCTGCTCTATGTCTTTCTCCAATCGTTCTTTCAAGATCGTCAGCATGATCTTGCACATATGAGGGGTCAGTGCTATTGATCTGTAGTTGTTGCAGTCTTTCAGGTCTCCTTTTTTTGGCAACATGATCAAAATTGATTTACACCAATCTTCTGGCCATTTTCCACTGTCCCAGATTTCTTGGCAGATTTTGTGAATCTCATTACATACAATTGGTCCTCCCGCTTTGATCAGCTCTATGGGAATTCCGTCTCTCCCTGTGCTCTTGTTGTTCCTCATTTTCTTCATTGCTTTTATTACTTCCTCCAATGTTATTTCCGTTTCTTCCTCATTGACTACTTTTCTTTCTTTTAAAGCCTGTAACACCTCCTTTGTATACGTGTTTTTATCTGTGAACAGGTCCTTGATATATTCCGACCATCTATCTTTAATTTGTTGGCCTTCAGTTAGAACATTTCCATCCTTGTCTTTAATAATCCTTGACGTATTCTTCAGTTTTCCTTTTAACTGTCTGACTAGCTGATACGCCTCTCTTGTTTTGTTTTGTCCAACTAGTGCTTCTACCCATTCGCATCTATCGTTTATCTATCTTCTTTTATCTGCTCTGGCACTTTTCTTTATTTTGCAATACAGTTGTTTATATTTCATCTCATTTTCGTTGTTTTGTCTTTTTGTTGCTTTCAACTGTCTTCTTTCCTCTACGAGTTTCCAAGTTTCATCACTTATCCAGGGTTTTATTATGTTTTTCCCTACTTCGCATTTTTCGGCTGCAGTCTTAAGCACTTTCTCCAAGTTACTGACTCTTGTTTTCATATCGTACTTTGTTTTTGTATCCAATTTGTTTTCTATTACATTTCTGATGTTTTTTTAAAGTATTTGCTGTAATTTTATAAATAAGGACCCTTTCAAAAAATTACAAAAATTTCATTAGAACACAATTTTTTGTGAAAAAAATACCAATTTATTATACTGCAAGTGTTTTTATGATGTATTTTCTGGAAAAAATTAAAATTTCAATATTTTGAAAAAAAATATTGTAACAAAGAGCTTCTGATTATTACGTCTTAAAAGTTAATAATTAATAAAACTAAGTTTGAAAAAGAAACTCTAAAATAATGCCATAAAATAATAAAAGAATGTTATAGCACGCAGACTCTGCGATACATTTAACTAACTACCTGACAGCAAAATGACGATGGGATCGCACATACCTGAAAGAATCAATCACTCGCAAGTTAATCTTTGTATTCACTTCAGTGCACGTTGCAGTTTGCAAACAAGCAATAATTCTAGAGTAAAATTTTGTTTTACCAACATATTCGAACATTATTTCTGCGATATGATGATTAATTAGTGGTAGTTTAAGAGGTTTCACTATAATTCATATCTCTACTTAGACCCACATAGCATTAGTTTACTTTATTCAAGAATGTGCTTTTAAACCGCACACACAAACTCATAGATACACTGACAAACGTGGGCAAACAAAATTTTTAAATAATTAAACAAACAAATTGCCCGATATTAGGGATTGTTGCGATTCAAAACAAACATTCAGGCGCTCAATTAGATGAGATCATGTGGACGAACATCACGCAAACAAGTGTTATCAGAATACCCACCTACGTTCTTCCTACAGCCTGTTGCTGCTACTGACGCTGCTGCTGCTGCTGCTTCTGTTTATTTATTTCTCGTAAGAAACCTATTGAAAGATCACGAGCCGCCACTACATTATATTCAACATGCACCAATAAAGTATATCCTCACGTAGACTCTTTACACTCTTATTCTTGCTTTCTTCTCTCTTATTCATATTTTTTTCCATTTTTTCTTGCCTCCTTCTTTCTTATTTTTTGTTTTTTTTTTAATTTTATATTTTACTTCAACATGTTTCTACTTAAAAAGCAGATCCTGCTAAAAAGTCTCGTCGCTAAAATATCTAGTTGTTACACACATTAAAATGAATGAAGAACTCTCTCAAACAAATAAAAGTTTGTAGATTAATTAAAATAATTAAAATATATGACTTATAAAATTTATAAAATATTAATATTGTTATTATTTTAATAAATTAATATTTTGATAAATTAATGTTTTAAAAATTGACAATTTTTTTTTTCAATATCTAGACACAGATAGTAAAAATTCTATTAAAAATTGTTTGATGATGTTAAAAAAATTAGTTGAAAAACAAGAATTTTTATTTTTAAAACAGGTGTATAAATTATTTAAAGATCGAATAATTGTTTATTTGCATGCAAAAACTATAAATAATATATGTATTATGTATATTCACACCAATGTGAAAATACACTGAGATCAACTTTACCATCAACAATCACAAAAAATATCGTATCGTATCCATCATTAAAGTTAGAAATCTTTCTCGTCATAAAAAGTGCCATCGTCATAAATAAATTAGTAATTAATTAATTATTTATTTAAGGATCAAATGAACGAACGAACGAACGAATGATAAGATGAATAAATGAATGAACCGTTATTAACACGATCGTCATCTCATTCAGCTTTTCGTAGAATTTATTTGTCGATTCGTTTTAACTATAAAATTTGAATAGCTCCTTCGTTCAGAGGCATTCTACCGTTAAAAGTTGAGCAAATTTTAATAAAAGAATTTGGGAAAAAAATAAATTTGATGATTTTTAAATGAAATTTTTCAAACTCTATGAACTACTGTGACAAAATATAAACCGAAATTTGTTAATAAAAGACAAGAAAACATCATAAATTCGTTTCTTACACTGTGTTCATTTTATATCAACCATGTCAACTCAGACCATAACATTCAACATTTTATTTTTTTACTTTTTGTAATCAAAAAATATTAAAAAACAAAACATCTTTTTACATACGCACACACGTACACACGCTCACGAACAAACATCTTTTTGGGAGCATCTAATTATATTGATAACTTCATTTACTAATTGATCTGCAATGATGTTTCATCAAGGTTGGATTTTGAGATCTGGTGGCTTTGTGGCAACTGCTTCTAATTTTATTTTCAAAATAGAAAAAAATATATTTTCCGTCAAGTTTTCCAACAATATGAAACCAACAAATGAAATTGTTATAGCAGCAAATGTAGTAGTTTGCTGGAGTCAAATAAAATTGATTAAAAACCTAGTTAATGAAACAAGTTTGTGTGTTTCACAAGTATTGTCGGTAAAATGCAAAAAATTTTTGAGTAAAGCTATAGGGTGTCAGAGTCAAATGAAAATTTGTCCGGCTCCGACTGACTCCTTGAGTGAAAATTATCTCCAACATTCCTGACTCTAAGTTCCAACTGCTTAAATTTCAAAATTTTTGTTTAACAATGTAAATTAAACACCATTGCTAAATTAAAGACACTTGAACATTTTTTTTTAATCAGTCAAAGTAACTGTCAATATAAACATATTTTGAATTCATTTCAACTCACCCTGTATCGTGATTATAACAATTAGAAAAAAAAATTAAAGAACATCACATACTATAGTGAGATTTAAAAAATTGGAAACTACTGAATGAGTTAGGCATCCACTTAAGTCTGACCTTGAGTTGAGTCCAATTAATTATTAACTATTTTCAGTGGTTTGAAACCGCGTAAAAACTTGAATTATTTTTTTTTTATGTTTATTACGTTTGTAAAAATAAAAATCACAATTGTTTATACGTAAAAATATCAAAAAAAAGAAGAGAGAGCAGGACAAGAATAATGGATAATCTCGCGGACGGGTCATCTTCAAATGTTTAATGTATGCATTTGTCAAGTTCAATGTTGTTAAACGTATTTGCATTTATCAAGTTCAATGTCATTCAATTTAAATATTAACTCAAACAAAAAAACACACAAAAGCACATGCGTGCAGTACACCTTCCTGATAAAAATAACGTACAAAAGGAACCTTTGCAACATTAAAAATATGACGTCGATGACATCAAACACCACGTACCAAAGTGAATGTTGAGGTGCCGTGAGTTAATAAAGAACCAATTCTCATCTTGCTTGAACCACTGATCAAAAATAAACTCAATCCCGCCACCACCTTCTTCTTCTACTCGTAAATGTTTACATAAATGAAGAGTTTATTTGCACTTTAAAAGTTATTCTAAAAGCATGATTGAAATCTCATCAAACGTTGGTACGGTGTATGCTGATAACACCATTAACGATGTATAGATTAATAACGCATAAGACTGACACACACACGCGATGCATGCGTTTGACACATTTGCATTAAGAGTTACACGGAGTTATAATTGCGTCCAGGCATCGCGAAGACCGATGTTCACTGAAGCGTGTCCTGTCACACAATTGATCATCATCTACATGTCATTCACGAGCATCCAAGTGTGCATTTGCAGCTAAATTAAATAACAACTAATAAAGCAAGTGCAATAAAAAAAAAATTCAACTGGATTGGGCCTGAGGAACAAAAATAAGTTGGTTCGTAATCTCTGCCCGGACCAAAATGACAGGTGTGTGGTTTTCGTATGCGTGCCTAATTATTTGCGTGTTTGAGTGTATTTGAGTGTATTTGCAGGGCGCATGTAAAGTCAGATCCTACGCTAACTAACAGACGCAAGCATGTATTTATGTGAAAACAAATTTTTAACTGTTTAACTGAAATAAAATAAATCTGCATCTTGCTTCAACACGGTGTTGTTTGAATTATTTTTACGTTTGTTTACGTTTGTTAATTTGTTGTTGACAGAGATTTCAAATTTGTGTTTAAATCGAGGAGGCTGTTTGTCATTGTCACCCACCTCGGCAGTCCACGAAAATAATTTCCTGTTAAGGCATTCCGTCGTCGTCAGTTCATGAACCAGCGAACAAAAACACATAATAAAGTCATTAGCAATATTTTTGTTTCCATTAACCACTAATATCATTTTTATATGAGCAAATTATGCAAATTAAGTTCGTTGTTTTCATGATTGCAGAGCTATTTGTCGCGGAAATGTCTCGTTAGATCTCACTCAGACTATTTTATAGTTAAAAGTACGAATGTTATGATTTTATTTAGCTTAATAATTATAATAGTAATAATTTTTCACTCGTCTATTCATTTATTTTATTTTACACAGTTAAAATTATTGAAAATCTGCCGTTTATGTCGTCATAAGTTGCATGCAATGAAAATCATTTCATTAAAGTGGTGAAACTTTTGAATCAATCAGTGAGCAACTTTTGAGAGCTACAAAAACTGCCCTTCAAAAAAAGAACTCAAAATTTCAAAAACAAATTTTGAAAATAGTGCAGATTTGTTATGATTGATTAGTTTATGAAAAATTTTTTTGACTGGATCGGACTGAATCGGTCTGAATAAGTTATTTCAGATTTCGGGAATGTTCCACACGGGATGAAAATTACGTCATTCAATTTCCATCATCCCACACCATATACATAAGTAAAAACATTGCATCTAAAAACATTTTAAATAACATTCTAATAAATCTATTTCAAATTATAACCAAAATGTTATAAAACACAAACCCTTTGAAACAGAAAAATATTAATCAGCAAAATATTTATACTCAACAACAACATTAACAACAACAACAACAACATTAACACAACATTCGATAACATTATCAACAGAACGTTTCTTAATAGAATGGAAATCTGACAGCATTCGGGCGAAAATTTGAATAATTTTCAGATGCTGCTCCAGTTTGATTATGAAAGTTGTTTGAGGACTTACGTATGCATGCTGGATAGTTGAGATTTTCTCGTTTCAGTCTTTGTGCTTCCATATATATCTATTTCATTCAATATTTTTATTATATATATCAAAATATAGTATATCCGTTAAATTGATCGCTTAAGTCTATATTTTTATTATATATATCAAAGGTAAAGATATATGTTCTAGTCTGTATTTCTATGATATAAGTAAAAGTGAGATATATCTGTTTTAATCTATATTTTGTATCTTTAATTGAATATTTTTATGAGATATATCTGAATCATAATCACTAAAAATTTACTTTAAAAAGATAAATTAATTAAGTAATTAATACATATAAATACATATTTCCTTCTGTCTAGGGTTGTGTTGGCAGTTCTGAGATTTTTAAGAACATCTGCAAAAATTTTGTAGCCTCCGCTCGTAAACGTGAGTTTCGCAAATAGCAAATTGATTGGTGAAGACAATATTATTTCAATAAACATTCTGTTTCAACAGTTTTTAAACGACATATTTTTAGTTGTATTCCCCAAAAGTAAACATATTTCTATTGTAAGCTGTCTCTTTCTATGGCAAGCATTACATTTTTGCTGGTGAAGGTACATTATTAATAGAACGTTTTGTATTGTGTGATGTGTTATTGTTAGTGTTGGTGGTGTGGGGTGGTGCAGTGTGGTGTGTTGTGGCTGTGTTGGTGGTGTGGTGTTTTGTTTGTTGAGCATGTCCCTGGTTTTAGCGGCATGTTTGAGTGCGAGTGCATGCTGCTGAATATCTTCTGCCTCATCCGTCGTATAACTAAGCATCCTTTTGTGACCATGTCGTCTGCTTGTGGTGATGTGACGTTGTGTGTGTGTGCTAATGTTGGGTTGTGTGTGTTGGTGGGATGTTGTGTGCATGTTAATGTGATATTTTGTGTGTTGATGTAACGTTCCGATTTTTTTGATGTTATAATACTATGTTGTTGTTGTTGTTGTAAAAAAAAATTCATAAGTGTTTTGAATGCGAGGGTGTGATTTCATGTATTTTGTTAGTGTTAGTGTTATTGCGCCGAAAAGTTCTTAGCAACTAGCAAAGTTGAAAAATAAAAATTGAAAATTAAATGTTTTGCACATGAATGATCTGCCAGTAAAGTTTTATTCAATGTATACTTGAACGCATGTGCTCAAAAGAACATTAAAATGGTGTTAAAGATAGTCGGTACATCAGTTAAAAGTTGCTTGGATGCTTTTGGGACCATTAAATAAATCGAAGATGTGCTAGGGTACTTATCTAAAAATCATTTGCTCTATCTTTCTGGTTCTTCGAAACTATTTTCAGTTTGTTTTTATTGGTATTTTATTATCGCTCTTAACGGATTTCCAATAAAATGTCAACAAAAAGATGCGGCGTGAAAAGTTTTTCTGGTAAGTAACATTTAATGCTTGCCTCCTCTTCTAGTGAATCATCGTCTCCGTCTTAATAAATTATTTCTATCTGCTACTCACAAGGCAAAAAAACAACGCATTAATTTGGGGATTATTTTTAGTTATTTTTTCGTTTTAAATTTAAAATAGATGTTTCAATAATACAGTCAACAACACTGAAATTTATTTTTAATTTTATAATTTTGTTGTACAATAGAAAAACATAATTATAAAATTTAAAATACGATTTTGACAGAAAATAGACACTAATAGCAGCTAATAATCGCCGGTGCAAGATTAACAGACGTCTCGTCATTTGAACAAAGCTGCCTTCAACGTGATGTTATGAAATCGTTATCACGCGCAGTTTTAATGGCGGGCTGAAACGCCAGCATTCATCGCGTCACGCAAAGTTAAACGCATGCTATTAGCCGCTCAAGCTATTGTTCTGCTCTTTGTGGATTGCAGCTGCAACTTTAGTTTCCTCTTTTTGTAACGAACTTGTATGCTGGCGTCATGTCTTAAATGATTTTATTGGTACATTATTTTAAGAGAATGCAATGGAAGATCGTTTCAAGATGAGCATAAAGTTTGTATTGTCAAGTCCGACTAGATATTTTTTATTGAAAAAAATTATTCTGTAGAAAGCATCGTAAAAATTGAACGTTGAGGGTTATAAATAAGAGAGGTAGGCAGCAGCAGACGGACGTGGACACATGGAAGAGAGGACAGGAACGTAGGATGGAGGGGATCGGGTTAACTAAGATTAATATCTCCACGTCCGCACATCTCTTCTTTCCATTTATCTTCACAACCATCTCTCCTTCGTGGGCGCGCACAATCCTTCACACTTAATGATCAAATGAAAATTCTAATTTTTACATGCAAGTGTTGGTTAATAAATAAACATAGACATATAATTAAGATGTTAATTACTTTATTTAATTGTTAATATTATATATAGATACACCAATATATCTCATATTTTGTTGCTTATATACACATATACATGCGGTATTTTTGTGGTATGCTGTGTTATAATAGGATGGGGGAATTTTCACAAAGTTTTTTACTTTGTAAGTAGTCAAGTGACCTCTTTAACATTCATTTCTTCCTTTTTTTACTTTTATTAATAATGTCTATCACTTGAATTTTTCAACAAGTAAATATTTTTGAATTTTTTAAGATATATGTGTTAATACAGAACTATACATTACAATTACAATATTACAATTACAATATTACAATTACAATATTACAGTTACAATATTACTATTACAGTATTACAATTGAACTGTTAGATATATATTATATGAAATTTTATTCAGTTTTGGAAAATAAATTTGGTCTTGTTGGCAAAATTATACCAAAATTATATTGTTTTTAAATAATTAAATTATTGATGACAAACTCTTGTTTAACAGTTTAGAAAATCAATTTATAAAAAGACATGTCATAGTAATAAAGACTAATTTAGAAAGCTAAATTCTAGAAATAGACAGGAAGCATTTAAAATAATGATGGAAATGTTAGGTAAAGGTACCAGTACGTTCATAGATCGTTTCATGACTTTTGGTTTCATGATATTTTATATTTCTCGCAGAAAAACGAATTGGGAACATTCTTATTTATTCAGACACTTTTCAATTCTGTAAATTTCTGTTTCATTTTTGATCAAATATTTTATATTATCGATATAAAATTAATCGTGTGTACGAAAAATTTTTTGAAATAAGCAAAAAAGAACATTCAATTTGAAGATTTTGAGACTACCATTTCATACTAATGGCTGGATAGGTGAGCAGAGTGTCACAATTACACTCTGAGGTCTGAGGCACATTATTTTATTGAAAACTGAAGTATGTGTGTGTGTTGTGTGTGTGTTTTGTGTGTGTGTTTTGTGTGTGTGTATGTGTGTGTGAGTGTGGTGTGTGCCTCGTGTCTGTCTGTGTGGTGTGCTACTTCAAGCGTGCATTCGTTGTTTACAAATACGTGGCTTGAATGTTAAAACGTGGCATGCTGAAAATGTTGAAGAGAAAATGTTTCTGGAGATGAATCAGTTATTTAAAAAACGTTGACTGTTTAGTTATTAAATTTTAAATGATATTCTTTAAAATATATTTTCAAGTCAATGAGTTTCAAAACAATATTTTACGAAAAAGAAATAAATTTTATTCGAAAATGTGAAATGGATGTGATCGAGCGTTCTTCTTTGAGAAGGTCGACCGCATAAAACATCGACCACACACGTGCACTGCGCAGCTTTTTGAAGAGGCATTTGTTCTTTATCTGCCTGGTTCCGTTGAAATCAAATACAGAAATGAACGTTACGATATCCAGATACTTGAGTGTTTAAGTAAATAAGTTTGTTCACAGCAGTTAATACATTTCAATTTTGTGGGAAAATCGCATTTAGATTATTTGCAAATAATAAAAAAATGTAATATGGTTGCAGTGGAATGCAATTTCTAAATTTGGTGCTTGTATGCTCATAAATGTGAAATTTGAGATTTGTCAAATTAATGGAGTGCGAAATGTGGTCGACGGCAGCGCTACAGAATGGCGTGGAGTTGCTTGTTTCATGTTGAACACTCATTTCACCACCATACATCATGTATAATAATTTAAAAAAATAATAATAAACTAACCTTCATGTGGCAAATTTTATTTCATAGACGCGTTTTTGAGTTAAGTTATAAAATTATTCAACACAAATTGCCCTCATGAGAAGGTGAATAATTTGTAATTAATAATACATTTTTTCCATTTTAGCCAACGTCAAATAGAAAAGTTAGTAATTAACTTTCAAAAAATACTCCTACCGCTAAGTTAATTAAACTTCCCAAATTATAAAGGTTTAAAACATTCAGTTTGAAAAATTAAGCAAAATTAAAAAAGTAAATTTTTTACGAACATTCATTACATCATATACCGTGTCGTTTTATTTATTTGTCGGATTATTGGCAAGCAACGTTATTTGCATTAAAGCTGCAGAAGATAAATCATTGCATAAATACGTCAAGAATAATTTTTAGAGTTAATTATAACAAACAGACAGTGAGTGAGTGAATGTTGAATGTGAGCCTCTTCGAATGATCAAATGATAGAATGATAGATCTTCAACAACCTCCTCCGTGCACTACACATTCATTTTCTACTTGAGCATGCCAGCACACCTTCTCATAATCATATATGTACAATGTACCATACGTGTATGAGTATGTGTATGTATTTATACATGCATATATAGATATATATATATGTGTGTGTGTGTATGTGTGTGTATGTGGTGTGTGTGTGTGGTGTGTGTTAGGTTGTATGTTATGTAAATCGGCTTTACATTAACTACTAACATATATATATATTTACATATTTACAATTTCGAAGTCAGCTTAAAACTTATTTATTTGCACAATGAACGTCCGTCTTATTTGTCTGTGATGATTCAGTAGAGCTTTTGAGTTTCAACAATTAAAAAGCGTTGTATTTAAATTTACGTAATAATATATATATTTGTTTATTATTTACAAATTTTTATTTACCACAAAAAAATGGCTTGGAGACCATACAAGCTTATTAAGCTTTAAAGGCCACCAAAAACAAAAATATATAATTATAATATATATATATATATATATATGACATATATATATATATATATTTTACAATATTCTATAAATTCTACCGAATGTTTGGCGTTCTACTGCTCCATCTCTCTCGAGAATTAGAAGTTAAAAAAACGCCAAACATTCGGTAGAATTTATAGAATATTGTAAAAATTATGGTCTATTACCAACATTTACTCGAAGTTCTGCGACCAACCGACGTAATCTAACAATCGAACAAGATCGCGAGCAGCGACTGTTCCATCTCTCGAGAATTAGAAGTTAAAAAAACGCCAAACATTCGGTAGAATTTATAGAATATTGTAAAAATTATTGTCTATTACCAACATATATGTATATATGTATATATATATATATATATATATTATATATATATATATACACTGTCAGAAATGCAATTATTGATGAAAATCACAACACAACATGTTTCGCGTTACTTAACTTGTTAACTTCCTGTTTAATTTTTCGATTTTTCTAACGATAGATAGTAAATAATTTTCAAGTTTTTTTTAGTTCAAAACCAAAACTTTTTTATTTTAAGCATGATGGAACATTTAAGCATGATGGATCAAAAAAGCTTTCTTCGGGATTCCTAGACCAACTTCGTTGTGTATGTGGGCGAATGCTCATGCATATTGTTATAACCGCGAATATGATCGAAAAGCGCTTTATCATTTGTTATTCTAACTATTATTATCTTTGCCATATTTGTAATTTTTGGATTGTAAACCATAGAGTGTAAAGAAATATTGTATCTATGATTATAAAATCGGCCAATATGTACACCCTGCGTAAGTCAGGTCGACAAGTCAGGTTTCCAGAAGAAAAAGCGAAGTCCTAAATGTGATTTATGTAGTTACTTGGATTAGTTCATTGTTTCTATCACTGCTGGCATTTAAATAAACATTCAATAAGATTTGTGCTTGAAGCAGTTGTGTTCACCTATCGGAAATCTTGAAGCTACGGAATAACGAATATTTGACGACGATCGTTGGAAGCTACAACACTGGTGTTGGAAATATAGAGATCATTGAAGTTAAAACATCGGTGTTGGTAGTTACGAAGTCAAGGATTTACAACAATATATATCTTGTTCTTCTACAATGTTAATTCTTTGTTTTTTAATTTAATTAGTTATTACGATCTTCAACTTTGTGCAAGACACTTTTACGTGTCACCATTATCGATGATTCTTCTGATTCTAAATTTATTAGTAGGAAGGATTCCTAGTGGACATTGTTGAATATTTATTATCGGATGTCTTTGTTCTATGAGTATTGACTCGGCTAGTCGTAAATTATAATAGTTGTTATTGTAATGTAAGATTTCAACATTGCGGTTCAAGATTTGTCTGGTAATTTTAGTTTTGTGTTTCTCTTTCATGTAATTCTTTATAGCGCCAGTTTGTACGTGCATTGTGAGTCTTCTCGATAGCTTGGTCGTCGTCATACCAATGTATTCAGAATTATGGTGCCCACACTCACCAATATTACATTTGAACGAATATATTAGATGGCTTATCCATTATCAATTCTGGCTTACTAGTGCAGTTGTTTTTCATCTCGACGAGAGATGACGTTCTTTGGTTAGAGTAGTATATTCGTAGTTTAATACTGTCGTTTTCGTTGGTTGCTTGGACGTTATTTTTTTATTCTTTTCATGATTTTTTCATCCTGTTCGCTAGCGGTTGACATGTGGTTCTTATAATATATTACTATGTTATTTTTGTTGTTATTGTTAGTTGCGTTGTTGTTGCTGTTGCCGTTGTTTTCCTGCTTCCCATGTCAGATGAGTGCTTATAGGCTTGGTTTACAAAAGCAGAGATCATGCTCTCGAGATATGTTTGACAACATTCACAATTTCCATTAAGACATAAAATTTTACTTGTTGCTAAAGTTTTAAATTCATTACGAGTACTTTGTATTAGTACGTCTAGGAATGGTTGTTTGTTGTCAGTTGTTCTTTTAATTGTAAACTGTAATTTTGATTAATTTAGTCGTTGTAGAAGTTTATCTATTTGATCATATTCATCGTATGTAACGAATATACCATCAACATATCAGCAGTATATATATTAGGCTTTAACTCTGGTTCTTCTTTCATTAACATGTCCAGCGAAGAAGTGTCTCAAAAGTACTCCCAATGGAGAGCCTATTGCTACACCGTCTATTTGCCGATGTAATATGCTAACCGAGCCGATGAAGTGCTTGGGCTGTACATATTCGTAGCAGCTCCTCTAATTCATCTTTTGGAATTGGTAGTGGTGAATAACTAGAAGTGTATATCTTATCTATTGTTATGTTAATTGTATTCTCTTCGCGACCATTTGTGAAAAGTGACTCCACATTCAAAGATGCTGGGTGGTTTTGCCGTAGATAAAAGATCTATGAATTTTCTACTTGATTTTAGGTTGTAGCTATAAGGTGTGTAGGGCGTAATTATTTTGTTGTGCGTTTTTGCAGCGGGGTATGTGATTGCAGGTCTTTGGCTGATTATTGGTCACAGAGGGTCGTTGGCTTTATGCGTCTTGACAGTACAGTAAGCATATCCTGGTTAATATTCGTATGGGTATTTGTTTTTTCAGTTCTCTCGTTATTTCGTCGATATTGTCGTTCGTTCGATGATAAACATTTAAAACGTGCAATTGGAATCCTTTCCACTAATAAATTTAGAAACAGAGGAAAGACGCCAGAAAACGTTCGCGTAGATGGCAGACAACAGTTATGGAGGAGATGGAGGCAGTGGGTGGTGATAACGCTTGATAGTTGCATCCACTTCCGGTCTTTAACAAACACGTCCTCACCAATCCATCCTTGCATCTCCTTTCATCAACAGTCCCGTTCAACTGTCGATATCACGTGACTTGTTTGCCGGCTGCTGCTAAATGGAATTTTGATTGCAGAGAGATGGCGCAATTTCGTTGATGATGCTGAGGAGGAGAAAACTATAAGTAGGTGGTGATGGTCCTTTGTTGGTGACATTTTAATAAAGCATTGGTGGCCGTTGTGATGATGATGATGACGATGATGATGACGACGATGATGGCAGTGACTATGATGATGGTGATGGTGAAGATGACGACGATGACCATGAAGATGGTGGTGGTAATAAGAGTGGTGATGATGATGTTCCGCAATGATGATGAAGATGATGATGTAATTCTGATGATGAAATGATACTTAGAATGATGACGATGGGGATGGTGAACGGTGACAACGGTGACGAGAAATAATGAGAATAAAATAAAAAATAAATATTTATAATAATGGAATGTAAGTGACGACATCATCATCGTCTGACAGATTGTTAACGATGATGATGATGACGAAGACGACGATGAAGATGACGACGATGAAGATGACGACGATGAAGATGAAGATGAAGACGACGGTTTGTTACCATGATAGAAATATTAAATCAAATGACAAAATTAACGCTGCAGATTAATATCATTTAATGACGACTATTAATCAATGAACGATGATAGAAACAGTGTTCATCAAAACGATTAAAATGATTACAAACAAAATAGGTTATCATCAATACAATTTTATATACAAACAATAAAGAATTGAAAATGTGTGAAATGTAACGTGAAACAATCAGAGCAAGAACAAACTTGATAGGTTGTTATTAGCATCACTAAATCTTCAACATTTTATGAACTTTTTCAAAATATTTATGAAAATATCAATCAAATAAACTCAAAGAGAGAGAGAGAGAAAGAGAGAGAGAGAGAGTAGTTTGAAAAAACGTCATATTTGTAGTGAAATTTTGCTGTAAATATAATATATAATTTAATGATTTACGACAACTTTACTTACAACTCTTATAACATTTATATAAGAAACCATCACGCATGTTTGTAATTTTAAAAACAAGATTAAGCAAAAACTAGAAACAGTGATGACGACGATTATGAATGGAACGCCGTGCAATTAAGCTGATGAATTGAATGACCTATCGCCGAGTAGTTCGTCATACGGAGGGTAATGCTTCTGCCGGCCAGCAATCTACTATCTTATCACCCCTTTTAATAATATCAAAGGTAGTCCAACCTACCACCACTCAATCACCCTCCTACAACCATACGTCGTTGTTAACTACATCATCTGCTTGTTGGTGGTTTATTTATCAGTGGTGTCTAATTCTTATGCTGCACCGTAACAATTTGTTGGTAGTTCTGTTGTGTTGATTTTTTTGCCTGGGTTACAACATTGACGTTGATTTTATGTTTTTTGAAAGGTGCAACATGCTTTTTATTTACAATTTAATAACTTAGTGTGCATAAACAAACAGAAATAATAATTATAATCCAAAATATTATCCAAATGGTAGTAATTACAAATTTAACGACGATCATGTTAAACCCAGTAAGATGTAAAATAATGTACGACTGAAAATTACGGAAACCATTTAATGTACTGTATATATAGAGATAAATAGAGATACGCACAATTCGACTGACTACACAAGCACAGACACATTGCGCGTGCCAGTCGATTGTAAATCAGATACGTTTTGATGATGAATTCTTCTTCGTATCAGCCCGATTGTGCAATTATTTTAGCTGCATCACGTTCGTCAGGAGAAATTAATGATTAATTCCAAGTACTCCATTACGATGAGAATGAAATTTCAAAATATTTTCTTCAAAGCTAAAAAACAAATTTATAAAAACATTCCAAAGACATTTTTTTAAATACAAACGATTGAGTTTCTATTTTTTCTAACATGAAGGTTAAAATGTAGGCACCGTCAAATTTTTTCAATGTCATTTTTTTTGAAAATTAAAAAAAATGTTGCACCAAATATTGAAGAGGTATCTTAATGTGAATGAAAATTTAATTTAACTGAGGTGATATATTATCTAAGTTTAATGTTTAACATGTGCGTGCAAATGCAGACAACAGATCAATGAAAAAAATAATGTCGTCAGTGAAGCGACGGTGGTTGGGTCAACTGCAGATGCCACATATCTTTCTTCTATATTTACACTGACAATGCATGCCATTATAAGCACAACACATATAAAAACCTGCAAACATACACACGTAAATACACACAAATAGATACACACACAAACATATACACACACAAATACATTTATAAATACATTTACATGTATAGCACATACATTTAGGTCAGCATTTAGTTTATTCGTTTGATACTACTACGAAATCAATTATTATCCATATTTCACACACACAGACACACACACACACACATACACATATAGGGCTGATTAATCTAATTCCGTATCTCAACAACTTCAACGCATGCTCTTGGGGTAATATTGTTGTTTTAAATTTACACACACACACACACACACACACACACACACATTTACACATATGTGTATTAGATGTAGTTTGTGTGTGTATTTGTGTGTTTTGTGTGTGTTAGGTGTGTATGTATGTATGTATGTATGTATGTATGTATGTATGTATGTATGTATGTATGTATGTATGTATGTATGTATGTATGTATATATGTATGTATGTATGTATGTATGTATGTATGTATGTATGTATGTATGTATGTATGTATGTATGTATGTATGTATGTATGTATGTATGTATGTATGTATGTATGTGTGCAAGTGTGTGTATGTATGTATGTATGTATGTGTTGTGTGTGCGTATGTGTGAGTGTGTGTGTATGTATGTGTGAGTGTGTGTGTATGTATATGTGTGTGTATGTATGAATGTGTGTGTATGTATTTGTAACAGATTCACACAGGCATACACACATATGAGACAAAGTTTGGTGGAAAATAGGCCGTGCAAATTGTCTGTTAGCAAATATTATAATAATTCCTTTCATTGTGGATCGAGTGTGAGTAACTGGAGGTGAGGACTGTTGAGAAGATCAAATCAAACAATATATTTTATAATAATGCCGACAATGATGTGATGATGATGAAGAAGACTGGTGACGATGATGAAGAAGATGGTGACGATGATGAAGAAGTATGGTGACGATGATGAAGATGATGATA
>NW_008704124.1:962641-1088645 GCF_000326865.2 Helobdella robusta | reverse complement strand
GAGATGGACCTCTGACTTATCCCAACACATTTGAAAAAAGTACGTAAATACACAGATTTCACCAACACACACAGACACACGCGCAGGCACACAGACATACACACACTCACACACACATACACACGCACATACACGCATATTGACACGTTCGATGAACAACTGTTGCAGACGACTTGCATCCACCCCGACAAATTTGCAACTCGTTCATTTCATCTTGGCTCGCCTAATTAAGTTTGTAATGTTTAACGAAATAAAAAAAAACTTTACAGGGAGGCGCGAATAGAAAAGATAAATTGCCAAGTGCAAACATGCAACGAGCAATTAAATGGCATGCAAACATGCAAGGATGTGAACATGCAAACATGCAAAGATATGAACATGCAAACTTACAAACAAGCAAACGAGAAAACGTACAAACGTTTAGATCGCACAAACGTGCAAATCGTCCAAACTTGAAACAAACACACAAACATGTGAACACGGAAGATGCAAACATGCAAACGCGAAAACATATGAACTCGTGAAATGAGAACATGCGAACGACCGAACAAGCGATGGTGCAACAAATGAACATGCAAACTATTAAATGTTCAGCCATGCAAACATACAAACATGTTAACATGAACGTGCATCGATATACCAACAACTACTAAACAGTGTAGACAACAAATGTCTCTTTTTGAAACGAATTTATTTTTTCTGGCCGTACAAAAAACAAAAAAAATATTGAGAAAGTAGAAAAACAAATGACTTCCTGGAGTTTTTTATATTGCTTGTTATTTGCAAGTAAAAAAACGGTTAGTTTAGTTGGTTGGTTACCTTGTTGATAGTTAGTCGGTCGGTCGGTTGGTTAAATGATTGGTTTTTTGGTTGGTTGGTTGGTATGTTGGTTGGTTGGTTGGTTGGTTGATTGATTGGTTGGTTGGTTGGTTGGCTGGCTGGTTGGTTGGTTGGCTGGTTGGTTGGTTTGTTGGTTGATTGGTTGGTTGGTTGGTTGGTATGTTGGTTGGTAGGTTGGTTGGTTGGTTGGTATGTTGGTATGTTGGTTGGTTTGTTTGTTGGTTGGTTGGTTGAACGATTGATCGGTTGATCGGTTGGACGGTTGGTTGGACAATCGACATTCGGTCGGTCGTCCGATTTGTCAGTTGGTTAGAAAATTTTAATAAATGTTTCATTTTAATGGTTGATTAGTTCTTTGATTGATTTATTGATTATTTGGTTGAATGACCAATCAACCGGCTGATTAATTTATATATATAATTTTAAATTACAAATTGTTGTGCTGTTTTTTGTTTAAATGTTATATAAAGGAATTTTTTTTTCTTCATTTGATTTTATAGTGCAATGTGGTTGAGTAAACAACCAACCAACCAAAGCTCGTTGGATTGTCAATAAATATATGTTTGATTATCAACTGGTTGGATGGTTAAACAAGTTAATTTCTATGCAGCCTGCCAAACATTTTGTTTTTTACTTCTCATATCTGATTATTTTGCAGTTTCTTTTCTGATTTTCATGTTTGCGTGACTACAAATTTGTGCTACACATTTGCATGCAGCTAGGTTTGTATGTGTGCTATGCAATGTGCCTGAAAGTCTGCGGTTTTATTCGAACTATTGTGCTGCAGCTGTATAGTTCTTTTTTTGTGAATTATGGTTTCTTAACCAAGTGTGTTTTTAAAATGCTAACAAAATTTTCAGCCTAATTTGTTTGATGCTCATTTCTTTTTTCTATCGTAACCTCTCAATCAATATTACGGTGATGTCTTTTATTATATTAAATTCAAAGAAGCATAGATAATTTCATAATCATTCGTTTTCATCACTCAAAATGTAATTGAGAAAATATTTAATCTAATTAATCTTCTAACCAAGCACGTTTCGTCTGCGTTCGTATGAAACACGAGCTGGAGCACAGCGTGTACAAGATGTTCAAAACGTAGTACACACAATACACCTTTGTACTTTAGCGTCCAATGTGTAGTACAATGTTGTACGATGGTATAGTAAGTACAGTTAGGGTAGAACACTCGATCATTGATAGGCTCAGGTTGATTGACATGTTGTTCAGGTACGTACTCGTCGCTACGATCGCTGCGTTCCGTCTGAGCATGAAAGTTATTTGCAAATATGTATTGATATTCCAATCTATTGTGTTAGTGCATGTTAGGCCTTTCGTTATTGCTACATTTATTTTACTGTTAGACAACAACAACAACAACAATAACAAAAACAACAACAACAACAACTATCCTAACGTTATCGAACGTTAGGATAGTTTTGTTGTTATGTATCAGGATATTTTTGTTGTTGTTGTTTTAATTTTTATAATATTGGGATATTGCTGTTGTTGTAATTATTGTCACAATGTTGTTGTTACAAGCAATACAACTTATTTCATTAACATTTATAAAAGTGTTTTGTCAGTGTCAGTTCAATTTCAACGCTGTTAACATCATTTATTATTGCTGTTGTTATTATTGTAATTTTTCTTTTTCTAATTATTATCATTATTATTACTATTATTTCTTCTTTCCTCTTCTTTTTATTATTATTACGATTATAAAGGTTTTTCAAGCTGGTACAAACAAACCATATCATCTGCGATCTGCCTCTTATAAATTTGTCATTTCCTCATTCTCATCATCATCGTCGTCGTCATCATATCGTTTTTGTTCATTAACATCATCATCGGCAATCAATGAAGCATTCATTCTCATTAACTGCAATATACACTTCCATGACCTTTCATCATCATCATGACCATCCCCATCATCATCCTCAATATCAAACTTATCATCATCAACACACACACACACACACACACACACACACACACACACACACACACACACACACACACACACACACACACACACACACACATATATATATATATATATATATATATCATTATCGTTATAATCATCGATCATTTGATAAATCATCATCATCGTCGTCGTTGTCGTCCTGACCATCACATGCATGAGTAAAAATTAGTCTACGAAGTTCTTACCGCGTGATTCAATTTTATGTTCCACTTCATTCACAGTAATATCCTGAATTCCACATGACAATATGTATAAATGTGTGTGTGTATGTGTGTGTGTGTATGTGGTGCGTGCGTGCGTGCGTGTGTGCAAGTTCATGCGTCACACACACTTTCTCAATGAGAGTGTGTGTGTCAGTGTTGTGTGCGTGTTTGTCAGTGTGTGTGTGTGTGTGTGTGTGCGTATGAGTGTGACGATAACATTTCTTAAGTTAATAATAAGGTGAAATAAAAAATAACATTAGACGAGAATTTTTTACATTTTTTTTTTTGAAGTAACGCTCAACCCACTATTACATGAATGGGTCGGTCGTGTTCTCTCATCAACAAACGTTCAAGTCTGCGCTTGAGTTTTGCAGTGCAATTTTCGGTGTTACATTATTATTATAATTATTATTATAATTATTATCATTTGTTTATTTATTATTATTATTAAAAATATTATTTTATGCTGTATTAATATTGTTGCAGCTGATGTTTTTGCAATACCTACCTCAACTCTCAGAACATGCTCGTGTGGTTTTGGAGGAGGAAGTATGTTGCCCTAATAGCTGTTGTGCACGTTCAACTTTTTTATCACTATGTTACACGTGCTATACTTGAAAACAATAACTCTTCAGATGTTAATAGCGGAAAATGTAATAATATTTGTCCAGTTGCTTGTGCTACTGATACGAAATTATTTTCATTATTCTCTACAACTTCAATATTTACTGTTAATTCATAAAAATTCAACCGAATCCACAGCTTGTGAATTTATTATTAATCAGGCTCTGGAACAGGAAGAATGGAATATTTTTGACTGGCCCTTTGAATTCTAAATCAGTAATTAGTTGAAAATTGCGGAAAAGATTACATTTTTAAAAAGTTTTTAAAATAAATTCCTAAGGCTACGAGGCTATCTGAGTTTAAAAAAACCGTTGCAATAAGTTTCCTAGCCATTGAAACAAATAATAATACTACCACGCTTGGAATATTTTTAAACATACCAGTAGGGCCGCAGAAGCAAGATGAACTTTCTGTACACTCAAATGCATGAAAATTTATTCGCGATTAACAGCTCAACACCACATTCATTTGCATCTCCGAAGGCTTGAAAACGTTTGTTAATTAATAATTCTTCCATTGCATTTTGCTTCATAAATAAAAATTTCACTTTTCGTAAAATAATTTTTTCTATCAGTTGTTTAATTTTCGCATGTGAGAGAGGGCCGCATTAATCAACCCGGATTTAATTATATAAATGGTAGATATAATTAAATAAAAAAATTAATTTAGCATGTTGATTGTAGATATGTAAATGTTGTAGTTTCGTAATTCCTCAAAACTGGTTATGATTTGAATTGAAAATGATAACGAACACACCACCTGAAATGATGAAAAGATTATTGAGCCAGGAACACCGGCCTCATTTGCTGGAGCACCAACGTATGTCAATAACGCAGACATTCATAATTTGTTTGGTCGATAGAACTTTGTTCAGTGGAATGTAGTACCGTGTAAGGTATAACACGTTTGTTTTGTAAAATCAGTTTTGAAATTATTATATTGATTTAGTGGAAATTAGTGAGCATTTCAAGTATTTTATTTTCCTTCAAATTTTCTATCTGATACGAATGTTTATTATTATTATTATTACAATAATCATAATTAACAATACTACTAACGATAATAATAATAATATTATTATCAGATTGCAAGACATTTATGAAGAAGCCATTGAAATGTATGGTATTGAATGATCATGTTGATTTAACGATGCTTGCGTCCCACGGCGAGCTCGATGCAACCTTTCAACTTACATGCGTTCCTTCGAATCGTTTCTCCGTCATACCTGGGTCGTATATCTTTCATTTAGATTTCAAATATGTTGGTAATTTTTTAAGCAGGGATATATTTCAAAGACGTGGTTCTTTCGATTGTTAATACATTGATTTTATAAGGATTTTTAAAAAACTACATAACCAGGAGCAAATTTTAAATCAAAAGACATTGATGGCTTTAAAAAAAGTTATTTAATATGAAGTACAACATAATTATTTTTTTCTTTTGTAATAAACATAATTTTACAGGAAGCATTCGTTTGCCCATAACTCTGCATTGCTGACGCAAACGTGCCGCGAGAATTTGCAGACGTCTTACAGGTTGGCGCTAAATTATGGGCTCCTGCTGATATGTCATTGCCTGTCATAATATGTTTTTCGTTTGTTGTGTGATCTTTCATTTGTGTAAACAATTGATTAACTTCATAAACGCTTGAAAATAATTAGGCTCCAACAAAAAGGTTGGCAATGAAAAATTGTTTTAACATAAACTACAACATATTTAAAGGTTTATAAGTTTGAAAATCACATCCACCATACGTCATCGACACATCTTCATCAACAAAATTTAATAATTTATTTCGTTACAGTAGAGCTCCAACAACAAACATTTGTTGAATCGCGCTGAAGCGACGCGAAGACTAATTAATTTTTGCCGGCTATTTTCACTTTATAATGTAACATTAAATATATACACGTTTGTTTAATATTTATAGCAGAATTAACTTAATCAATGTTATTGGCAAGCTGGTTTGAAAACTGGAACAAACAACCATCGAGCGTTCTCACGACCTGACAACATCTTTTAAATGCAAACTTCACAATGAGGCCATCAATACTTCTGTCTCCTTATCACTGGTTCTGCTTTCCTCTCACTTCTGCAGGTAACTTAGTACCTACTTGCACAACTTTCAGTTGTATCTATTTCAGTAATTTTCGATTATCGCACACTTCATATATTCGTTCTCAATAAAACGGAGATAGCCAAGTAAACAAATCAAGAGCAAAAGTGTCTTAAATTAAAAATTTTCAAACATTTTTAAAATCTTATTTTTAATATTAGCTTACGTAATAATATATGCTAAAATTTTGTATTTATGCTTTTTAATTTTTCAATATTTATTTTTAAGTTTAAATTGGCAGCACTTAAAATAAAATTTAAACATTTTTTTATTAAACCGGTTTAAGTTTTTATCAAGTCAGAATTCAGGATTTGTTGCTGTTGGAAGGTTTTCAATGACAACTTTGCTACATCCATTTCCGTGTCGAAAATATCCTCATTGACTTGATTTTGCAAAAAAATTTATTTAATAAGTTTTAAATAGAGAAATTAATAAATAGTTTTAACATTTTTTTTAAAAAACTTATAAAAGTTTCAAAAGTTAAATTATAACGACAAGCAAATTAAAACCTGGAATGATTGTTTTTCGGTTCTTGAGGATGTGAAAGATGCAGAAACAATTGATGAACACGTCGAAAATATATTTGAATTACAGCTTGTTGGTGAAAAGGTTGAAATACTAAAAAAAGAAAAAGAAACCCTTTTGAATGAATTGGAATTTTGTAAGTTAATGATATGAAATTTTTAATCACGTTCAGGAAAACAGTGCTGAAAGAGTTTTCGGATCTTGATGAAATTTAATTTAGTTGTATGTATATATTAAAGAAACAAATTCAAATAATTTTAAATAATGGACTACTGGTCGGCAAAGGAATAAATCATCATTTTATTTCCTTGTGGCGTTTTTTAACATTCCGATTGATAAATAATTTTTATTCAAATAAATAAACTGTACGATAAATTTTACAATTTCTTGTTATTAATGTCTTCGATAATATCTCCTGATATGTGGGTTCTAGATAAAACCCCTAAAATGGAGCTTTATCAAAACTTTTGAATATTCAAAGTTGTCACGTGTTGTCAAATGAAAAAACTGGTAGTGCTAAAACTAGTAAAAAACAACAAAACATTCAAATTTTGTGCCAAAATTAAATTTAGGAACTTTATTTAAAACTAATCCTGGTCAATCAATTAAAAAATTTGTATTGCTTGGTTCAACGGCCAACAACAACATTCAACATTTGAAAATTTCGAAAATTTTGTCTTGAGATTTTTTTCAAACGTGCAACAAATGTTTTAAATGTATAAAATTTTGAAAAAAGGTTTACAAAAGTAAAAGTGCTTATTTTTAAATTTTATATAAGCTGTATTAAAAAATATATATAAGGTATTCAAAAACGAACGTAAAAAAATGATTTAGTCCTATACAAGTTTTGGAATGTATCAATATCCAGCAGAAACAATCAAACAATTATTTCATACACGAAAGTTAAAATATTGACACGAAGGTTCGATGAAAAACCTATGTTCAAAAATAAAAAGTGAGAAAGAATGGGACGTGAAAAAGAAGACAGCAAAGGAGCAACAACAACTAAAAGACTGACAACCAGCAGAAATGTTACGCACCGAATCAATAAGCTTGAAACGCAATAATAATAAAATAATAAGAGGCATTTGATCTATTGAAGATGGCATTAGTGAAAGTATAATTAATTATACAATGAGGAAAATAGAAATTTTTAAAAATAGAAGTTGAATAATTAAGCTTCATTTTTGATTTATTTGGATATTTAGTGTTTGTTTAATGTTTGTGTGTTGATTTAGTTTGCGTGAGAAGACAGCAGATAAGAAGGATATTAAAGTGTACTTTCAGTTTTTGATTTTTTGAAAAGTAGTTAGATACCTAACACGAAATTTAGACAGGATGATCATGACTATATAGGTACTTAGAGTAACTAATTCACTTAATACTTCATTTCAGATGTCTACTCTTTGAATATTTATTTTTTAACTTTTCTTAACTTTTGTAAAAATGTTCTTTTCCTATTTATCTACATTACCATTTAACAGATTCATGGCCATGGAGCGTTTTATCAAAAAGGACATAAAAGTTCTAAGAGGCTATGAAAACTATATAAAAGAGTTTTAAAAAAATTATACTCTTGGCTTTACTTAACTTTCAAATCGGAAAATTCATGTTTCGACTATAAGTTGTTCCTTATAATGAAAATCGTTTGAAAAATTCTAACTAAAAATATATATATATGTATTTTTTGATAGCAGCTTAATTAAACTACTTTTTAGTTTCTTCAGATTTGTGAAGGCTAGCTTGGCTGGGTGCCATACTATAAGGTCTTCATCTTTATACTACCAAGTTAACTAACGTCAATGCACACTTTATTCTTTATTTTTATTGTATATATATAAATAAACACAGTTCTATATATATATATATATATATATATATATATATATATTATGTACTTGATACAACGTTCCATAGCTATGAACATGGATATATATATATATATATATATATATATATATATATATATATATATATATATATATATATATATATATATATTATTACGGAAATTTATATACAGCGCTTTTTTATTGTTGAATCTCAAAAGCGCTACTAAATCATAGACAAATAAGACGGACATTCATTGTGCAAATAAATAAGTTTTAAGTTGACTTCGAAATTGTAAATATGATAGGTTAGGGTCACGTAAGTATGGAGGTAAACCATTCCAAACAATCGGGCCAAGAACCGCAAAGTTGCGGGAACCCGTCACCAACTTTGTGGTCGGGATAAAAAATAAATTGCGCTCGGTTGATCGGAAGGAATATTGTGAAAAATGAGATTTGTATGATTCCAATCTATCGATGAGGTAGGGAGGTGCTGTATTATTGACACATTTAAACATCAAAACTGCCAACTTGAAGGAAACACGTTTTTCAACCCTCAACCAGTGCAACCTATTCAAAATAGGCGTAGCATGATCGAACCACGAACCACCCAAAACCAGCTTGGCCGCACGATTCTGTATTGACTGAAGCTTTGAAAAAGACCTTTTGGTGACATCATAAAAAAGGCCATTGCAGTAGTCTAGTCTAGAAAAGACGAAAGAGGAAACCAAGCTTTGAAGAACAGACGTGTTTAGTGATTTTTTGACATTGCGTAATAAACGGAGTTGGTTGGAGCAGACCCTCACTAAATTATTAATATGTAAATCCATCTTTAAGTTTGAGTCAATAATAACTCCAAGACTACGGACAGATGTGGAAAATTCAATGATGTCATTGCCGACACTGATCGATGAAATTTTGACCTTCGACAGCTGCTGCCAAGAACCAACCGGTAATATTTGTGTTTTAGATTGATTTAACTTTAACTGATTCATACTCGTCCAAGATCCAATTTCGATGAGACAGTCAGTCAGTTCATTCAGAGAAGCATCAATCGAATCAACAGGACAAGAAACCAATAACTGAATATCATCAGCAAAGGCGTGGGAGCTGAACTCATATTTTTGAATGATATCAAAAACATCAGCAGTGTACATAAGAAACAACAGAGGTCCCAACACAGATCCCTGGGGGACACCAAACGATAGTTTGTTTATGTCAGAGAGGGTGTTGTTGTAAGAAACCTGCTGGGTGAGGCCTAAAAGATAGGAAGCGAACCACGATAAGACTGAATCAGAGAGAAAAAAATTTGTGGAGAGTTTATACATGAGACGAGTATGATCGACACAATCAAATGCAGCACTCATATCAAGTAATGCTAAAAAAGAAACGCATTGACTGTCAACTGAAGAGAACAGTTGGGAGAAAATATCAATGAGTGCAGTTTCTGTGGAAAAATATTGACGATAGCCGGATTGATTCTTTGGCAACAAATTGTTTTTGTTTAAATACTGTAACAATTGTTTGATAACAACTCGTTCAATGACTTTAAAAATGAATGAAAGATTAGAGATAGGACGGTAATTTGATAAAACGTTGTCGTCCAAATTTGATTTTTTTAGAAGTGGGGTTACAATAGCATGTTTCAAAGGGTTGGGAAAACTGCTAGTTGATAAACATTGGTTGACAAAAAATGTCAAAAATGGCAAAAAAAGATCTATAAATTTTTTAAATATGTATGTTGGAATCAGATCAAGAAAACAAGAACTGCCAGGGGAGTCACAAACTATTTTAGCAATTCATCTAGCGTGCACATTTGAAAATTTGAAAGATTAACAATTGCTTCAGGTAAGACGACCCTAGAGACATACTCAAACTGGATTGGTTTGTTAGTATTTTCTATAGTCGTGCTACGAATATTATTGATTTTATTGACAAAAAATGTCATAAAATCATTGGGGGAGAAATCATTTGAATGGTTATTATTGTGATTTTTAGATAAAATTTTGTCGAGGATATTGTGAGGGAAGGTCAGAACTAGAGGCAATTAAATCTAATGTTCCACCATGAACGTGGATTGGTTCATTTATTCTATTTATCAATTGATATAAATCAAAAATTTCAAACAATTTCAATGCATTAGGGTCGTTCAAAAGTTCAACATGAATATTCACATCTCCAATAAAAATAACATAATTTGCTAAAAGCAATATTTGATCAAAAACAGATGATAATAACTCATCAAAAAACAATGGTGATGGAATAGAAGACCCAGGACGATAAAATTTCACAACTATAGCCTCAAACGTCTTAAATAAAGGCAGCGGAATTCTATAAAATTTAAAATAATTTTTAAAAAATACAATTATTCCACCATGGTTAGGGTCGGCCGGCCTCAAAAAATCTATGAACACAAAATCAGGTGGTAGAGTGAGTCTAAGTGATAAATTATCGGACGACCCATGCCAGGATTCCGTAACAACAAAAATATCAAAATTATTAGAAAATAAATCGCGAACAGTTTTGATCTTATTCATAATTGACCTAATGTTCAACAAACCTAATTGCAGTTTTAGTTCTGTGTCTTTTTTGGTAACTTCAGGATCATTACTACCACTTTTATCGTTGCCATTACAACCATCTCCGCCACCGCAAATACCACCATCATTACCACCACCGTTAACATTACCACCACAACCATCTCCACCACTGCAAATACCACAACCACAACTATCATAATCACCACAGCTGAACAAACTTCCACCACCAGCATCATCAGCAATACCTTCACCAGAAATCACTTCACCGATGCTCTCTGAGTTTGACGATCCGCCACCTTCCCACCGTTCCCCTCACCTTGAATAAAAAACCCGGGCACGAGATTTTTCTTGATTTGGCTTCATCAATTAGTTTTTTTAACTCGGCACGCTGATCAACTGTTAAATCATGACTGATCCATACTTTATCAAGATCTTCATGCATAGTTTTTAATTTAAAGGAATTTTTTAAGACTAAATCTTTAATTGCACAACTCCTCATTTCAATCAGCACCGGTCTAATTTTAGTTTCAGCTTTTGGACCCAGTCTAACAATTCTTTTAATATCCTGATCCTTGACTTCACTGGATAACTTTTTAATAATTCCTTTGACTCTATCTTTATCATCATCAGTTTCTTGCAAATTGAACATCATTATGTTATTCTCTCTTTCTTTCATGTCATTTGCATTGGTTAAAGTTTTTTGAACACTTTTTACCTCATCATTAACTAGTTCAATATTTTTCTTCACTTCGCATCGGACAGCATCAGCAAAACTTTTGTTCAAATCGTTTTTAAGGTTACACAGCTCGGTACTCAAATCTGTGCCACCGAATCTTTCCGCCCCATCAACATTTCTCTGAATTAAACTTTTGATAGCTTCAAGTTCGCTCCTCAACAAATTGTTCGATTTATCAATTTTGTCAATTTTAGTGTTGAGCGCATCATTGCTATCACGCACAGCTTTATTTAATTACTTTACATCAGGAAGTAGTTTCATGCATTCATCACAATACCACTTAATATTGGACACGGAACTGATAACCTTGAAAGCTGATTTACTTATTCCGACACAGTCTTGGTGAAAAGCAAGTTGACATTGAAAGCACTGAATTGCGTCTTTATCTTCCATATTTCTAGCACATTGACATCCTTTGATCGACATTATTATTTCAAAAAGAATGTTTGCAAGTCAACTTATAAAATTATATTTCAAATGTCTTTAGAAAGTTAGCAGTCCGCAAGAATAAACACACAAGAAAAAAAACAAAAAATAAAAAACAGCAAAACACTTCAACTTTCAAAACAGTGCAACTTCTATAAACTATCCTTTATTGTTTACAACTTTAACCTTATTACCGCGAATTCAAAATTTAAACCAAAAAATAGTGAAAAATAAAACAAAATTAAATTGCAAACAACCAACTGAGCAAAATTTATATCCTCTTATTCTTCTAAATTTATACTATAAAACGAAATCAAAATTAAGTCGAACACTCTATAATATCCTATGAAACTTTAGAAAAATACGGAGAAAATCGAAAACACTATATATATATATATTAAGACTTTTTATATGTATATATATTATTCTCTTGAAGCTGCTAGATATTTCTTTTAATATCACTGATTCTTTCGGGGTACCTCAGGTTTCTATCCTTGGCCTTCTTCTATTTATACTCTATACTTCTGAACTACCACGTATTATTAATAACTTTTCTTTTACTAGTCAGCTATATGCTGATGATACTTATATTTATTCTTCTTTTTCTCCGTCTAATCTCAATAGTGTTCTTCATAATCTATGTCTTTCTTCAATTATCGCTTGGTCTGACTCTATGTGTCTTAAACTTATTCCTTCTAAATTTGAATTAATTTGTTTTAATAAATCTAAAAACTCTATTACTAGTCCTCCTATTATCTTACCTGATACTAAAACTCTTGATGTTTCTCACAAGTTTCGTAGTCTAGGCTCTATCTTTGATTCTTGTATGACTCTTTCTTTTCAGAGATTAATAGTGATGCTAGAAGTTCTTACTTTCATCTACGTAGAATAAAAAACTTACCTTTTCTTGATGATTCTACTCTTCTTCTTCTTGTTACTTTGTTACAACAACACACACGTTTAGACGACATTTTCCCCGAGATCGGGGGTTGCCGTTTGGCTACCTATGATGAAGCCGAAATACCCCTCGACGCCATCCACATCTGTCACTCGCCTCAGTATCACGCCACCCCGCTTTCACCCTGTCCTTCTCCACCTGCTCTCTCCATCCCAATCGCGGACGACCCCTTCCTACCACTCCTTCAACCTCGAACTCCAACGCTTGCCTAATCCCGACCCTTTCATCCCTTTTCAACACATGTCCATACCACCGCAATCTCGATCTCCTTATCAATGTCACAATGCCCTCATTCAGTCCCATCATCGACATCAGCTCTGTACTACTCCTCCTATCCTTCACTTTAACCCCACACATCATCCTCACCATAGCTCTTTCAGCCCTCTGCAGTACACTTTCTTTCTCTCTCCTCAACACCCAAGTTTCACCACCATATACCATCGCTGCTCTCACACATGCTTTATATACCCTCCCTTTCATCTTCACTGACCATTTCCTTCCACACAATACCCCACCCAGTTCCCTAAATTTCATCCATCCCACACGAACTCTAGCCGTAACTGCGCTCAAACATCCTCCATCCGCGTTCAGCTTATCCCCTAAGTAAACGAAGCTTTCCACTCTTTCAATACCACCACTCAACCCCGTCCATGCGTCCGTCCTATTAATCACACCATGAACACATTTCTTACATTTGAACGTGCCTTCCACCTTTTTCAGTGCCCCCTCACACCACTACATCTCTTATACACCCATTTCTGACATCCTATACACAATACCGAGTTAGCCTTCACTCTCCTGTCACATACCCCACATGGGTCTATTTTACTTATCACTCGCTCCCCACCTTCCCCACTCACCATTACTTTCGTTTTACCAATATTAACTTTTAACCCTTTCTTTTCAATAACACTTTTCCATCTGTCTTCTTGTTACTTTTTATTTTTTATTTATTTATTTGATTTATTTGATTTGAAGGATGACCAAAAAAGATAAACTTGTGGATAGGCCACCCTTAACTAAAATTTCTAACTATAGATGTAACAGAAATGTCATGAAATACATACACATAAACTCACGCTCACACATACTTACAAACACGCACCATACTACAATTCATATCACAATACTGTTATACCGAACTGAAGATACAGAATCGATGAAATGAAATGATCTGGAAACCAAACATACGCTCACTTACACACTCAAATAAATAGACACATAAATAAATATGGCCACACACCATACACATATAGGGCGTAGCCACATGTCTCAGGGAACAGCCTAGTGAATGGACATCTTACACATAGATATGTGCCCCTCCACATACACCCCCGCTGTACCCTGGTTAACGCTCCTAGAATACAATATTTATATACATATATACACATATCTACACATACACATGCACACACTCACACACATAGACACACTCACACACACATAAACACGCACACTCACCCAAACAAACTCACGCACACTTACCCACACACACTCTCACGCAAACACTCCCGCTCACACACAAACACACACACACACACGCACTCACGCACCTATACCCACCCTCAGACACACACACACACACACACATACATATTTCGTCGAACTTGATCGAATCTCACAGATTGTTAACGACCCGGCAGACCCAACCAAGCCCAACATAATTCATATTCCTAAAACACGCTGCCCGAATACACAGATATATACATACCTATAAAAATTCATAATGATTTAAATATGAAGTATATTTACTACAATTACGTATTAAAAATATCATTTATGGAAACATATGAAAACCGTATACACATGATAAGTTGGCCAAATGATAAGAAATTCTTGTTCTAGTAAATAATAAATGTAAATAAATGTTGTTCAAGAAAAGGTGACTATGATACATACAAACACAAACACACCCAACACACACCTGACACACACACTCACCCACGCACACACACATACATACAAAATATGATTGCCTTTTTGATATCAAGTTAAAAAAAAAGTATTTGGCTCAATCAAAAATTTTTTGACTTTGTTTTTAAATAAATGTTTTTGACATATATTTTTAATTTCTGTGTTAATAATTTTATCCCAAACTTTTGGACCAGAAATTTTTAAGCTATTATTTATTATTTTCAATCTAGAATAACTGGGACAAAAAGTTGATGCATTCCTTAATACTTTAGTTTGGATCGAGCTTCTTAAGTTGAAGAAATGTTTAAAAAACAACGGGAGTTCACAGTGTACATATTTATACATAAAAAGAGCTAAGGTATACAAGTGGATATTTTTAACATTCATAATTTGTAAAATATTGTAATAATTAGAAATATGGCAGCGAGGATGAAGATTGAAAAAGAGACGAATGAAACGGTTTTGGCTAACGGAAATATGTTGCAAGTGTAAATTTGGACTGTTTCCCCACAGCAAATTACAATACGTTAGGTTTGGGTAAATAAGGGTATAATATAATTCTAATAATACACTTTTTGTTATTTTATTTTTAATTTTATATAATATACCTATTGTTTTATTTATTTTTTTGGAAATAAAATTAATGTGCGTGTCCCAGGATAAGTTATCGTTGATGAAGATACCTAAAAATTTTGTTGAGCTCGATCGATGTATGGGATTACCATTGATTTGTATATTTAAGTCTGTGATACAATTGGTTAGTATTCTTGGTCCAAATATCATATATGTGCACTTTGTATAGTTTATTATTAAATCATTAAAGGTAAACCAATTGGCGATGGATTGAATTTCAGTGTTGATAAAATTTAAATCTTTGTTAGGTTCTTTAGTATGAAAGTATATAGTCGTGTCATCAGCAAATAATAAAAATTTAGCTGATGTAGTTATGTGGCATAGATCATTTATAAATAAGGTAAAAAGTATTGGTCCTAATATGGAGCCTTGTGGGACTCCGCAGTTAATCTGGAGCCTTTCTGATTCATAGGTTTCGATTGAGACATATTGTTTTCTTTCTCCAAGGTAAGAGGAAAACCATTTATATGCAACTCCTCTTATACCGTATCAATAGAGTTTTCTTAACAGTTTTTCATGGTTTATTAGATCAAATGCCTTTGATAGATCTATAAAAATTCCTAGTGTGAAGATCTTTTCATTCAATTTTTCCATCACTCTCTGCGAAAATTCTACTATAGCAAGCTCCGTTGAGTGGTCTGCTCGAAATCCATACTGACTTTCATGAATAATATTTTTAAACTGTATAAAAGATTTTAATCTCTGGCACATCAATTGTTCTATAATTTTTGAAATAGGCGAGAGAAGAGAAACAGGGCGGTAGTTAGATATATCTAACCGATCTCCTTTTTTGTAAACTGGTATTACTTTAGCGGTCTTAAAGCATTGAGGAAAGTAGCCCTGTGAGAAAGAAAGTTTGCATATGTATGTTAAAGGCTTTATTATTTCGTTAATCATCTGTTTGATTAAGTAATTACTTAAGTTATCCTGAGAAATACTTGTTTTGTTTTTCATATTTTTAACTATATTTAAAATTTCTATTTCATCAACTGGTCTTAAAAAGATGGATTGACATATTGAATTTGCAATTTTAAATTTCTCATGATAATGTTTGGGTTTATTTTGATTATCCAATAAAGTTTTGGCAATGTTGATGTAGTAGTTGTTAAATTCATCACATATTTCTTTTTTATTTTCTATTAAATTATTATCAATTTTTATGCTACTTATGCTAAATGTATTCTTTTTTCTATTAAGTATATTGTTTATAATATTCCATTTTTTCTTTGCATCATTTTTGGCGTCTAGGAACTTTTTATTAAAATATTTATTTTCGTTATGTCGTTTAAATGTTGTAAATTTGTTTCTGAACAGTTTATATTTATTTAAATTTTCAGTTGTCGAATTAAGTAGATATTTCTTGTACAATTTATACTGTTTATTCGACATTTTTTAAATATCAATTGTTATCCATGATTTTTTGTTTCTAGGTTTATAAGTTTGGAAAGGAGCAAACAGTTCAAGTGAGTTATTAATTATGTTGTAGAAGGATAAGCAAGCATTATCGAGATTACGATCATTCATTAAAGGAGTCCAGTCAGCTGCTGCAAGATGGGTTTTAATTTGATTTACAGTTTTTTTACTTAAATTTCGCTTATTAAGAAGTTGATGAGAACGGTTTAGCAGATTTGGATTATTAGATATTGAGTATATAAGAAAGTGATCGGAGAAGTCTGAGATGATTACTCCACTATTAAAAGATTCAGACGAATTTGTGAATATATTGTCAATTAGTGACGCTGTAGAAGGAGTTACACGAGTAGGAGATTCTATTAGCGGAATATAACCATAAGAGGACAATAAATTTTCAAACATTATTATGTTTTGTGAGTTTACGTTTAGCAAGTCAGTGTTAAAGTCGCCAACAATATAAGATTGTTGAGTTGGCTTTAGCGCACCCAAAACCAGTTCAAGTTTATTTAAAAAATAATTAAAATTAATGTCTGGCGGACGATACAAGGCAATCACATTTGTTGACTTGTAGAAAAAATTTGATTTTATATTTATGCATAACATGTCTACATATTCATCATTAAGAACACTATCATCACAAACAGAGCAATCAAAACCACTTTTTACAAATATACCAACTCCACCACCCTGTCCAACATCTCTATTTTTATATATAAATTTATAATCAGGTAAGTTTATGCAATCAGCCGTATTTTCATTCAACCAAGTTTCACTTATCACAATAATATTAAAAAAGTTATAAAATTGATCAGATAATATGTTAAGTGCTGACATTTTATTAACTAAGCTACGCGCATTTATATGCAAAATCGATATATTGTTTTGAACTAAATGTAATTGAGGTTTGATTAAGTTATTGATAATAATTTCAGATGTAAAATACTTATAATCTTTAAAAACAGAGTTTAATGGATAGTTATCAGCTGTTGCCTCCATGATTGATGTTGATTGTTGTTGGCCGAAAGTTTCCATCTTTCTTCTTACTTGCTGACATGTTGTAATCCCACTCGCGCAAGAACGTGTGCATGGGCCATATGTCAGGATTAACCAGTTTCTCACGTTCATTCAAAGGTATTATAATTTTGAAAGCCGTCGATTCCGTAGTTTGATTTTTCTCTACCAGAGGATCATCCGGATTTTTCTTACGGAGTACAGGAAAGCATTGTAGAAAAGCTATGTTGTTTTGTTTCAGATGGTCCTCAATTATATTTTTGTTGCATGTACTGACATTTCTGATATAATAGGGAATTTTTTCCTCTATTATTTTCGACGCTTTCAATGGACAGCTGATGCCAGTACCGTAGGTTTTCATTTGTTTTGAAGTTGGTTTTGACGCAGGTTTTGGGGATGCCAGTTGTGGAGAGGTTGACGATTTTTTTCGTTTCTTACTTCTCACCACTTGAAAACCATCGTCGCCGATAATTTCATCACACGACTCACTTTGCGACGTGTAGCGTTTAGCGGTTCTGTCGGCCCAAGATTTTTTACTAGCGCAGTTGTCAACATTATCACCTGAAAGAAGGCTTGCGCTGTTTACACTTTCAATACGTTGCAAACGACTTTTACCGTTATTGCTTTGTTGTTCACATGTGTTACACGTTCGTGCACTATCGCTTCTATTATTCAATTGTTTAGCTAATTGCACAATCAATTGTTTATTTTTCTCTATTTTATCATTTAATTTTATTAAATTATCATTAATATTTTTGCTATTATCTCTCGCTAGTCTTAAAGGTATTCGGTATATATTATATATTGTAAATGTAGGTAACAGGTCCATCAAATTATTATCAAAACATAATTTAATAAGTTCCAAAAGTTCACTAACTTTATCATATTTGGTATTACCACGAGCCATTAACTTAATTTTATCTTTTTTTAAACCTTCTATTTCAGTTAATAAAATTTTTTTGCCATTAAGTATTTCATCATTAGTATAGAATTCTACAACTTCCAATTTAAAACCCTCGTCATTTAAATTTTCTTGATTATTTAACAAAAACCATAAAATTTCCGCAATACAAACACGCTTAGCCGCCATTGAAAAAATCTGGCTGTCCTCATGTTAGTCTTATCTAATATATTTATCTTATCCTAATATATCTTATCCTAATTTATCTTATCTAATATATTTATCTTATCTAATATATTTATCTTATCTTATCCACCAATACCACAACAAAAACAAAACTACGAGGCGGATTCGTTTTCACAGAATTCAAGGCCTGTTTTCACTGGGCCGTCAAGTCTGGTCGGCTTTTGCACAACCACGGGCCTGTTTTCACTGGGCCTGTCAGTCAGTCGGTCAGTCGGTCGGCTTTCGCACAACCCTGGCCTGTTTTCACAACCATCACAAAACAACAAGAGTCAGAACGACACTGGAAACAAATTGTGTGACTTTAGTACGCGTGCGAAACTATGCCAATGAGCATAGAGTCTCGTACCAAATCCACTTTTGAGAACTTAAGACGTTTCTGAAAGTAGCATGAGCATAGAATCACGCATTAAGTCACTTAGATACCAGAATAGGCACTGATTACTCGAAGCTGCCTAACTGGTGAACCCAAGGAAGACTCTTTTCAAGAACTTAAGAGGTTTTCGTGCCAATGAGCATAAAATATCGAATTAAGTCTCTTAGAGACCAGAATAGGCACCGATTACTCGAGGCTGCCTAACTAGTCAACCCAGTTCGGACTCCCCCTCACTAAAGATGAAAAAAACTCTATATCAAAGCAAAATTAGATTTTGTTTCGGGTGTTTTTAAACATAAAAATTTCCAAGGTATGTCAAAATAATCAAAAAAACTACTAATTAAATTTTAAAATAATTTGTAATAATTTATGACGTCATCTAAATTGCAAAACAAGGAAAATCGTCTAGTCACCTATCAAGTAAATTAACTTGCATCAGGCCACCTATCGAGTGAATTAATTTTGCGTTGAAGGACTTTGAAGTATTTTTAGTCAGTATTATTTCATAATTCTGACAATATATATATATATGTATTTATTTATTTATTTATTTTTTATTTTAAAAATTTTATTAACCACAAAAAAATGGCTTGGAGACCATACAAGCTTATTAAGCTTTATAGGCCCCCAAAAAGAAAAACATGAACAATTTAAAAAATTATCAAGCGAATATACGATAACATAAATTGTTCGTTCAAATGTTTGACACAAAAGCATAGCACACTGCACATAAATTAAACGTTCGTAAAACAAAATGAAAATGAAATGAAACTAAAATTTGATCCTTGTAGTGTTATCTAAAATGTGTAAGATCATACAACAAATATATAATTCAAACTAAGGCCAATAAATAAATACTAACATATATTCATGACATGCATTCAAAAAATAACAGCAATATAATTAAAATGTTCAATCATATGATTTTGCCTGAACAAACAACAAATTGAATTCAAACTAAGTCCAAGAATAAATATCAACATACATTCAAGACATAATTCAAAAACCAACAGCAATAAACTCAAAAATATTTAATCATATTATATCAGCATAATAAATTTGAAATAACAAAGATTATTTGGAAATGTATAATAATATTTTATTAGAAAAATCAGAAATGCTATTTAATAATTTGAACTCTGAAGGCAATCTATTCCAAAGTGAAACCCCGGAGGAGAAAACCGATAATTTATAATTTACTAATCTAGGGTAAGGTTGAACATAATCATTCATTTGTCTTAAAACACGTAACTTTTTATCAGGAGCTTTAAAATGAATGGACAAATTAGGAGGCAATAAATTTTTATATAATTTAAACATAAATTTTAACAGACCAAAATTATATATTTGTTTTATTGTTAATAGATTAGCTTCTTGGTAAAAATTTGAGACATGGTCCTACTTTTTCAAGAAAAAAAGACATCTAACAAAACTATTATACTCCAATCTCAAAGAATTAAGATGGGTCGTGCAATTATTATTATTATTATTAAATGAAAATTTATAAATCGCTTTTTAATAAAATCTCAAAAGCGCCTACAATAAGTGCAAGAAAAAATAAACAAGAAAAAAGAAAGAAAGTTGATTGTCACTCAGTTAAATGTCAAAACACACATATATTTAACACAAAATCAATAAATAAATAGATGACCAAAAAGAAGTAATACTAATTCAAATGACGATTTTTAGGATTTATCCACACAAGTTACTAGGTATGTACAAAAATTCAACACAATAATCAACAAACCTCACAACAAATTATTAAACGACACAAGAATTAAAACAACATAATGATAGTACTGACTAATAAAGAACATAAAAAATAAAAAAATAAAATTTTTTTTTCATAATCACATTTAATTACAAGAACCGAAATGCTGCTTAAAAAGTAGCAACTTTAATTGTTTACAAAATAGAGGAAATGATATTCCAGGTAGACGGAGTGAGGTTGGCAAATTATTCCACACCATCGGTCCAGCAACAGCAAAATTTCTTCTACCAATCCCCAAACGGGTTTGAGGAACGTCCAGCAAATTCCTATTATTGGATCTCAATCCTGAATAACCAGACGTTGAATCACGTTTAGTTAATCTACCGACCAAGTACGGAGGAGCACGCCCATTTAAAACTTTGAACATCAAAACAACAATCTTGTAGATAATTCTCTTTTCAATCGGAAGCTAGTGTAGATCCCGTAAAATCGGCGTCACATGATCAGATCTAAAACCTCCGTCAACTAACTTGGTCATGCGATTTTGAATTGACTGCAGTTTGGAAATTCCCAACATGGAGACACAGTAAAAAAGGCTGTTGCAATAGTCCAGCCTCGAGTGAATAAACGCGTGAGCCAAACTCTTTAGGGTAATCTCATTAAGTGAATTTTTTATAGCCCTCATCATGCGAAGTTGTCGATGACATTCACCAGTTAGGGTGGCACTCCATTGTCATATTACCATCGAAAACAACACCAAGATTACGAGCAACTTGACATAATTCAATCTTACTGTTGTTAATCTCAATTGAAGTGAAATTTAATTTGTTTATTTGCTGCCACGTACCAATTGGCAATAACTTGGTTTTGCATCGATTCAATTTGAGTTTGTGCTTGATCATCCAAGAATCAATCGCCTCCATGCACCGACCAAATCTTTCAACAAGAGTTTGAAATGAAGTAGCTGGACCACTGACAATGGTTTGTATGTCATCTGCAAACCCATGATGCTTGAACCTGAATGAATCAATGATGTCGAAAACGTCAGCAGTGTATAGCAAAAACAGCAGCGGTCCAAGTACTGAGCCTTGTGGTACACCATGCTTTACTTCCTGAACAGATGATAAAACATCTCTGCGTAATACCTGTTGTTTTCGCGCAGAGAGATATGATTCGAACCAAATAAGAACAACACCTGAGATTCCAAAACATTGACGTAGCTTTCCAAGTAAATTCTCGTGATTAACACAATCAAAGGCCGCACTAATATCAAGTAATGCCAAGATTGAGATATTTTGATCATCAATAGCAGCAAACAACTCAGATGAAACATCTATCAGTGCAGTCTCAGTTGAATGAAACTATTACCCTATAACATTACGCCATATGTTAAATACGGATAAATTAAACTGTAATATAATTTTTTAGTGACATCAAAACTAAGCTTGAACCTCAATTTACGAATGATACCAGTAATTTTAGAAATTTTACTTGATATGTGCATTATATGATTTAACCATGACAAATTGTCTGTAATTACAAAACCTAAAAATTTATTTGTATGCACTCTTTCAATACTGTTATTATCAATTTTAATAGAAATCCCTAAATTATTAGTAACAATCTTAGAACCAAAAATCATATAGTTTGTTTTTTTATAATTTATATTTAAGTCATTTGATTTAAACCAACTGAATATTTTTTCCATTTCAGTGTTAAATGTATTGATCACAGAATTATAGTCTTTCCCAGAACATAAAATAGTGGTATCATCAGCAAACAATATACTTTCAAGTGATTTACTGACAGTGGATAAATCATTTATAAAAATTGAAAATAACAAAGGCCCCAAAACTGAGCCTTGCGGGACACCAAATTTAATCAAAACATTCGATGACCGATGATTACCCAAAGCTACATATTGTTTACGATTTGATAGATAACTTTCAAACCATCTGTGTTGTACTCCACGAATACCAAGAGAATATAATTTTCTCAACAATAACGCATGATTGATAGAATCAAACGCTTTAGATAGATCTAAAAATAACCCAATAGTTATCGACTTATCTTCCATTTTACTAAGAATTCTCTCAACAAGATCTAACAACGCCAACTCAGTAGATCTACCTTTTCTAAATCCATATTGAGATTTATTGAAAAATTTGATATGTTTCAAATAATTATTTAAACGATTTGACATGATTTTTTCTAAGATTTTTGACAAAGATGGTAGAATTGAAATTGGTCGATAATTGGACAGAAGATTAGTGGGACCATTTTTATGCAAGGGAATAACTTTAGCAATCTTAAAAAGATCAGGAAACACACCGGTGGCAATTGATTGATTAATAATATGACTAAGTGGATCAATAATGTTATATATTGTTTTTTTGATGAAAGAAGAAGAAATACCATCATGGTTTGATGAATGAGAACACTTCAAATCATTGACATGTCCGAGAATTTCATCATTATCAACTAAATCCAAATAAAAAGAGTTTACGGTAAAATTTGAGGAAATATTGTCCAAAAAAATATTACTTTGAGAACCATCATTGTGTTTAATAATAGTGGTAAAATAATTATTGAATGCTTCACATATATTCTTCGGATTATCTATTATCAAACTATCTACATTTATATATATATATATATATATATATATATTTATATTATTCACCGTTTGAGTTGTGTTGTAGTGGTATGTGGGCGTTCATGGAAATATAAATAATATATCCATGAGTGGTATGTGGGCGTTCAGATGTTATTTAAATAGCATTAAAAATTGCATAAAAATGAAGCGCCTTACCAAATATTAAATACCGGAAAAGGTGTTTTTTAGTGGTTGATACATAAATTAGAGGTTTTATTGTGAATTTTGTAGGATATATTTGAAATAAATTTAAAAAATCGCAATGTCTGGCAGAGAAGATGAATATGATTACTTATTTAAAGGTTGGTCGCTTGGATACATTTTTCGTCAGTGGCTCCACGTCATATTCTGTTCGTTATTGATATTGTTGATTGTTGTTGAATGAAATCTGAAATGAATTTTAAGTAAATTCATGAAGAGAGGTGTGTTGTGTACTTAAAAATTGTGATTTATTACTTTCTACACTAACCTTTCATGCAGTTGTCCTAATTGGGGATTCTGGTGTTGGAAAAAGTAATCTGTTATCTCGATTCACCAGGAATGAATTCAATCTGGAAAGTAAAAGTACCATAGGTGTGGAGTTTGCTACAAGGCCAGTTTTATACTTTTATAAATATATGAATTTATGAAGATGATGATTTTATAATTTATAAATTTTATTCTGTTTTTGTTGTTAAAAATTTGGAAATTCATCCTTTTTTAATTTTAAATTCATACATATATTTATAACAATTTAGGAGCATAATGGTAGACAACAAGCGAATTAAGGCCCAAATATGGGACACAGCAGGACAAGAAAGATATAGAGCAATAACAAGCGCGTATGTTTTTTAATCATTGACATATAAATAATATTGTTTGTTCTAAACCATGCCTGAAATATTGATGCCTTTATACACCCACAGGTATTATAGAGGAGCTGTTGGTGCATTAGTGGTTTATGACATAGCCAAGCATATGACCTTTGAAAACGTTGAAAGGTGGTTGAAGGAGCTGAGGGACCATGCTGACGACAACATCGTCATAATGCTCGTTGGAAACAAAAGTGATCTACGTCACCTGCGAGCAGTACCAACTGATCTAGCCAAGTCCTTTGCTGGTTTGAACTTTTAATTAGCACTAATATTACATTTTACAAATTAATTTAATATTAAATTTGATATCCTAGATATTTTTTTTCTTTAAACATTAAATGTCGTTGTTTAAAAAAATGTGGGATTGAAGGTATAAGGATGACATATTCAGGCTTAAACTTTTTTCAACTAAGTCACTTCACATTATACGGCACTAGTATTTATTAAAGGATCTAATGTTCACAATTGCTGAGTGGTGCTTATTTGTAGCCTAAAAATTAGTTGTTGGTAAATCACCAGTTTTTGAAGATTTGGTAGCAGATGATATGTTGGATTTACAAAGGTCTTCATCAAACATCTCCAAAGAATCATCATAGGATCTTTTTATTACAAAAAGTTCTAGCTTATTTAACTTTTTCATTTATGGGGATACATATATACATGTCGCTTAGAAATTTTGAAATGGCAGTTTATATTTATGTAATTGGTTTTTTTTTGTCTATCAGAAAAAAACTCTGTATCATTTCTTGAGACATCAGCATTGGATTCCACAAATGTTGAAGCTGCATTCACTCATATTCTAACTGGTAATGTTGTTTTTCTTCATGCTAACTAATGTTAATTATTTTTTTTGTCCTAACCTTATTTCAATTTGATAATAATGTTATTAGTCAATCGTTTAATTTGCTTTAAGGAACAGGTAATTGTATATAATTCATGTAAATCGTTTTTGTCATTCTGGATATAATATGCTAATAAATTTTCATAAATTTTACTATATATAAACATCATAAAATAATATTACCAGTCAGTTTATTTGCTAAATATGCGAGCTTAGTTTTAAATCAAAAGTTTAAAAAAATTAGTCTAAGAATAAACTATTGAATGGTAAAATATCAGAATATATGTATGTGTATATTGTATATATATATATATATATATATATATATATATGACTGGAAGGAGACCATAATTGATTCAATATTTAATTAAAAAAAGTTAAAGAATTTTTAGATTTTGAAAGTTTACGGTTGAGCTTTTCAATATTTCTAACAGTAAGACCTATGATTTTAATTTTAATAAATTGGATGATAATTATAAAATTACTGTTAGAAATATTGAAAAGCTCAACCGAAAAACTTTCAAAAGCTAAAAATTCAGTAGATTTTATCAAATATATGTATATATATATATTAGGGATATGACAATTTTTAAAGACCCTATACCCATGTTATTTTTTGTGGAGTTTTTATGCAAAGATCAAGAAAAATCCAATGGCAAGTGTCAACTTTAAAAAAATGTCACCCCCTTAAATAAATTTATATTATATATACATTGTACAAAATGGTTTTTTTAATCAGAAATACAAACATACAGGTTTTAGTGTTCATTTGTCAAAAGAAATTTAATGTTAATTTTTTCAATGCTTTTACACAACAGAAGTAAATCCTGCAGAACTTTAATTGCCTGTTCAGCACAAATGTTTGACCTTTGAGTTGACATTGGAGTCGGCTCAACTGACCAAAAAGTCCTTAAAGTCTTTATTGCCTTTGATCTTTGCAAACGGCTGCCAAATTATTGTAGTTATCCTGATTATAAACCTGACAAGAAAACCAGATGTCACTCCACGTGCCAGTAATAGTCACATGATGACTGACCTTCGGCTGACTGTCAAAATTCTGGAAGTAAAATATAAGCTAGCAAAGCATAGATTGCTCAGCTATTCTATCTTGCATTGCTCATAATTGGCAAAGTTCTGAAATTTACTTCTAGGATGAACTCCTTGTGTATCTTCAATTGTGGTGCAGTAGCCAGCTCTACCATTTCTTGACTTCTGAAGATTATAGAGGGCTTTATCTTTCTACACAACTATTCTCCATTCTCATCAGTTACGTTGAACAAGTTGGTAAAGTCTTTGGTTCCTGGTTTTCTGCTGTTTTTTTCATACTTGTTTAGTACATTCTCAATTTTTCTTTCCACTGTAGATTTGCCTTTTTGAATTGGAAGATTCAGTTTTTTCTATAAGATTTTTACTTCTTTGATCGCTATCACAACTCTCTCCTGTCTACTTTTCACATTTGCAGCCAAGCACTTAAATCTGTCCAGGATATGCTGTTCTGTTGGCATTTTGTTCATTTGATCAAGACTGTCAACAATCTTTGCATACTTTTTTGAATTCTTGGCTTTTTCAAATCTCATCAAATTTGATTCCCATAGTTTCTTATTCAAATCTAAAGGAAGACTATTTTTAGACATCTTGACTATAGTCCTGTCGAATTATAATTTGAGTGTAAATTTAATTATCTACAAATAAACAAATCTTATGAGTTTAGGTTATCAAAATAAGTTTATAAAATATCAAAAGTCAGATGATGATAACAAATATAATATATAATATGAAAGATTATGTAATAAGCATGCGTACATATAGCAAAATCACACAGCAATAAACTGAAGCTGTGATACCTTAAACTGTACTGTATCTAACAATAGATAGATGGGAGAAAACGGTTTTCAGCTTAGGGGGGTGAACTTTTTTAAGATTCAACACTTTCAAATGATATTTCCAGTTTTAAAATGTAATTTCTCCACTCATAGTGGCATGGGAAACCAAAAATTGCCAAAAAAAATTTTTAGTCATATATCTAATATATATATATATATATATATATTCAGTAATGTGCCTACAGCATACAGGAATATTTCAAAAAGGTTAACAAACAGGATGTAAAAAAATTTAAAAAGATTGAAATTTAATTTTAAAATATTGATTAAAACTGATAAAAATGTTGGTGCCTAACAACAGCGATATACAAGATAGTTTCTCAGAAGCACATGGCGGACACGGGTGATGATGGTGTGAGTAAACCTTACAATGCACAAGCCATCACCATTCCTCCCACTTCGACGCTCGACAAAAAGAACAGCAGCTGTTGCTCTGGCTGATCGCAGCTCCATCGAACCACCACTGCTTGTTTGTTGTCGTCGACGTGGAATTTAATTTATCACAATTATTTACTTATAATTTATTTATTTCTTTATTATAATATTTTGTTTACAAAATTTTTGTTATTATTGTTAACATTTTTTAAAAATTGTAGTAAATAATTCTTCAGATGATTCGTTTAAATTTTATATGTCTATGTACGGCACACATTAAGGTGTCTATTTTTGCTCATGTGGTTGTATGTTAGCATGGTTACTTTGTCCTTAGCACATTATTATTTACGTTTAAATTAGTTAATATTTAACAAAATTTTAAAGCTATCATATTTTTATGTTATGTATAAATGAGTGTATGCATTTCAACTCGTCTAATGTGTTGTATACTGGATTGCTTATAATGACTGTCAACCCAATGTTTCCATTAACACATTTGCATAACAACTTGTTATATGTATTTTTTTGACTTATTCACTTAACGCTTGTTAAATTATAAATTTCAATTAATTTTACTGCTTGTACATTATTATTTCTGAGAAATAGATTCATTATAAATATACACAAGCCAATGCTTGTTGTCTCACACAACACTTCATGTTATAATCCTATTTATTTTCTCAGTGTGCTTTTGAACCCGGTCTGTTGGCAACATTTGCATATTGAATTCTATTAAAAACATCTTTCCATTATGATGAGAATGAGAATAATAACCCTGCTTAAGTACCGTACCAGTCTACCTAATTGTCGAGGTCCATTAACTTTTTCATTTTTTCTTTGAAATAAGCCGGTAGATACATGATTATAGCTTCTTTGTCATCAAAGTTTTACTTTAGTTTAAAAATGAGCTCTTCAAAGTGAATTTCTAAAGATTCAGTGATTTCTGGAAGCCAAATGTTGACCCACTTTCGACTGTTGCCCGTTAGTCTAATGCAATCGCTTGTTGCACATATTAATTCATGAATTAATTCACGAATTCATGAAAATATTGATTTCTCTACTAATTCTACGGGGTTTAATTGAGGCTAGTTGGTTTTGTTTAGTTACATAAACTTAATAGTGGCATTGTTTATCATAATGTATGTGTGGATATCCGTTCTGCATCTTTGTGATCAGCACAACATTAATTTTCATTTTTTGTTCACCAATCTTAGTTTAACCAGCAAATATTTTCTGTAACTGCTGCCTAGTAATAATATTTAGATTTTTTCAAAATATTATAATATTATTTAAATTGTGATTCTCACACGTTAATAAATACTATTTAAAGCATTTTCAAAACTTTGTTTTCAGAACTCCAATATTTGTCATTGATTTCTCCTTTCGTTTGATCTTCCACATTCATAACCAGCCGTTACCGAGAAATTAGCAGCTCGCGTGGTGCGCCGTCTGCACAAAGTGTTCGCACCTACATCAATTCTCAACTCGGCTGTTGAAATATTTTAGTAAATTTTGATGTCTACGTGAATAATGAAATTTAATGCATCCTCTTATCTGTGTGTACGTGCGCATTGTTATGTAAATAGTAATAATCTTCTTGTACATAATAATTAATTCTCTTCCATCAAAATTGTTTTTGTTTCTTCATAACTAAATTGTTAGTATCTGAATGAATTACAACATAAATATTGAATTTAATTAATATCCTAACACTTGTGCTAATTTGTAACGTTGATACTCTGTTTTGTCCTAGTGATAACGATGATGTTTCATTCATTCCCTTTTGTTCGAGTGTTAATATTTTTCATTTCATTTTAAATATCGATATATCGTTGTGCTTGTTATATATAAATATTTATTTATATTAAATATTTATTTATATATATGTGTGTGTGTGTTTGTGCACGCGTAACTGCTAGTTTGAACGTACGGTCTTCATTTTAATTAAACCAAAATAACTCTTAACTCAATCACATATGATCCTTATTTGTTTATTTCATTATTTGATTGCATACATCAATGATTGCATTTTGTACTTTTTTTTGTTGAACTTTTGTTTCACCGTTTATTGAGATTGTGTAATTAAAAATTAATTCATTTTTTAAATAAATTTTTCATTTGTATGCATGGAAAAGGGATTTATTTATTTATATTTACAACTAGTTTACAGTTTAGCGTTTCGGGCTTTTGCAGCTGTGTCGTTAGCTTCTTGGACAGCTTTTGGACAAAGTTCGTGACGCGTTATTTTGCCGTTCTCAAAAAAACCTTCATATCTTGGCAAGCCACTGCTCATGTCTTTAAATGTGATTTTTCCTGTTTCAAAGAAATAGGAAATTTGCTACAATCACGCAAAACATCAAAAATTCAATAAATCCAAACAAACGCCTTGATGCCAGTCAGTCCGAATTTATCAATTTGTTTTAATGAAATAATAGAATGTTATTAAACCTGATCCGTGAATTTGTCCGTTCTGAAATTCTCCCTCGTATTTAAGACCTTCATTTTCAAGCACCCCGTACCCGTCAAATTTATTGTTTTTGAAATTCCCACAGTATCGACTGCAACGTTTGTTCAATTAAAACTTCTTAGCTTTATATTTTTACAAATAATATAGTGAATTAAATTAAACTTGGCAGAATTAAAGTTAATTTGGCAGATAAACGGTTAACCCAACCCGTTGACAAACTCGTAAGTTCCTAATCCGTCGCACAAGCCGTTGGCAAAATGACCGCAGTATTTCGTTCCTTGTGTTAATTGAAAATTTCCTATTCCATCTTTGAGGCCGTTTTTAAAAGAACCCTGGTAATTGCTGCCATCATTATATTGAACGCCTTTCATCTTATACGTTCACAAAAATAAAGCAATTCAAATTTATTATAAATATCACCGTGCTAAAATTAATTAGAGTTGAACACAAGCTAAGCTGTAGCATATTCAAGAGACGAAACAAAGCTAGCTCTTGGTGCACAGCATAGAATGAATGCTTCATGAATATTACGGTGCTCGAAAGAGATCAAACTTTTATGAATGTCTATCTTTCCTTCCATTCTGTAACACGTTTAATTTCATGCTTTTGAATTTTTCATTTATTTATTTGTTGTTCTTTAAAAATTCAGACTGATTGATACAGATTTGGTACAAAGTGAAAGGCAGAAAATGAATAAAACATGATGAAATTAATAGAAATTAAAAAATAAATATTATAAAATAAAGGTTTAAATAAGTGAATGCACTGCCGATTTGAAAGATAAGATTTTTTCCACACACAAAAAGAGATTACCTGAAACAAAAAGTTTCATAAACATGAAACTGTTTCATATTTTCATATCTTCATATATTCATATATATTCATTTTCATATATATTCATTTTCATATTTTCGTATATATTTTCGAAGTTTCATATCCAGCAATCACAACCACCTTCAATAAATTGAGAAATCACCGCCATAAAGAAACCTCAAAAACGATACGTTTTGGGTTTATACTTCACACATCTTGTTATAAAAATGCCTAAACTAAAGCAATTGCATTCAATCAATCAATCAATTAACTTGTAAAGCGCTATTTCCACGATGTTCAACAGCGCTCCTCTGTAAATTTTACAAACAGATGGGTCTTGGGATCCGCTCTGAACTTCGCAAGTGATGAAGAAGGAGGTAGAGACTTCCAGAGAAAAGTGCCAACAAACATCTAGCACATACCTCACCAATGCATGCTTACTTATTTTTATTTTTACGTTATTTCTATTTATCGTTAGACAGGAATGGCCTTATCAAATTTTTTCAAAATAAAAAGGACTTTTAACGTCCTATATTTTTTACATTTTATATATAAAATATTTAGATGAGGTTTTATATATTGGTTATGATTGGTTATGATAACGCCATGGAATTTTAAACTGGAATTGCCCTATCGTATCCTCTCCATTGTACGCTTTGCAGTAAGCAAAACAAGCAATGACGTCACGCATTTATGATAATTGTTGCTTAGGCACTCCATCGTGAAATATAGTGTAATGAGGTAATCTAACAACCACTGGAAAAGATCGCGGTCAATAACGAATAACATTCGCGAAGTACTTTTGTCACTTGTTGAATATCACCACATTTCAACTCTTACAATGTGTTAAAGATCGGGTTTTGTGAAAGTCGATGGTCGCCAATGTCCTGAAAGGATAATCAATCAATCAATGATCCTCCTTTGTCCATCAGGGGACCGTCGAGGCCGATGGTGTAACATCTAAGCATGCTTTTTACATTTCTATTTTTTCTTTTCAATAACTTTTTCTATCTTTGGCCAGTTTTATTGGATTCAGAATAGCAACACCAGTCCATCCAGTCCTGAAAGGATGAGGCACGAGAAATAAGATGAATGAGGTAATTGTTTCAAAGCCAATGTTTAGATAAAAAAAACTCTTTATTTTACTTTATATATATAATGCAATGTATAACGCTAAATATATGAACGCCATTGCTTTTTAGTCAATGTTTTAGTTTGAGACTATAGTTCGATTACTGTTGTTAGGGCTTTATTATATTATTGTTCGTAGCTGCTTAAACTTGCGTTGGGGGCTTCGGCTTTAGTTTATAATTCTCGCTAGTAAACAAAGTTGTTCGAAGGTTTATTAGTATTTTTAAATCTGGCGAACGAAAATTTTATAAATTTGTTGAAAATTAATTAATTTACAAGTTAATCATGGCTGGAATATTGCTTGAGACTATGAGCAATCGAAAGCTGATATGTTATTTCATTGTTCTCTTAATTTTCCAGATTGCTTTCTTTCTCATTGGAGGACTGATTTGTAAGTTAAATTAATGAATCTGATGTTGTTATTTATATTATTATTCATTATCATAATTAGTCAATTAGTGTAAGTTTCACCAATTTTCATACTTACAATTTTCATAATCATGAAAATGTCAACTATGCTGTCATTATGGAAAGCCAAAACTTATTTGAATACTGAATGAATACTAAACAATAAAACACAGAATAATATAAGAAGAAAACCAGATTCGAATGAGAATGAGGTTATTTAGAAAATTATTGGGTAAAAGACAATAAAAAATTTTGTTCAAATTACTAAATTAGTTTTTAATGCAACAATAACTACCTTTAAAAAAATAAATTTGATATATAATATAAGAAAAGATAAGTTAGATTTTAAAAAAATCTGAGTAGGTCTTCCTAAAAAATAGTATTAAATGAAAATTATTATTTTTAGTGAAAAAACAAACATATATTTTTATTATATCTTTATCTTAAAAGGGTTTTAATTTTTAGAATCTTGTTAATTCTAACTACAACAAATATAATGTGATATATAAGAAAGAACCAATATATAAAAAACATAGCAAACTGTGCTATTAAAAACTGAAAGTGTAAATATTAAAAGCATTTACATAACAATTGCAACATGTGAATGGTTAATATTTCATTTTATGTTTCTCATTAGCATTCAGATAGATACTGTCTGGATAAGCCAACTTTAAAAAAATATATGTTATTATCCCTAAACACTTTCTTTGTTTGATTCTTTATTTATTCTGTTCTTACATTTGTATATATTTACACAAAATCATATGTAGTAATTCTGTTAGTATTTATTATAATCATTACAGTTTTAAGTAAGTTTTTCTTATCAGCAGCAATCATTCTTGACATATACAATCAATTATCTTTCAGAATATGTACATTACCTCCGTACATTTTAATGGAAACATCAAAAAAAATTTTGGTCTGGATTTGAGTTTTTTTTTTAAATGAATTAATTTCAACTACAAAACATGTAGCTTTTCAAACAAAATATTTGATAAAAAATTCAATATAAATAATGTATTTATTGTATAAAGTCTTCTAGATGGTTATGACCTCTGTTTTAATAGTTTCACCATATTTTACCTTCACGACTGACAATCAAAAAATGATGCATTAATTTTATCTATAAAGCCATCCTATTCACCTCATAAGCCCATAAGATATTTGGTTTGTCAAGTTAGTTCAACTTTTCACTTTAATATCAACTGCTCTGTTATAGAACATGATTATTTGAATCTTTTGTTACCCCGTTTTTATTTGTCTCGACAGAAGTAGTTAACTTTTTGAGAGTAGGAGTGAGATATTTCCAAATAGTAATATTTTTTATTTACCAATTTTTATTTGTTTTAACAACATTTCTCTAAGAGTTTATTCAACAAATTAATTCTACATCTAGCTCCTCATCCAACTAACGTACAAGGACTTCTAAGCAATATATGCCTGAACCCAAAATCTGATGATTTTATTTGGTTTGCAAGAGGCGAGAAGAATTGTCTTCGTCCATTATCAGACTCTGACAAAAGCCTGGCTGAGAAAGCCAAAGTTTACAACATTACTGATGGCAAACAACTTGTTTTTTCCTGGAAATTTCCTTTGCCAAAAGATAATGAATATTTGCACATGTCTCCTCTCCACCAGAACATGATGGCCATGATCAGGATACAAATGAAGATGCCTGAAGATCAGAACAATTCTGCTTCAAGTAAGTTTTCAATATGTATTCTAAGTTTTGTACTTGTTTGTGCTTTTAACTGTTGATTCTGATTAAAACTCTTTCCGATGTTTACCTACTATTAAATTTGTAAACTAGGAATGTTCCCAGAATCCATTGTAATGGATGGTAGATTGGGATATCGAGATAATGATAAAGAAGAATGGCAAGAAATATCGAGATCTCAGTCTATGAAGAGATTTCTCAAATGCAATTCTGAAAATTACCACGATGGAACAAAAGTGCTGTCTTTCCTATTAAAATAAATTAATTAGTACATTAATGTATCTTTTAAGGGTTCCAATACTGTCAACATAAATTTTCAATACTAAATACAACCTCAAACAATTAGCTTGCCATTATTTACTGATTAAGTTTTTGAAATATTCTAAACAAAATTTATTTTTTTACTAGGAGCTTTTGCTTGATTGTGAACTTCTTCCATTTTTTGAGTTGGGAAGTGTTCATCACAGCGAATACCTCATCAATGTCAGGTTCCCATCCGAGGATAACGAATTTTTGGGAGAACTTTATGACATCTGGATTTATGTTGGTGTTATCTGTTTTATAATTTACATTACTTAATAACTTCCTTGATCATAAATTAATTTAAAGGTGATCCATCAAAATGGCGGATTCACATTTGTTTGGTTCTCCTTAAAAACCCTGGTCTTCCCTATTGTCACATGCGCTTTGGTCTGGTATATTTGGAGACTCTTGCAACTAAACAGGAAGCCTAGTGTCTTGGAGAGGTGCAGTGCATTTTATTTTTATTTTTCCTTTTTTATTTATCCTCTTTTAAATTGGAATATATTTAAATTATGGTTTCATCCAAGCATGGAAAATTAAATGAATAGCAAATTCTGATTGAATATTTTAAACTTTTCAGAACTTTGTTAGCTGTTGGCGCTGCAATTACTCTAATGAATTGTGAGTTTTTGAACATTTTGTTTTAATTTTGCATTTAAATGCAATAAATATTTTGATTAGTGTGATGCAAATTGATTTAATAATCCAAGTGACAAATTGATAATTTTCCAAACGAAGTGCCAATTGATTGGTTGACTCTCTGGCTGAACATGCCCTTCATGATGTTATACAGTGACATAAGGCAGGGCCTCTTCTACTCTGTGCTCCTTTGTTTCTGGGTCATCTTTGCCGGAGAACATATGATGGTGTGTTGTCATTCATTTCTTTCACCATTTTATTTTCCATCATCCTAATATGATTCTGCCGACAGATTTATGACTGTGTTGTCATAATGCTATAAATTTTTTCAAATAGAAATAATCCTTTTTTATGGTGCTTACAATAGACAACTGCTTGCAGTGTGAATTGATGCAAAATGTTTTTTCATTGAAATTTGTTAGTGTTTTGTTTCACTTAATTGTCATCAGGATTCAGTGAAGAGAGATGACTTGAAATATTATTGGAAGCAATTAACAGCTGTTGGAGTGGCATGTGTCTGCATGTTTCTATTCGATTTCTGCGAGAGGTTGGTTATCACACATGTGCTCAGGTTTTTGAATGGTAACGTTCGTTATTTAGATATGAAATTTTTAACAGAATTGTTTTATTGCAGTTTCCCTTTTATTTTCATGTAAAATTTTTTTTTACTTACCATTTACTGTGCTGTTCACTTACCAATTCCTATTCCTTAAAAACATTTTTAGCTTCTCAGGACGATTTGCTTGTACGTTTCTTTTACCTATTTCATTCCAATTAGGTTGATAATGAGATGCCAACTTTCTTCCTATCAAAATATTTTAATCGAACGTTAATTTTTTCTCAGATTCTTCACTTTGATTCTTTTTTGGTCAGCTTCTGTTGAAATTCGTGTCTGTAAAAACAAGAGCTTGTTTTCAAAACTTTCTCCAAGTTTTTCCTATTTATATAATACTTCAAACTGAAAAGTAGTTGATAAGAAAATGGATTTGTGCATATGGTGAACATATATTGGTAAGGGCCAAACATAGGAAGTATGTGAAGAATGTGAAGGCGATACCTGGTATGCTGCAGCATAAGTATGGTTGTGATGGATGTGACAACAAAAGAAATGGGGAGGAGGAAGAAGGATAAGTTTGTGGCAAAGAGAAAGACATGGTAGTTGCAGGATGCAGAGGTGAGGAAGGCATTTGAAGTGAAGGTGGCTGAAAATTGGGAGAGTGGTAAGGATGGAGATGTTTGGGAGAGATACAGGGACTGTGTGTTGGCTACGGCAGATAAAGTATGTGGATGGACGAAAGGAAAGTGTAGGCATGGTGAGACGTGGTGGTGGGATGAAGATATAAGAAGGGTTTTGGAAGTCAAGAAGGAGAGGTTTAGGGTATGGAGAAGGGGCATGACGGAGGAAGCGGAGTCTGAGTATAGGAAGGCTAAGAAGGTTGCAAAACAGGCAGTGGCAACTGCAATGACGAAAGCATCAGATAGGTTAATGAAGGAAATGGAATTTGATGTGAGTTCGAGGAAAATGTTCAAAGTAGCAAAGCAGTCAATGAGGGATAGGAAAGATGTTATAGGGAATGTATGTGTTTGGGATGGATCTGGCAAGTTGTGCATAGATGAGGAGGAAAAAGCTCAGGTGTGGAAAGCTCATATGGAAAGGTTGATGAATGAAGAGAATGAGTGGGATGGAGATGTGGAATCATCGGTTACACACGGACCTATAGAGAAGGTGACGATGGAGGAAGTAGAGAAAGCAGTTAGAGAAATGAAACTAGGTAAGGCGACAGGGGTTTCGGAAGTGGCGGCAGAACATATAAAAGCGAGTGGGATGATAGGAATTGAAGTTATGATGAGAATTGCTAACAGTATGTTTGAGATGAAGGTATACCTGAGGATTGGCGACACAGTGTGTTGGTGCCGTTGTATAAGGGCAAAGGAGATGTGAGAGATTGTGGGTCATATAGGGGTGTGAAATTGCTAGAGCACGGAATGAAGGTAGTGGAGAGAGTGCTTGAGAGGAGGTTGAGAAATATGGTGACAGTTAATGAAATGCAGTGTGGGTTTATGCCTGGTAGGGGAACGGTGGATGCGTTGTTCATGGTGAGAATGTTGCAGGAGAATTATAGAAAGAAGAAACGAAGATTGTACATGTGTTTCGTGGATCTAGAAAAGGCTTTTGATCGAGTACCGAGGAAGGTCATTGAATGGGCGTTGAGGAAGAAAGGAGTGAATGAGAGACTTGTTAAAGCTGTGATGCAGCTGTATGAAGGGACAAAGACAAAGGTGAGGGTTGGAAGGGGGGGGATGTCGGACGCTTTTAGTGTTAAGGTAGGAATGCATCAAGGATCAGTGTTATCACCGTTTCTGTTTGCAATTGTGATGGATGTTGTGTGTGGAAACATAATGGAGGGGTGGTTATTTGAGATTTTGTATGCAGATGATTTAGTCTTGATGGCTGATAGCATGGAAGAATTGCAGTTAAAATTTGACAGATGGAAAAGTGTTATTGAAAAGAAAGGGTTAAAAGTTAATATTGGTAAAACGAAGGTAATGGTGAGTGGGGAAGGTGGGGAGCGAGTGATAAGTAAAATAGACCCATGTGGGGTATGTGACAGGAGAGTGAAGACTAACTCGGTATTGTGTATAGGATGTCAGAAATGGGTGCATGAGAGATGTAGTGGTGTGAGGGGGGCACTGAAAAAGGTGGAAGGCACGTTCAAATGTAAGAAATGTGTTCATGGTGTGATTAATAGGACGGACGCAAGGACGGGGTTGAGTGGTGGTATTGAAAGAGTGGAAAGCTTTGTTTACTTAGGGGATAAGCTGAACGCGGATGGAGGATGTTTGAGCGCAGTTACGGCTAGAGTTCGTGTGGGATGGATGAAATTTAGGGAACTGGGTGGGGTATTGTGTGGAAGGAAATGGTCAGTGAAGATGAAAGGGAGGGTATATAAAGCATGTGTGAGAGCAGCGATGGTATATGGTGGTGAAACTTGGGTGTTGAGGAGAGAGGAAGAAAGTGTACTGCAGAGGGCTGAAAGAGCTATGGTGAGGATGATGTGTGGGGTTAAAGTGAAGGATAGGATCCCCGTAGTACAGAGCTGATGTCGATGATGGGACTGAATGAGGACATTGTGACATTGATAAGGAGATTGAGATTGCGGTGGTATGGACATGTGTTGAAAAGGGATGAAAGGGTCGGGATTAGGCGAGCGTTGGAGTTCGAGGTTGAAGGAGTGGTAGGAAGGGGTCGTCCGCGATTGGGATGGAGAGAGCAGGTGGAGAAGGACAGGGTGAAAGCGGGGTTGCGTGATACTGAGGCGAGTGACAGATGTGGATGGCGTCGAGGGGTATTTCGGTTTCATCATAGGTAACCAAACGGCAACCCCCGATTTCGGGGAAAATGTCGTCTAAACGTGTGTTGTTTGTTTGTTGTTTGTTTGTTTGAACATTTGAGTAGAAGATAATGAAATTACTTGCATGTTCAATATCATTTGCAAGAGTTTCTCTCCAGTCTACCAAACCGACCCTTTTCTAGGGTTGGGATGGTTGAAACCATGTTGTCATTCTGCCTTATCCGAAAACTTGTATGTAAAAAATTTTACGTCAATTGGTTCAGTAATTTTTTGAGTCGACATTGATCAAGCAGACAAACAAAGAGAGCTTGTTGTTTTTTTGTTGTATATAGAAAATATATGTTGTTTATTTATAAAATGTAATATAAATATAATATATATGAATACAAAAATGATGAATATTTATGATGCAGAGGAATCCAACTGACCAACCCATTTTTTTCTATTTGGTCCACCAGAGCAGGGGCCAATGTTGCTGTGAGTTTGTATTTCTTTTTAATTTTATATTTTCTAATTATTTAAATATTTACTATTTACCACTGAATTAGAAATTCATTATTTAATCTTTGTTTCTCTTATTTAAGAGACAAATATTTTTATACACTATTTTGCCACATCTAAAGTTTTCCAATTCTCTTAATTTTCAACACAACTGTACCTATTTTATTAACTTTTTAGCATTTTGTCAAAATATCTCTCTTTATTTTTATATATACAAAATAACTTTTTCTGGTCTTATAACATCATTTCAAAGTGTAGTCTGGATGACTAATTATGAATTTATATTGATTCAACTTTTATAAATTAGTTTATAGAATGAAATAGTTTTGCTCTTGCTTTGTCCAATTTTTGTTTTTTTCCAACTTCAGTTTTGCAACTGTATTAACGATTGCTTTTTTAAAAGTTGTTCTGATATATTGACTCATCCATCTGTAATCATGTTATTGATGTTTGTGTAGTTATCAAAATTTTATTTTTTATTTTCTACATTTAATCTACTACTACAGAAAAAACAAGCTGTTCTTAAACTTTTCACCATTATTTTATGTTTAACACTTTAAAATTTTGTCAATTACGATTATTTAAGATTATTTATTATCCAACTTGTGTGAACATTCAGTTTGGCTTCATTGTGTTGGCTGGCATGGCGGCATGCGTGTACTTCATATATTTGATGGTCACCATTGTTTGTGTCTTCAAGAATATTTGCGCCAAGAAGCATGTCATCCCGTCAATGAGCAAAGCCAGGCAGAAGTTCTACAAGGTTTTACGAATTTTGATCCACCTTTCGCCTTCTGGAAACTTTGATTATTATAGTTTTAAAGGAATCATTAATTATTATGCTGGATTTATCATAAAATATTAGTGATTAAACTTTTCTCCAAAAACAAACTTAAAATTATTTTTGAAATGATGCTTCATACGGTTATATTTCTTCATCACAAATATATTGAATGATCAATTCAGAACCAGATCTACCGCTTCTCTTTCCTGATGACCTTGACATGGTTGTGTGCTGGCATGACTGTGGTCTTCTTCATTGTTGGACAGGTGGAGGAAGGACATTGGAAGTGGGGCAATGAGGATGTCCAGTACACGAGCGCCGTGCAGACTGGTTCGCTCGTGCTTCTAATTTACAATTCGTTTTCATATTTTGTTTTAATTTGGTGAAATGTTATTGTCTCAATTTTCTTTAAAGATTAGCTATGTTTAAATAAAATTAATTATTAATAATTTATTTGTACACTATTTTTGATCATTTCAATAAATTTTTCAAAGGGCAGTGTTTTATAATTTGTTGTAACATATTCACCTGTTCTTGTTATTTAAAAGGAGTTTATGGCATGTGGAACTTGTACGTGCTGACTCTACTGATCCTCTATGCCCCGTCCAACAAAACTGTATGCCCAATTGATCTGGACGAGAATTCTCTTTATAGTTTGTTTCTTAAGTAACAACTGTCAGTAAGATTGCAAATGGGTAGATTCAATTTGTTTGCTTGCTTGATGTCTAGAATATTTGGTGTATTGGTGTAACAGTGAAGTCTTTGGCAATGCTAATGCAGTGACCAGGTTTGATTACATAAAGATCCATCCCCGCCAATCACATGCAATGTGTTTGATGCTTAGTTTCACGTGTATTTGCATTCACTGTGTGTTGTTGATAACTGTAAAGAATGTTGAAGGGGGAATTGAAATAAACACATAAATCTTGAAAACAAATTTGAAAATAACATTGATGAATAAGACTGGATGAATTTATTTTTTGATAGTTGTTGAGCCCGTGACAACGACCAGTGATGCTGATGTGGTCAAATACTCAACAGTTCCCGCTACCCTGACCAAGTTCATGCAGAAAACATCCATCGAATAAACTTTCTTTTTCTAACAATGACGGGCTGTCTATATTTTTTCTCTATCATGTATCCATATTTCAAAATCATAAATGAACTCATTTTGTTTTAAACCACATATATATATGTTTTATTTAGATTTTCATATTTACATGCACAACTTGAGATATTAAGAATTTTTTTAACTCTTGTCTTATTTGTATCACATTATATTGATTTTTATCATGTTTTTTCTGCATTAATCAATTAATAGATTTAACATTTTCGAAGAAATGTTCACCTGCTGATTATTCAAATCAAAAACATTATTTTTATTTTGAGAAATATATGTGCTTATTTTTGTCAAAATAATTTTTAGCAATACAAACATAATTTTTGTAGTTTAAAATGAGCTATTAAATATAGAATTTTGTCTTACGATATTTCTCTACACCACTTAATGTTCTCAATCGTTATGCCTCCAACGAATTTCACTTATAAATTTTGCATTATTGTTTGTAGTTGTACGTGGATGAGTTTTTATCATTTGCCATTTAAAGAAATATATTGCTACTGAAATTTTTCATCACTTTGTTATATTTCCTAATTTTTCAAGTAAATGTTTATCTTTTTTATATTTTGACGGTTAGGATAAAGATTTTATAAAAAATCTTTTATTAAATCATGTTGTCATATCATACAGGAACATCTCAGATTGAAACTTTAGACCACCTGATCTTCATTTTTCTCGTTTGCAGAATTTTTATCTCTATATTTTACAGCTGCTGCTAACAACGTGTAGCCGAAATTTCACTATTTTACCTATTATTTAACACTAAGACTTATTGAACTATTTTCAAATGTTCCAATTATTGTTTATAGATGTCGTTTTTTAAGCTTTTTTATATTAGATGTCCATTGTTTGTTTTATATTTTCGTTTTATATCCAGTGAGATGCGGCCCATTTAAGTTGGAAGCAAAACAGCCAAACCATTTCTTGCATGTCTGCTATAAAATATGTCCTATTAATTAATACCTAAGTAATTAGATTTCCTGACCCCAGTCCAAACTCTTTTCGTTTACCTCTGCGTAGCATTTGAGTTAGCCTGACCTCACCAAATGTTGGTCATTGCCACTAACTGATTTGCTGATATTTTTTGGTCTCATTATCTTCATGAGATATTTGCACGTTTTTAAACATTTGTCCAACGACAGTTATCAATCTTTTCTCATTTGCATGGATTCAACTTATTAGTTTTTTCAAATCTTCATTTTCTTTCGTTTTTAAAGTAGCTTTTTTGTAATTTATTAGTTTTTACGTTAATTATGTTACATTTATTATATGTTGCCTACTGCTTGTTATATTTTGTAGCCTAGTTTTGTTATAATTTTAGATTAGTCGTTATCAGCGTAAAGCTGTTTACATTTTGTTTAATAAAATGGTTGTCTTATTGGTTTTTGAATCATCGTCTTGCATATTACTATAGTTCACTTTCGGAATAGTAGATATTATTATTATTATAAATTGATGTCGGAGAGCTGTGTGTTTAAACATTTGTTGACAACTGGTGAATTGCTTTCTGGTTGGCGCAACTGAATATATGAAGACGAACGAGTAGAATAGATAACATAATGGAAAAAAATAGAATATTACATTTATGTCATATTTTTAGATAAGGGCTTCTTCAGCTTTTGTGTTGGCATACGCGTTATAACTTTTTGCCCAAGCGTACTTGAAAGACCGAAAATTGAATGAAAATTAATTAGATATTTAATATTTAGATATTTAACATTTGACAATGAAAATTGAATGAAAATTAATTAGATATTTAAAATATTTGTTAAATACATCAAACAAACTATAAAAACTTTAAAATTTAACACTTGAATAGTTTAATGAAATAAAACTTTATAATTGCTCACTTGGAATTTTGTAAATGGAAAGGATAGCTAAATCAGTAAGACGATCTTTATTAAAACTATTTCTTGGAAAAATTTTCATTCTTTTCTATTGTAAAAAGTTTTTTGCTTTTGATGACGTTGAAACTGGCTGCGTTGCCAAAATGAGCATAAATGTTTAAAACGTTTGGGAAACGATTGGTAGTGCAACCTACTAATGTCTTAATAGCTGATTTTGATTGTTCGCGGGGCTGCATTTTCTGAATGGCTGAATGTCGAAAGATGCCTATCCATAAATTTCATAAAAAAGAAACTTTTTCGAAGTCAATGGCGTTTTCTTGAGAGATTTTCAATGTCTCTACGTTCTTGTAGTCTTGTTAACATCAATCATCGAATGGGTTCTAAAAACGACTAGAGTTCAACGAAAGAAAATTGAAGCCAAAAAAAGAAAATTAAGCTAAGCTTAACAATGCATGGAAAAAGATTTAATACAAGGGACGCTGTCCGGATCAAAGCGAAGAGAAAAGCAGAGTAGAAAATGGATCAAATAGTTGACTATAAAGCTTCTAATTCATTACTGATATTCAACAGTTGTAGTCAGTTTAACTTTTATTATTAATATTGAAATACAACGATTCTCAAGAGCACTCCTCATATATAGAATAGAGAATAGGGCCTCTGAGAATAGTTCAGCAGAGGTCCTCTACAAGTCAAAAACACTATGGACTTAACACCTTTCCACATTATTGAACAAATGACGCACAAATTGAAAAAAGAGGAAATAAAATTTTGGTAAAATTTTATTTAGTTTAATTTTATTCTTCATATGTGGTTCAATACTAGTGAAGTTGCGCAAATGAGCGAATAGTAAATTTTCTTATTGTTATGCTTTTACGTCAAAAAAGAATTATGATCATTAGATTGGTCAACCTAAGTACATCAAATAACCAGATATTTTTGCATAGGAGTTAGCATTCAATGTTTTCGATAGCGGAAACTACATTAAAATGATCTGATTCGCGTGCTAAATAAAGGTCTGACCTCACCCAACCCAGTTTAATCTACAGCTGTTGAGAATAACCACACACACACACGCGCGCGCACACTCACACACACGTTGTGACCGAGATTGCACGTAAAACGAGAAACAATCACACTTCATTTTTCAAACATTTCTCCGTAAAATTGTATTTGTTTTATTTAGTTCAGTATAATGAGCATATCTCTCCTCATTAAGGCTGCAGATTACATTGAAAATTACAAAACGAAAGGTTTGTTTACGTTTCTTCACTTCACAGATCTCCCATTCAATTTTTCACTTGTGATGCCGTTCTAATTTATTTATAAAATGTCGTTCAAACTTATTTTCACTTGGTAAGGTAAATTCGTGGCAGACGTTCAGCTCTGGTTTATATTGAGCATCAGCTTGTATTTGTTTATGGGTTGCATTTTAAAAATATTTTCTTTTTATGGCAAATATTTAATGTTAATTTGTTATTTTATTTTAATCTTACTAATTCCCATTTTTCAGCAACTGCAGCCACAAACACAGCCACAAAAAAGTGGTGCAGTGCCTAGCAAGCTCTAGTTGCAGGCTGCACTTGAGATGAGTTGGTTGCTGCTCCTATTAAGTTTTAAATAATGTCATAACAGTGGCATATGATGATGCATGTTACAAATATAGTATTATTAACAAATTTTTTATTAAATAAATCAATAAATAACTGTCTATTATTGCACACTAGAATACTATTTGTGGTGTTTGTTCTTTATTTTGGACTTGATGAAATTGTGAAAGTTGTACATCATAATTTTTTTAAGTTAATAGATTTTATTTAGATGATTTATTCAGAAACAGTTATTAGTTAATGCTAGTACCATTTGAAATTTTATCATATAATAGTATCAATATTTTTTAGTAATGCTTATGTTTAAGCTGGGGTCATAATCAGAGTTGTAATTACAACATTTCTCATCACATATGATAAATATATCCTTGATCATAGTGAGGTTATCCAATAAACTTATGTAGCATTTTTACAGAAATTATTAGACTTCAAGGGTAAAAATTAAATGATTAAATATTAGTTATATACCAGTAGGTTTTTTCAAGTTTATTACCTCCTGAAAACATTTTCATATGGGGATACATTTTGCACAAATGTGTTTTTAACACCATATGAGGCTATATGTAATAAATGGAGTTAGATGCAAGAGGTGAAGAAAAATGCTTAATCTGCTTAACAATGATTGATCAGCATGAATGAGGTGGGGGGTTTATAAAAGACCAGAAAATATTTGAAATATTAAACATGAAGATTTTATGCTATTTGGTAATGGTGAATTTTACAGCATGTTTCAAAGTGGATTCAATTTTTGTTTATTCAAAAATTCTCTTTGCCAAAATTTACGGTGAAGCAAATACCTAACTATATATCTTTGGAGCAATTTATTGATATATTTCTTATCATTTTAATCCACAGAAACTGATCATGAATATGCATTAAGTCACCAACATTCTTGTTATGCAATAAAAACAACCATTCAACCAACATCTACTAAACCAAAAAGGAAAACCAAAGTAAAGAAAGTTGCACTAACCAAGCAAGTTTTTATAACTTTTTTGGTCTTTTCATCATTATTACTAAACAGTTAAGTGTAAGTTTCTTGTTTCTTAGGAAATGTCAGATTTTGAGTAATTTATTTGTGCACAAAATGTTTTTCAAGAATAATTTTAATGAAATATTCTTGCAAAGTTAATGCTTTTGGTTTTGAGGGAAAAATTTGGAGTAGTTAATTTGTTAAACTCTGGTTTATTGGGTGCTTAGCTATAAAAATTGATAAAAGTATGCAAATATTGTTATGTTTACATTAAAAGGTAATGGCTATTGTACAATTTGGTAGACCTCTTTCAAATTGTTACTATTAAGATGATTCATTGGAATGTATAATTTCTCTTGCGAAATTTCACTTTAAACCATGTCATGTTTTCATGATTTTAGTGAGTTTTTGAACAATATATAAAATTTAACATTGTCTGCAAATATGATTAAGGACCGTGTTTATTTCTATTTGATCTCTTTAATCTGTGATCTTTTTGATCTCTTTCCAAATCTTTAACTTTCCATGTAATTTTGCAAAGATGTTTTATCATTTTTAAGAATAAAATATAATTTACAAATAGACAAAATAACTTTTTGTAGAGTGTCCCATAATGAGCTAGAGAAGAAAAGGTTATTTTTTAATTGTTTTCAATAGATTGTTACATTTGATATTTTTGTTCATTTTTATATTTTAAGTTCGAGACCATTTCAAGCAAATTATAATTAACCCAATTTTGGGGTTGAATTTATTTATAGAAGGCATTATAGTAGGTAATTGTCTTTACAAGACTAGCTAGCTTGATTGTATTGTTTAAATAATTTGTTGGTTTCATAAGTGTTTATGGTTTTCAGTTTATTTTAATTTTCAGTGGTGGGTCTATCTATATGATATTTCTCAGTGATTGTTGTTTGGTCCTTTCCTTATGATCTTTTCATTCTTCTGATTCTTCTCATATAATCAGCTTGCAAAATTTCACAATATTTTCTGACACCCTCTTTTTGATATTCTTGGAATTTGAGTTGCAATAAAATCAATTAAATTTCATTAGTTTTTTTATTATATAAAATTATATTTATTTATTATATTTTTTTTATAAATATAAAAGTTTGATAAAAGGTAAAGTGTACAAAAGATAGCAAAGGCCTGTGGCTTGAGTATGGTTTAATTGAATCACTTTGGCTTATCAGGAAATGGAACAATTGATTCAATATTTATTACTTTACTGTCTGTGGATTTGGAGAAAGCCCATTGCAAAGTACCAAACAATGTAAGCTAGTAGAAACTACAAAGCGAAAAATGGCTCTAAAAGAATTGCGATTTGCTGCTATTTAAAAGTTGTACTGAGTCGGGAGTAGATTGGTTAGAGCAGTTGGAAATGGAATGAAAGCAGCTTGGAATATATTTTTAGAAGTGACATCTGCATTATTTTACAAGAGCGAATATAAATAGCTTGCATAGGAAGCTGTGTGCTCTACAGAGGCTAAACATGGGCAATGTCGGTAGAAGACTTTAGAACACTAAACAGAACATAAATGCAAATGTTAAGATGAACAACAGAATTCAACTTGGAAATACAATCGTATTTAAGATTTAAAAAATGAGAACAGATGAACTTGAGGCTGTACTTTGGTGCACTAGGCAAAAAGGATAGCAGTGATTGTGTGAAGAAACGTAGAACGTTTGAAATCATAAGATCAAGTTAATGTGGTAAATGGGAGCTCACATAACAAAAGTGAGTAGCAACAGAGTTGAAAGCTATGAGCCTAAAATAAACATGGCAAATGATAGAAATGACGCGGGACTGCCAACATTTGCGCTCTGCTATGTGCCTCGGCTGGTCACCCGTGCCTATAAACGCTTATGATAATGACTGAGGATGAAATGACCGTTTAATAATGAAGTTATTAAATTGTAGACGTGCGCACATGAGGCAGTGTTCCCAAGCTCTCCGCGAGGTCGTTCCCATGAGGAGAGACTCGTCGAGGCACACCTTGCTGGAACTCCTCGTGGAATCGAGGAAATATATCGTTGTGGGTTTCCATTTCATTTCGATTTGTTATAATTTTTCAAGTTTTGACCTGTTTATTTTTATATATTATTGTAACGTTCAAACACTGACTGATAAAACAACCGAACGCATTGATAGGACATAACTCGACATAGAAATGAGCTGCAGATGACTCTCCTGCAACTGAAGAAGGAGCAGGAAGCACTGAAATGGAGGAAGAGGCAGGTCCTCTCCAACTCCCTGGCTTACAGAGTTAGGTTGGGTCATTCGGTTAGCAGTGAATGTAGCAACTCATCCATTGGATCGTCCTCTTCGCCCTTCACTGCAGGGTCCATTTCTCCTGACCCTGGTCAGTTGGTTGGTCGGCTGGTTGATCAATTGATTGGTTCGTTGGTTGACCGTTCGGTTGGTTGGGTGGCTGGTTGATTTGTTTATCAATAAGTTCATTTATTATATTAATTCATGAAATACTGCTTTAACTACTAATAACGTAAAAATATAAAAATGTTCTTAATCATGTTTAATGAAAAATTTGTCATGCTATCAATTATATTTTTCTCCAGTTGGTCAGTTGGACATGGTGGGTGACTATGGAGATCTAAGCAATTCCTGTGATAGCATGATCAATATCATTGACGTCTTATGATCGTGACCACGCAGTAATATTACGATGATGATGGGGATGATGATGATGATGATGGTGATGATGATAGTGATGATGATGATGGTGATGATGATGATGACTGAGCTTTCATTGCTGGCTCATTCAATTTGTCTTAAACAAATTCCATTAATCATCATCAAATATTAATGACGTCATCATTCTAAATACTGTGTGGTCCAATGTGATAACTTTTCTTTAACATTTTTCTTATTTATTGCATTATCAAATATACTGAACTTAATTATTTTTGTGGTTACACGTGTAGTAGTGATTGTATACAATGTGTATGTGCGTGTGTGTGTGTGTGTGTGTGTGTGTGTGTATGTGTGTTTGTATGTGCATGTACTACTGAACACATTTGTTATTACCATCTTAACAGTTGTTGTTAGTATCTATTTATCATTAGTTTTATTCATCGTACAGTTGTTATGCACTTAATTATAAGGTTCATGTCTAATAATTTTTGTATTCTCATTAGCCATTCAATTTTCGAAATTAGCTATTAATAATTTTCCATCTCTGATTGGGTTTCCGGCGACGAATTTAAAGTAATAGTAATAAGATTGTGGATACCTAATTGGTAGTAGCATTAGGGTAATCTTGTTTGGTTGTTGTTTCGTTCTTCACACGTCATCTTATCAGCCAGTGATTGTTGTTCGTACGATTGTATCACAATTTTTCGTTCTTTCATTTATTATACATTCGTCATTCACTTTTAATAATGATACATTGCGTACATTTACTTATATTTGTAATTTAAATTACTTCTTACTGTACATAGAATCATAATTTTTTTCTTGTAGCATTAATTTTTTTTTCATTTAAATAGAAACTGCATTTCATCTTTTTTCGAATGATATTCTTCCCACGTTGTTCTTATATTTATTTATTTTTTTTGTATTTGTGTTTCTTCATTACTTGAACATTCACCACACACAGCAGTTTAAATTTCGAAAACTGAGTTGAACATATCTGAATAATTTTTGGTGCGTATTCACTGTGCGACATCTCAAAATTTTTAACATTCTCACATTTTAGCACGTCACTTAAGATTTTTTTTTTGTTATTTCACGTGTTGTGTTCATCTCTAAGTCATGGTGCGTCATGTGAAACTAAACTTTCGTTTAAAATTATTATGTCCTTTTTATAATTTTATGATAATTTATTAATTTGTTAAATTCTTTAATTGTATTGATTTGTTAGTTTTCGGTTGATTGTCTCTTCGCTTATCATTAGGTTAAAAATTTTGGCATGTATAACAAAATGTTTATTAAAAGTTATAAATGTACCTAGCATTTTTTTTAGAAAAAGTTTCAACTATTTAATTGAATTAAGCTAATATGTTGTCATCTACACAATATCTCTTGGAGTTTTGAAACTGCGGTTTAATTATTTTTTAAAGATCAAAATTAAATTTCTTTGTTCGAAACCTTGATGCCATGAAGTTCGTCTGTGAAAAACTGTGATTAACTCTGTCACGAGTGGTTTGATGTAAAAAGTTCTCCTTACTTCCGTTTCAAATGTCAAGAGCAACATCTTTCAAAACGAAATTCCCATTTTTCACAATTTGTAATTAGTTGTTGGGAGTGCTTATGAATCGGCTAGTGGGCTACACAAATTTTATTTAAAATTGATCGTGCAAAATCCGCTATAGCATCATCTGAAGCGTAAATGAAAGCTATTAGTTCAATTGTTGGATTGGAACAAGCAGTGGAAATAAAATAAAACTGAAGCGCACATGAGAAAATTTTCATCACCCTTAATACCGACACATTAGGCCTTCAATTATGAGCGCCGTGGTCACGTTCAAGACTTCGTTCATGAGGTGGTCACGTTCAAAATTTTGAATTCAGCTTCATTTGGTATCAGATGTACAGTTTGGATTCAGGGAATATGGTGCATTAAACTGAACTGACATTTTCTATTATTTAAAATAGTTTATCGTTAGCTTTATGGTATGGAATTTAAGTGAAGGAGTTGAATAAAGACGTGATTATAACGTCAAAACCTGAACAAAATGGATAAATTTGGGAAAAACAAACTAAATTGCATATTAACGCTCAACGATTTAACGCTTGTTAAATCTCATCTTAATTTTGTTATTGAAACGTGCCATGACCGACTGTTGGATAATCGTGTCAACGTTTAGCAGAAAATTTTAACAAAAGTGGTAGTTCACTGGAAATATTTATCTCGAAATTTCTCTCAGAAAATTTATTGTGATATTCAAATGATTTTCAGATTGAAATGCTTCGAAGTTATAAAATTTCGAGATTGAAAAATTTTGCATATTTGTTTCATTTGAATACTCGAAATTTGTTCAGTCTTCAGAGCGATTAGCATTTTTATTCCCTTTCACTTTCTCATATGATCTGAAAAATTATTTAAGAGAGGACTGCATTGCTCCGTTGCATTCAGAAAACAGAGGTACACAGTTATGTTCGTCAAATTTTTTAATCGTTCTAATTATAACTGATGTCATTTTTTCAGATAGATTTAACAAACTTATTAAACTTTCTTTAATTTTAATTAAAAGTTAAGTTATCGAAATAGAAAATGGGCAAGCTTCTTGCACTTCTATTCTTTCAAGCAATAGTGGTATCCTTTTTGCCATTTTATAATTATTTATGGACAGTTTTAATCGACAAATAGTTTTGTTTTATAAAAAAAGTTTAGCATCATTTGTTATACTTTTAATACAATTTTCTCAGATCTTGAATGCAAAGGAAAATGTGACATCAGAAATCTCGAAGCACGTTTTGCAGACTCCCAACGACATCTCCACCGATGAACACAAAAATAGCAGCAATGCAGAATCAATCCCACAAAATTTAAAAGAGAAGCGAGACGACGAAGCTGCAACAAACAACCAGACAAGATCACTAAACAATGAACATGTGAAAATGAGTGACGTGAAAGATGGGAACGGAACGAACCGTGCAATCGAAAGCCAGTCCACAGGAGCAAGCAAGGCAGAAGCTAAACAAAGCGATGTAAGTGCGAAGGACAGCGTAGAAAATTCAACTTTGTTCTTGAATAAAGAAACCAACGAGCATTCAACTGACGGAAAGAAAGCTGATGAGAGCAAGTAAGTTTGCCTGCGTCTAAATTTTTCACTGAATTATCAAAGAAAATATAAATTTTCAACTAACTACAAATTCTAACAGGGAAAAGCCAGCTGAGCAAGAAAACTCAAAGAAAAAGGACGAAAAGCACGATCCTACTGTTCACTCGGTTAATCACAGTATACATTACGTATTTCATGGTTGATTACATTTCATATTCATTAGAAAATAAATTAAACTCATGTTAGGTGTGTGAGGATAATAATTTTAAAATTCTTTTACGGCGCAACTTTGATATCATGCCAATCAACACCAAACACCAGATATCAGTGTTAGTTCAAACATCGATAAAAAGTTAATTAACATAATTTTTCAGATGACAAAATGAATCCATTACGCGCGGTGATGATTTTTTTAAAAAACGGTTCTACAGACGATGAATAACAAATAATTACAAGTTAAATGTTTCTGACTTTTATTGAACGAACCTGTTTTTTTTACGTGTTTTTTAAATAATTGTAATTTTAATTCACATAAAACGAACTTAGGTTTTATTGTTTTATTTCTCACAAGACTTTATAAAAATAAAAAAATTTAAATTTTAGACATTCAATATACATTAAACAATTGATTTTTAAATTAATTTCGATGCGGTCTTCCCGTTATTTTGTTCAATTGTAGGTACCTTACGCATCACTTTTAAATGAAGTTTTTTTTATAAAAAAAGAAATGTTTCGCAATCATTTTATTGCCGTTCAACACGCCATCTGAGACACATTATTTCAAATTTCTCTTCCTTTGAATGTTAAAGTTAAAAAACTTTAAAAAAATAATGTTAAATATGCTTATGATAGAACGTTTTCAAACGTCTGAGAGAATGTTTTTTGTTTCGAGGGCGCCTCAGTCGCTTGCCAGGTCGCTTTATAAGTCAACATTATCACTATCATTATCATTTTGCTTTTGTTTTTCCGTTGTTTGCATACGTTGAAATGTTTTTGCAATAATTTTTTTGTTCCATGGAAAAAACAATTAAGAAACCACTCCAGAGAATAATTGAAGGATTTTATGAGAGGCCGAAAAGTTAAAAAATAAAAAAAACCATATCACTACCCACCGGATGGGAACTTCACGCTTCTCTGAATGAATTGTTTGTTGAAAATTCAGTTTTTGTGCAAAACACAATTTATTTGACGACTACGACAAATTGTTTTTCTAACTTTTATTTTATTTTACTTCAATACAACTTTCCATAATTAGAAAGTTTAAAAGCTTCACAAGTTGCACGATGACCATACCTTCCATCAAATATGGACTGCTTCATTCACTGCACTCAACGCGTAAACCCCTCATATATTTCGTTCATCAAATCATTAATTTATTAACGAATTAAACGTTTGATGTAATAATAAGAAATACTAATAACAAAAACATTTCTTTTGGTATAAAGAATAAACAAATAGTTTGTTTCCTTCAAATGTTCATTTAAAAAATAATTACCAGTTTTGATCACTTTTGTATTTAACAGTTTTAGTATAAATTGAATTTATTTCACCACATTTCACCATTTACAGATTGAAATGGTTTTAAAACGTGTTACAATGGCTACATAATACTTGATGACCCGATGTGTTAAAGGCTTAAACGTATTAAACTTAACTTCAACTTGACAAATAAAACTTAAATGAATAAATAAATATAAAAAGATAAAATTTCAGAAACAAGAACAAAAGGAATTTTTTCGCGCCAAAACAAAACTCGTCGATTCATTACCATTGTTGCTTTCTTCCATACAGACTCATTTTTCAGTGTAACACTCAATGACACATTTTAAGGTTTCAAACTTTTATTAATGCATTCGGCTTTCCATTCAAATTCATGTCATTTTATACTTCCATACTTTTTCATATCACATATCTGGTTTCATTACAATAAAATATTATAGACTAAACCAAAGTTAAAATTTATAATAGTTTTATCAGAGGTAATAAAAGTTCAAAGTTAAATAGCGATATGATGATTTTCAACGATTCAGTTTAAAAACAAAAACAATCTTTTATGAAAAAATAAATATTTAATCACAAACCAAACAGGTATGAACATCACCACGCATCTAGGTTTGTCAGGAAATAAGAATTTGAAATGTTTTATGAGCAGAAAAAAAATCACAAAGAAATAATACCGACAGCAAGATAAAAACAAAAACAGTAATAAGAAAAAAATAAAATACTTACAACAACAAAAATAATAAACAAATAATAATAATAAACACATGACACAAGAATCTTTAAATTATGAGAAAATTTGTTATCGGTAGCTCTGCGGTTTATAATGCGAAAGATGTTTTCGTTATTGCTACAACGACCACACCACACGAATGAAAGGCGTGATGGCTCAATGGTTAAAGGCGCCTGGTCTTGCTATTGCTATGACTGGGTTCGAATACAAAGAGATCCCAGCCTATCATATGCAATGTGTGTGATGCGTGGTTTGCACGCGTATTCATAACGCTGTGTATGTTTGTCGTTGAAACTTCTGAAGCAAACGCAGAAGAGAGAGAAACCTTTATGAAGTAGCAGTAACGTATAGTGCATAATAATAAGAGTGGTCATGACCACACCACTATGGACTTTGTGACACTACCTTTCGAGCGTACTATATTTATATTCTTGAGTCACGAGATTGTTTGTACATTGAAACATTCATTCTGTTTATACAGACTAAGTTTTTAACGTTATAATTAGTATTTTAATAAACAATTTAACTGTTTAGAAAAAGGTTTTGTAAACATTTCATCACAAAGCTAAACAAATATTTTTTTAAACTGACAATGTTATGGTAAGGGTTTACTAAATTTCAAAGCATTAAATTCACTTTTAACTATAATCGGTCGGTTACTGCATGTCAATAAAGTTTGTTTTTCTAGTGGCTTCGTACTTTTTCAGAAAAGCGCGCGAGGTTATTTGGCAAGTTGTTTTGAAGAAAAGCGTGTGATTCTTGAGTAATAAAGACGTAAACTCGGGAAGTAGTACCAGTAGCGGATCAAAAGTGGAAATGTAGAGATATATCCTCCCAACAAACAATGAAAAACGAAAACTTTGGAGATTCTCTGTGAAATATAAACGGGAATCAGCCAAAAAATTACATAAATTTTAAAATTTGGTTTTGAAAGTCAGTTCCCATCAAAACTGGATTACGGGAATTAGCAAAAAGTGGTCATCATTTTTAGAACTTTGAAAATTATCTCAAATTAAAATCACAAAATTTTGGATAATTCGCAGGACAGAACCGACTTTGCAGTAGTTATGTGTCTTAATATTGTTATAAAATTGTTATAAAATAGTTAAATTTTTGTTACGATGTTGTTATTTATACCATAATAATTTAGTTTTAATTACGATTTGATATTTATCTTACAATACAATATTTTGCGGTAGTATTGTTGTAATTTTTTTTACGATAATTTGATGTAATAATGTTATAGTATTTTAGCTTTGTTGTAAGTTATTATAATTTTATTTTAATGTGGTTGAAACGTATCCACATTTGCGAGTGTCACAATGATACTGATAATTAAAATTAATAAATTTGTTTTATTGGAAAGATGATGGTGATAATACTACTACTACTGCTGCTGCTACAACTGCTGCTGCTAATACTACTACAACTACTACTACTACCACCACTAATAGTAATAATAATAAATAATAATAATAACAACAGAAGCAAAAATGACAATAAGTTAAAAGCAATAGTCTTTCGTAAATTTTATTTCAAGTGCAATCTGTTAAACTTTCTCAGTTATTGGATGGCTGGTGCTAATACTTAAAATTTCATTTTGCTTCATATCAGCTTCCTCACTAATGGTGCGACTGTTGCTATTGTTGTTACCGTTGTTGTTGCTGTTATTGTTTGCACCTGATGTGGTGAAATTGAAGTCTCTGGTTGTTGTGTGGCCATCATTTGGGATGCTGGCAGGAACTTGGGGATTTTTGTGCACTTGTACCAGGCTGTCTACGAGGCATGCATTTTTGTGAGTTTTCTTGTGTGGACAGTTTTTGGTGTGTTTGTTGTGTGCGTTATTATGAATATCTTCGTTTTGGTCGTTGTGTTTGTTAATGTAAATGTTTCTGTGCTTACCACTGTAGAGGACGTTGTGTTTTTCGTCGGAAGTGTCGTTGTGTACGTCAATGTCAGTATTGTTGTGTTTGCCGTCCGGTATGTTGTTTTGTAGGTTAATGCCAGTGTTGCTGAGTTTGTCATCCTGTGTGTTAATGTTGATGTTTTTATGTGTGTCGTCTTGTATGTCAATGCACACGTTGGAGTGTTTGTCGTTGGGTATGTTAATGTCAGTGTTGATCTTTGTGGTGTTATGTATGTGGTTGAGTGTGGGGTCTTGCGTATGGATTCGTGTATCGATAAGTGTGTCATTGTGTGCGTCGTTGGGTATGCTGTTGTGTGCGTCGTTGTGTGCATGGATATGTGTTTTGCAGTGTGGGCCATTACATCTTTTCAAGTGTGTTTCTTTGAGTATGTCCTTGAATATGTTTTTGTTCGTGTTGTACTGTCTGTTGTTGTTAATATGATTGTTGTTGTTTGAAACAGGATCACCGTTGAAGTTGTTAATGTTGACGCCGTTGGTGTCTTCATCATTGGCGATCATCGTGTTTTTATTTGCAGGATGTTGTTTGCAATCAATTGTCAGGTTGTTGTTTGTAGCGTGATTAGTTGCGTTTTTATTCAACATACCATTTCGACCCAAAATTGTACACTTTGTTTCTAAAGTAATGTTGTCCTCAAGATATGGACAGACCACATTTCTACCTGACCTACCTGACCTACCAACATTCTCATTGTAGCGATCGCAACCGTAGTAGTAGTTTATGTGAATATTGTTGACGTGTTTGTTTGCGTTGGTACTCGAGCTATTCAACTTATGACAGCGATCCAGATTCGTGCAACTTCTACTCGGTCTGGTGAGGGCGATATCTGGGTCTACACACACATTCCTGTTTTCAGAATTCGTGGCAGAAGTGCATTGTCTCAACGGATGGTCCACGAAATAACTAGTCAACAAAACTTTGTTCTCTCTTCGTTTCATCGGATGCTTATGTTTTGAAGAAGCTACCATGGTGATGCTTTTGTTGTTGTTGGAAATGCTGGACTGCTGCCTGCTTGCGTTTTCGTCGGCGGAATGTGCTGGGCGGGAATGGGAGTCGTGGCTGGAGGATGTCACACTCCTCTTCACTGCAAATGGTAGTTCCTGATGCAATCTATCGCTCTTTAAACGATCGGATGAAAACTTTGAAAAAAAAATTGCAAAACGTTTGTTGATGCCGCCTTGTTCAATTTTGGAAACGTGCATTCTTCTGTTGTCACTTTCATTACAGCACTTGAGAAGAGAAACACGAGATTTGTATTCGAGCTGTATGACATTTTGGTTATTTTTTTTACTGCTACTGTAGCCAGAACCAACCTTTTGAATTTGGTTACGTTCTACGCAAATTTTGACGCATTTTATTCTCCAGCAGATATTTTTTAATGTTTTTTTGCTGAAAATCATGTAAAGGAAAGGATTCAAAGCACTTTGTAGAAGTCCCAGTGTTTCGCTAAACTTTTTTGCCTCTTCAAATTTTATTTGATAATTAGAGTAAACTCTAACTAGCAAAATAAAAAAATATGGTGTCCAACATACCACGAAACAAATTATGACCGATAGCGTCATTTTGACGACGTTGCGTTTCGAGGCCATGGCCTGATATCGAAGTGTCGACATCGTCCTGTCGTTGTGGCGTAGTGTCGTAACTGCAAGCATGGCTGATGTATGCTGCTGCTGTTGTTGTCGATAGAAAGATTGAGTGTTATTTTTATTGCCGTTGTTTTGAATGTTGTAGGAATTTTGTTGCATCGTCTGATATTGCGAATGCATTTTACCGTTAGCATCCATTTTTTCAATTTTTGATTGCAAAATATCATCGCCACCTGTTTTTAAGAAAAATTTTCAATTGAGAAACATAGCTGTCATTGTTGATATTATAACTACCGGTGGAAAAAAAAAGACTACCATCAATTTGTAGCGATGGTGGCGGCGGGAGGGGCGATGGATTGTAACAGCCACCGCTGTCCGACGTGTTGGCAGACCTGCGTGAGGTGACGAAATGAATCTTTGGTACATTCAGCTGGTTCCCGTCAGAAGTTCTCAACCAGACGACTTTGATGATGCTGATGTAGCAGAAGGACATGACGATTGTGGGGATGATGAGGATGTACGAGGTGAGGAACGTCACGTACAACTTCCTCTGCCATTCCTCCGTGTATCCTGAACTAGAACAAGAAGGAATACTTTTCGTGGATTTCACGTCGTAGATCAATGTCTGAAATGCAATTCAGTTGTTTCCTTTATTTCAATTTATTTTTGTTCAATTTGTAAATAAGTGTTTATTTGCATATCAAAATCCAAAGTTTGAAAGTTTTTTTGAAATCTTTTTTATTGGACTTTTATTTATGATAGGACTGCTAATTTTTTAAATTTTGCATTTGATTTTTAAGTAAATTTAAAAAAATTCCGACTTCTCTGAAAATAAATATCTGAGGAAGAGCGAATAGAAGAGCGAGAGACCACGCAGCACAAATCTTCCTCCATATCGTCTTTGAGTTTCCTAATGATTGGAACGGTTGTACCAAGACCTGCATTGCAATGATATAAAAAAATCATTTACTAACTCAAAGTATTAAATTTTTTGATGAAATATTTAAATTTTCAAAAATATAGAACTGTTGTGAGCTTCATAACGCCAATTGTGAGTGTTTAAAAAATAAAATAGAGAATTTTTTCTCTCGAACCAAAGGAGTGAAACAGAATGAGTCACAGCAGACAAGTTTTGTTGAAATAATTTGTTTATTTTTTTAAAATATCAAACCATAAAATAATTATATTCCATATGGTGCAAATTCCAATCAACTCTTTTCACAGCATACACGCTCATCATAGAAGAGTTGTTGTTGGTAAAATCTTGTGTCTTTCTGTCAACCACCAACAAAACAGTGCCACAATAAACAATGGATATATAATAAAAATATACGTGATAAAAATTTTTTGCCTCAGTGCTTTGTTACCGTTATTGAATAAATAATTGTTAATGTAAGCACAATAATAATAATGTGAAATTTGTTGAGTGCAAAATGAGAGCAAAACACAATTTTAGTTATTGCCTCTTCCAAGATCTAACCAAACTAAACTTCATCTTTGGCGAAGATTTTTCAATTATAATTATAAAATAGTCGAAAAAAAACATCAAATAAATAAATTGAAAATAATAAAGTGAAATTTAAGTTATAATTATTTTTCAAGTTAGTCCCAGTTAGATGATCAATTATGATGTAAGTGAAAATTTGTTTGAAACATGAGAAACATTTGAAACCATTCGATGAAATAATTAATTGAACAAAAAAATCATACAGACTTAAACGATAATTTTTCAAGTAAAATCATTTATTTTCTAAAAAAATGTTACTTTATTTAACATTTTTTTAGAAGTGTCATCTACTATGTGTAACTGCAAGTAAAGAAAATTAATAATGTAATAAGATTCATCTTGCAAGCATTTTAGAGATTTCTTCGCTTAAAAATTGGAACGATCATTTTTAAACTTGAAGTTAATTTGCATATAGTTACGTCTTTTCTTCAATTTTTTGTACAAAGATTTTTTTGGCTGGCTAGTTAAAAGTAAATTAGATTGGTTGCAATAATAAGATGTTAAATATTCGTGTGGATATTGCCTCTTCTTCTGCATATTTTAACTCTAATCATCGTAAAGAAGATTTAGCGCTGAGCGTCAGGGCTCCTTAAACGTTCATATAGCAAGATCAAAATTAAAACCTTCTGTTTTTGCACCAACGAACCAAGCAGTAGATCTTCACTATATGCATGATGTCTCTCGAGTCTCCAGATGTCACATCAACAAAATAGCAACTAACAAATTTTTATTAGCACTATATTTCTTATTCTAAATATTCTCAATTACATTCAACTTTTTTTAAATATCCATGAATTTTTAAATAAATACTTTTTTCATTTATTTGAAATTTATACGAGTGTATATGTAATATAAACAAACAAACAGACAAACAAACAAACAAACAAACCAACAAACAAACCAACAAACAAACCAACAAACAAACAAATAAATATATATAAATAAATAAATAAACAAGCATGTAAAGTTTAAACATCTGAAACTTTTTAACATCCAAGCGCATATTGCTTCGTAATCACATTTTCTCTACACAATAGTGCCTGCTACAGTTGCACTCGGCCTCACACGAGCTGATTGATGATGGTTCACTGTGCACTCTGCTTCTTGGTTTTCGTAACTTGGGCTGGGTTTGTTCTACTTGAAACCGACGTTATTATTTAAGCGAGTAGGTATGTGTTGTATGTATATTCTACTTCTAAACTTATAAGAGAATGGTGATATCGTGATTTCGAATGATGATAGGCTAACGGCAGTGGAAAAGCGTAACTCAACAACTCATTGTTTGGAAAGACAAGTTTTATACAGTTGATACAAATTAATTTTTTATGCAAGAAATGCTTGCAAAATATAACAACGCCTGTTTTTCAATTAATTCTCCTTAGGCGACTAAAATTTTGTCTTTGGTGACAACGTGAAATCTGTCTTATTGTTTTAATTTTAATAGAACAATTAAATATTTAAGATGAAGTTTTAAGAAGATTTATTAAATTTTCTGTCATCCACAACATGTTCAAGTTACTGTGCTGGTTGAAACATTAAGCATTGTTTCCTGATCAATAAACTGACCGCACAGCAGCCATAAATAAGATCCCTGACAATGACGATGAATATCGACCAGTGACCGGTGCTAAATAATAATACCTTAATGTTTAAATGACATCGCTTGCTATTGAGAGTTACTTGTTATTATTATCATTATTTATTATTATCATCACTTTTTATCATTATTACTTATTTTCTGTCGTCGTTAGTTAAAAATACGCAGTGGAACAAATCAAGACTCAAAATAACGTTGAGCCACATCACCATTTTAAAATGTAGCTGAAAACCATAAAAAACAAAAACAAAAATATTTATAAGTTTTCATAAATATAATTTTAGTTTTTAAAACTCATTACCGTCAAAATTTTTTTTTCATCTCTTACAAAGCTGATTTTCATTCATTCACTATATTTAGTTTCAGTCCTATGAAGAAGGCTTAAAACTTTGAAAATTATCGTAAAGTCAGAACAAACGAAACCAATTCGCTTTCGTTTTCATGTCATATGCAAATATTATGTCACATAAATGTATCTAATATATACAATTTACATCAAACATGATTTTAAATTTCACATAATATTTTTTGAGTTTTGACTACTCAATTTCGAATTTATTTGTATTTACACGACATAATTAAACAATAAAATATTTATGGCATAAAATTTTTTTGACACAATGTAAAAACTTCCTTAAAGAAGCAAGGCATTTTGAAAGAACATTACAAAATTGTTATTAATAGAGTTACATATGTACATGTATTAGAGAGAGTTCATAATTCCATATTTATTTAAATAAAGAAGTATAGCTAATATTTTAAAATTCTTAATAATGGTGTTCATATCAGCATGATAATAACGATCATTTTACGACACAAAAGTTTAAAATTCCATTATATAATAATTTCACATTACAATTTTTTTTGTTTGTTGTAAATGTTTAAAAATGTTCACTCACACCCGTAGAGTTAATGTTCAATTTTTTTTTTATCACGGATCCTTCATGATCGCATTTCATTAAGAAAAGTTTGTAGAAAGAAAAATAAATATATATAATTTTTTAAAATAACGAGAATAAATATAAAAATTCAAGCAAATAAATTTTGTTGTGAAATGTGACAATTTAATAATTGAAAGAGCTGTTAATAACTGTTGATACATTTTGTTTAACAAAGAAACAAACCAGCAATGAATCAAAACGCTAAATTTTGATTTAATAAAAGCAAGTAATACAGATTTGTGGTGCATGGTCTGTGATTGTTTTTATTAAACGTGCGTGAAAGTTTGGTGACCTATGTTGCAATTTTGACGAAAAGCTCTTGTCGTCATTAATTAAACGTTACGAAGTGGAATTTAGTTGACTTTATGGGGTTAATGAGGTTTATGAATAATGATTGAGTGCCATGAATTATGCTTGGCGGCGGTCACGTGGGATGAAACCAAAAAATTTAATAAAAAGTAACGTAGAGAGAAAAATTGTGGAGAGTAAAATTATGAAAATTCTTGTGGAGAAGTGTAGATGGTGTTACTTGCTTGGTTGGCGTGCTTTCTAGTGCATCCTGCTTCACTATAGATCATGCGCATGAATGAACGGCTGACTCGTGAATGATGATGCTGGCTGGCATTAATAAATAAGGACAAACATCCATCCATATGATGGATGGATGGAAAAATGGATGGATGGATGGATGGATGGATGGAATGTTAGACAGATGAATGAATGAATGAATGGATGGATGGATGGATAGATGGATGGATGGATGGATGGATGGATGTATAGATGGTTAGATAGATGGATGGTTGGATGATTAGATTAATGGACGAATGGATGGATGGATGGAAGGTAAATGTACAAACTAAATTCAGGACAACTCTCATTTTTTACTGCAAAGAAAAAATTCTTATAAATAATTCTTCATAGAGGTTGAACAATTGCACAACTTTTCTCATATGCGCATATTAATGGTACATTCAATCAGAAAATACGAAATAATCCGATATATACAAGTATTATACAATTAGTGAATGAATCAATAGATAAATGAATCAATGAGCATATGAATGAGTATCGATCTAAAAAGAAGTACACATATAAATTACTTCATAAATATATACTTTTATTATTGAAAACAATACTACCATTTACAGTAACCAACATAGTTTCAATTGAAAACGAATTTTACGATATTCACGTTTTGATAGAATAGGTTGACCTTTCAAAAGAAATGCTCCATAATTTGTGCTAACGAATCATGAAATTTATATTAAATGCCTGAAAAATGCGTCTAGAAAAAAATTTGATTTTTGAAACATGCAATTTATAAACATGGACAAGAAATACATCTGGTAGTACACTCATTCGGCACATGCCATGCCGTTGCCAAAATTTTTTCGGTTACAGCCAAGATTCGGAACCTACTCCCGGCTGACTGATTTGAAAGTAGCCAACGCCATCACATTTCAGTTGTAATGTTTTCCAGATGGGTATAAAACATTAGTTGAGTTCAACAAGCCAAGCCTAACTGTTTCTTAAGAAGTTAACTCAGGAAACGCTAAACAAATTCACAATATAGCACACACACACACACGCACGCATACACATACACGTACGCATGCACATACCCACAAACACACACACACACACACACATACACACACACACACACGTACGGACAGATAATATAAATTGAAAAATTTTAGATTTATTTCACGAATTTCATGTTTGCTTCTTGATTTTTTAAAAGGCTACTTGACTTAGTTTGAAATAGATAAAAAAGAATTTGAATTATTAAATTCATCAAAATAATTTTGTCCAATAAAACCTTTAAAAAAATTTTTCCTGACTGGAGCACGTAATTATGTGAATTATGTAATTAATTTTTATTCCACTTGCAAGTGTCGCCCAATCCCTCCACACAACAATCCCACACAAAACAACCACACACACACACACACAACATTCACACACACACACACAACTACACAGAACGATCACACACGAAGCAAACACACCTAACAGACAACCAGGCTAAAGCCACAACACTACTTGCGGGATTGACAATGCATGAAATTGATGAAACTATTAAGAAAACATTAAAAAAAGCACTTACATTATTCATTACAAACACACAAACACACTCACACACACACACGCAGAACCCGCGCAAGTATGTTATTATTTATAAGCCATGTAAGCAAAGAGTGGAGACCAAGCAAGTTCCAGTCAACATTCTAGTGTGGCACCTGATAAATTGGTGCGTTTTAAAAAATATTTTAACTAATTGGTGTTTGTTGATTAAAAGATGAATTGTAGTAGTTGAATTAAAAAATTTGTTGGAAGAACGTTTAAAACCGAATCAAATTGTAACTAAAATTCTACCAAATTACTCGCTTCCACTTTTGACATGACACGCATTCGACTTCGATAACTGTCTTTAAGGATGAACAAATCATGCAGCTAGCACATCCTCGCTATAATAAGACACACATAAGGCACATGATCACAAATCGTGCTGCTGTTGGATATTCTTGAGAAATGTTTAATTTTATCAACAACTGCAATTTTCTCTTTCATAAAAATTTAGTTTTTCAATTAAAATTCTAGAGACTATTAAAAAAAAACTGACAGACTCATTCTCAACCTTCTTGCTCCAGTTCCTCCATTCTCCTTCCTATGCTTCATTGCTTTCTTGCTTCTACACGTATTAATTACAAAAATTCAGTCGTAACATTGGAAATTATATTGACCAATTTCATCACCTCATGTGAGCATGGGAACAAAACGTTGCAGATTTCCAGCAAAATCTCTTAACTATCCCGATTGCAAATTCCTACTCAGCTGAGTAGACAACCTCCCAAGCCAAGATAGTGCTTCTAATTGCGTCTTTTAAAAAAATGAATAAATTTTTTTATTCAAACTGAAGAAGCAATGTATTTGACACTTTACAAATGTAGCCATTATTTTTTGATGCTGACCACAAAAGATTAAATATTTTTCATCTGAATGAAGGAGTTGTTCAAAATATTAAACAACAATCTGCCGTTATGAAATAAGATGGTGGTTTAAAAAAGTTTTGAACAAAATCGTCAGTTTTTTGGTATGTATTTGTATTTAATTCAACTGTCTACTGGACGAAAAAAACGTTTTGTCAAATTCATGATAAAATTTTTTTTGTTTAAATGGCGGAAATATTTTAAATTTGTGGAAAAGATTATTTCCTAGTAAATAAATTATTTGAATAAATTTCTCGGAATAATTTCCCTTTGAATGAATGAGTGAAAATCTTTCGCCAAAAGAGGATTACTACAAAGGCACCATGTGTAAACGAAACATCTCCATATAAGGAACATTTGCACTTTATTTTGTATTTTCATCAAAGTTATATAACGTCTTAACAAAAATATTATCATGAAAACGATTGGCATAACGAGAAAGATTGGTCTGATGCTGAGAACAGTGGTGGTTCTTCTAGTAATGATGATGAATGTTCGGTGATGATGAGATGATGAGGATGGTGATGTGCGAATGCTGGCTTGGTGACGTCTGCCTGTCATTAAAAGAAAAAAATTGAAGTGGTGGCGTGACGTTGATGTATGGCCAGATCCTATCAGCTATGAGCATGAAATTCAGTTTTTTTAAACTTAATCATTAAAAAAATGAATTGAACAATTCAGTTTTTAAAACTTCATCATATAAATTGTTTTTATGCTGTTATTGTGGTTATAATATATAACGAGAGGTGTTGAATTGGTTTGAAAAATTTTCACAGAAAGAATGTTAAATATAAAAATATTTTATTGCATTCAAAATAATCATTTTATTTGTTCTGCAGTTGATTTTATGACATAGCGAATGTTTTTATAAGGAAATTTTCCATTACTCCATTTTGTTAATAGAGTTGAGTGGCCTTGAACTTCTAGTGCTGAGATGTTGGTTGTTTCAGAAACATTAAGCCAGACATGTGAGCAAATCGACCGAACATCTTTCCAGGACTGCAAACATCCCTATTCTTTCAAGAAAACATCAAACATCCCTACTCTTTCAAGTAGTCCCGTACGATATAAAATTGAAATATTTTGTTGACATATGAAATTATAAAAGTAAAAGAAATTTCTTTGAAGTCTTTCTCAAATATTTTTTTATAAAATTATGAACGAAAATTTTAAAAACAACGTATTTTAAAACTATGACGTTGTTCATCGGAGCGTAGGAGCGTTTTATCGATGCTCCATGATATTGCCGTCATTGTTATCATATAATACAGTTTTTTCCCTTTCATGTTTTTGGTCCATTTATTCTTAAAATTTTAAAATAATAAAAATTAATGGTATTATTGTTTATATATTTTTAATAATTTTTTATGTTTCATTCATTAATATGAAATAAATTGATTGAGTTTTGATGAGAGGATGGCACGAGCACGTGTAGTGGAGAAATAGTGGTAGACACTAACTAACTGTAAGTAATTGCTTTGAACGTTTGAATGCTGCGTTAAAAATGTGAAGAAATGAATTAAAGAAAATTTCACTAAAATATTTGCTTAAAAGTGAATCACTTAATTTTTGGGAAGCACAATGCAGGGTTTAAATTTATAAAGATTTAGATAAGTAGTTTTGTCGGTGAATGATGCGAAGAAGAGATGATGATGAGGATGATGATCGTAGTTAAATAATGAATTGTGACAAATTAAGTAATAATAATGTTGAAAAAAATAAAATTATGTTGATGGTGAAGATGATGATGAAGACGATGAGGAAGATGAAGAAAATGAAGATGATGGAAATGATGATGATCAAGAAGACGGTGAAGAAGAAGATAAAGAAGATTATTGCAACAACAACAACAAGAAGAAAGTGAATACTGTTATTATTTGTTATACAGACAACAGGTAATATATGCCGTCAAAACATCCAACACATTCTTATGTAATAATATTTTGTCTGGTACTGTTCCTTCGCAAATTATGACTTACGTTTTATCATATGCGAGCTTTGTAATGCAACCCAAAATGTATAAAAACATTTTTTACTTTCACTAGAAAAACTTTTTAGATCACAAAACAACGACTACAAAGATGATATGAATGAGCATTGATCCAATGTCGCTTGCACCGCCGATGCATGGGCGCTCAAGCGTGCGACACATTTCTGAAGTCAGTTTGCAAGGCATCAACTCTTGCCAGTGCACAGCCTATCACACAACAGTTTATTTTACGTGTACGTGCAGAAGTTATAGCTTGTGTGTTAAGTTTATATTTATTTTCAGTGAATTTGAAAGCGTGTGTTCGAAACCAATTCTAGCTCATTAATGAAACTGCTGTATTGTCATTCTGGATAAACAACCAATGCTCTGGGAATTGTACTAACTTTATTTGTTGTTTAAATTTTTTTTATGCACATATAAATGAGTTTTAAAAATCAGAATGTACTCTGTATAAATTTATCTGGTCAATAAAAAGCTTCAAAATAATTTACAATGTAAGAAAGTTTTAACTATAAAACTTTTGAATAAAAAAACATTCAATTGTCAAACTCACAATTTAATTGACAATAAACATTTAAAGATGCAACCATATGTTAAAGATAAAAACGGTGAAGTTTTAATTTCCAGAGGAACCAGATGGTACGCACTGCAATAATCTATTTTATTCTTTGAAAATGCAAGTGTGCCATACTTTTGCTTTCGATGAAATAAAACAATTTCTGACTTTTTTGAATTACCAGATATTTTTCCTCAAGAATAATAATTAATATTTATAAAAAATTTAATCACACTGTACGTTTGAAACAAAATTTTAACGCCGCGTTACTATGTTTCAGAGGTATGAAGAGTTTCAATGCATATATTGATAGCTTTCATTCACAAGTTACTATAAATATAATCAACAAACTTTATTTCAGCATATGTAAACATGAAAAATGTCTTATCACATTTATGTTAAAAAAATAAATTTTTTGTTCATATTTTTGCAAATTGTTCCAGGTATGACCAGAATTTTAGTTTTGCAATTACGTTGTTGTGACATTTTTTTCTGGTTTGAGTTACTTTCATTAGCAAGATTCCTTTTCTACAGAATTTTATAAATAAATAATGCTACTTTAAAATGTCAAAAGTAATTTTTTTGCACAGTTTTCTCTCAATTGTTTCCCAGAGGTCCAAAATTATAAAAACAGCCTACATAAGCAGACAGGAGAAGGCACGTATGACGCTCACTCCTGGGAAGGTAGGGTATCTTTATTTACATTCGAACACTGCCACTGCAGCGAGAGGATTGCTTATGATGTGTTCGTAACAGACATCATCATCATCATCGTCGTCGTCATTAGAATATTGAAACGTCGCTAATTAAAAAGTCTTTCAAAAGCGCTAACAAATGAACAGTTGTCAAAAACATCCAACAAACAATAAAATAAATGAAACATTAAATCAATAAAAATAAGCGTTGCTAATTGTTATTGCAACGTGAATTACAACGTGTTTTCAACCTTCTTTTGAACGTGTCAACACTGAGAGCAGGTCTTTGGAAGGACCGTTCCAGACTCGAGGACCAGACACTGCAAAGTTTCGAGATCCAAGCTTCGTTTGAGTTAATGGGACTGATAGATATCACAGATTGTCCGAACGCAAAATACTCTGGTGCCGAATTATGCATACGCTTAAACATTTATGTATAAACTTTAACAATTATTCACTTGTCGACAGTCAACCAATGAAGCTGAGCAAGAATCGGAGATACATAATCGAATTTATAGGCTCCATTAACAATATTTGCTGCACGATCCTGAATAGATTGTAACCCTATATATATATATTCTATATGTTCTGTATATGTTTTCTATATTTTATATCCTATATATATATATATATATATATATATATATATATATGACTGTAACATTCCGACCGATTTATAGATTTCATGATAAATCATGATACGTACTGCTGCATTATTTCAGCTGATAGTGTACATACGAAAAATATACTGGTTGCTACATTTAGTTTAATGTGTATCTATCTGCATTATTTTGATGAATTGGTACAGCGTTTCCTGTGTTTGACTTCAGACGCAAACCTTCAATATTTTCGATATGCGAGTTCAAATAACCATAAATATTGTTTTACTTGTAATTATCAAAAAATTTCATTTTTAAATATTGTTATATGAAGAAAAAGAATTTCATTTTGTAAAGTTTTTTTTATAACTAATGAAAATAACCAATTAATGATAATGAATATTAAATGAATAAATCGCTTGTTAATCGATGACCAAGTTAATTGAACGCAAATAATCTGGACCAGCACTGCTAAAACAATCAAACAAAAAAAACACAATTTTTTTTTTATTTTTTTGTTTCCTCCTAAAAACAATAAAAATTTATTACTTAATAAAACCCGCTATAAAATGCTGGATATATTACATCAACACATCCTGAATACATTACATCAACACATTCTGGATACATTACATCACAAAACATCCTTGAAAAATAAATATAAAATCTTTTTGGTGTAGTGTTTATTGATAATAAATATTTTTGTTGGTTTTCATTCTAATTTGAAAAATGACTTCTGGGTGAAGTAATATCCATCCTTGTGTCTTAATTGTGAAAAATAGTTTTATAGTAGAAGATGATTAAGTGAACGATGTAAAAGTAGTACTTTGAGTTTTAAAATTCTTAAAAATTAATTTGGCTTTTCATTAAATTTTTTTTAATAAGTTGTGCATATACAGTAAACTCGCATATCCACAGGACACAGACACAACACACACATACAGACATACATACAGACAGAGACAGACACACACACACAAACACAAACACAGACACAACACACACACACACGCATACAGACACACACACACACCACACACACACTATACACAAAGCTGGATATATTGAAGAACTGCGCGCACCCTCACACACTATGAAAATAAGATTTGAGTCGAAAATAAATTCATTGTTGAAATATATAAAACACCGAACCGTAACAAATTTTTTTTCCCCTTTCATTAAGGTAGCAACGCATCCGTGTTCCGTCCATGTTTTCAATTTATCAACGTCTGTCACTCCACTTGGTGAAAGAATTTACTCTTTTTGCCCTCATTTTATAATTTTCTCTCTCATTCTCTTCTTTTCTTTTTTCCATCCGTTTTTTTTTCAATTTTATCTCGGTATATTTAAATTTATTTATGAATACATGTGAGGGTTGAAAAATTGGAATAAAATAAATGAGGTTCGGGTTAGTTTGAATTATGCATGTCAGTCTGCTTGAAAACATTTTTTTCTGAAACTCAACCCTTTAGTGAAATAACTGTTGCGACAGTTTATTCCTCCGGACAGAGATGCATTCACATTCATCCTGAATATATGGAAAAATAATTTTTTTTAATAGTGATGAAGATTTCATTAATCACAAAATTGCAGTAGCATTCACGTTAAGTCCCGACGGCCATTTAAACATTTTCCTCATTCCTGTTTTTCCAGTTAAAAGTCTTCATATTATTAATTAGTTTGTCTAGACCGACTCACCACAATAAATTATCATCATCATCATTGTCATCATTATTATTATTATTAACAAAAATCACTCTTCTACAGTTCTCAGAGGAAATTAAACAACAAAGCACATAACTCTCTTTAGATCGTGACGAAATAAAATACGTCATATTTCAACCCAACAGCAGCAACGTCATGTAACGCCTGGTAGGATCACAAAAAAGAAGAAAAATAAAATATCGGACGATCATGAAATAAAATTTGATGCGCCGACCACCACTAATAAAATGGCCACCACCGAATGACAACCTTTCTTCAAAGACGTGACGTAAATGTGAAATGACGTTTTACACACGCACACACACGCACACACACGCATACACACACACCTACACACACAAACTCACAAACACACACACGCGTAAAAACACATACAGGCGTATATGTTTAATAATAATTGGCATGGCTCTGTAGGAACGGTTGACGGCTTGAATGTTTGCAGTGGAAGGTCAAATGGATTGCTTGGAAGGAGTTCTTTGAAAATGTTTTATGCGTGTAAAGAAACTATATTTCTTTAATTTTGATTTTGTCGAGCTTTGCGCGATTGATAATACACTGCGAATTTTTTGTCTGGGGTTTTTTGTTGATAGGTTAAAAGAAAACCTAAAAGTAAAGTTTAATTAAATATATTTTGTGACTGATTATAATTTGTGAAATAATAAACTTTAAATGTCGTTTCTTTGTTTTCAGGTGAGTTTTTTTCTCCAATAATGATTTTTTTAACATTTAACAAAATAAAATCTTTGTTTTCAGAAGCAACACATTTGTTTGTTTAAATCCTAAATTATAATCAAAACCCTTATATGCGTTTCTTTTTTTTCACGGTGCAATGTACCGGCAAGTAAGGATGAAAATAATGGATGGAATAATAAAAGAATAAATGAATGTGTGGAAGTATGAATAAATGAATGTATGGATAGTACAATGGATATCTGAATAGTTGAACAGATGAAAAAATTAAAACTTGTTTATTGACCCAGATTAATCACAGAAATTCAACAACATCTGATGATTCGAGTACGTCATCTCCAATCTTAACATTTACCATTGTACGTGCGAACCCATGACTGTGATTACCCAAAATAACCACCAAAAAACAGAAACGACCATCGTGTAATTAAGATAATATCCTAATTAGTTCCGAGTTTCAGCACGTTCCAATATGAAATTCTCATTTGAAATGATTGAACGATCGTTGGAGCTTGTGCTCAATCGAATGTATCCATTTACGTTTCGTGTTTTTGTTGTTTCCGATGTGATGATGATGTACGTGCACTGATTGAACGGAGCACATGAACATTCACACAAATTTCTCTCCAAAAGACAAATCCTTAAATGTTTTTTCGCAAAAGTTTGACGTGGTTAATATAGAAAAGCAAATCACTCCACGTTTTTTAAACAATTTTTCGAATACGAATGAAATAAATTTGTTAATCAGAGTTAAAATAGGAAAATATCAGGGCAAGGATGAAAGATGAAGCTGGAACATGGTTTCATCAGCAAATGAAGATTGAAAGGTTTAAAAACTAAGCCGTAATTAGACTAATGTTCTATGTTGCGGAGGCTGACTAGTAATTGAGCACATTAGAGCATCAGTTGAACTGAAACTTTCATACACACTAACACACACACACACATACACATGTTTATGTGTGTGTTTGCTTGTGTATGTTTGTTTGTGAGTTGTGAGTGAATGACATACGTTAAAGCTAGTAAGGAAGCTATAAATCAATAGCAACAATCTAAATTAACTCATCCGTAGATTACAAGATGTGCGGTGGTGTGTTTTTGTGTGTATGTTTGTCCGTGTGTGCGTGTTTTTTGCATATTTGAGCGTGCACGTGTGTGTTTCTTCATTGCAATAACGTAACAAATAACAAATTTTCCATCAAATTCAAACTTTTCATATAATAATTTTTCCCGTTAAACGAATTCAAACAATGGAAATAAAAAAAAATATTTTTTCATCATCCAAGTGGGTGATATATTTTGTAACTTGATCAATGTTATCAAATTATTGAGTGGTATGTAACTTCGTAATGATGGTATGTAACTTCGTAATGATGGTATGTAACTTCGTAATGATGGTATGTAACTTTGTAATGATGGTATGTAACTTCGTAATGATGGTATGTAACTTCGTAATGATGGTATGTAACTTTGTAATGATGGTATGTAACTTCGTAATGATGGTATGTAACTTCGTAATGATGGCATGTAACTTCGTAATGATGGCATGTAATTCCGTAATGAATGGCATAAAACTACGTATTGATCGTATAGCTGCTTCGAAATGCTAACTTGCTGATAATTGTTCTCATAATCGATTGTTTTTTTTTAACTAAACTGCATCTTTAACTTGTTATTTGCACTTAAATTACCATTATACGATTGTAGTTATACACTTCCATGGCATGCTAATAAATTATTGAAGAGACCTGCACGAGTTAATACTGCAACTAGACATGAATGATGACTGATGAGTATATTAAAAAGTTATCCAATGCCTGCCTACGTGTTCTTCTCCTCCTCCTCCTCCTCCAACAACAACCGCAGCAGCAACAACAGCCGCAACAAATCAAACGCATTAATATGGATTTGTGTCGGTCCTGTGGACGTTGTCAGCTTTAGCGCCACAGCCACACAACTTCTTCGAATGCGTCGGCTGGTCACGTGGACTTCCTAAATGCGTCGATAGAAATTGACAACCGGCCAGCAGCGATTCATGCCCAGTTGTAGCAGATCAACGAACGTGCAAGAAATAAAAACAAACTTCATACATAGAAAATAAACAACTAATTATACTTTAGCAAGAACGTACAATCAAGACAATTCAAAGATATCAACAAATTTAGTTTGCTCTAAAGCCAACGTTCCCTTCTTTCAAAACCACATTTTCTTATGATCGCGCGCACACACACACATAACCATACCCACACACACACAAACACACACACATACACACACACATACACTTTCAGTTTGATCATCCAATTAGATGCTTCATAAATTCTCGCAGTATCTTAGCGACGGCACAAACTCCATCACCGATGAATAAAAAACCAATTGATTTCATTTTATGGTCCGACATAAACGGCATTTGAAAGAAAAATGCAAGAACAAAATATTAATGTTGAATTAACATAAGAAATAAATTTGTACATATGCATTAATACGTTCGTTTCAACAGAATAAGTGTCTTCGTTATGCAAATTATGCTGGGAAACAATCCGCATGGCTGCCCACATTCCACAACAATGGAATCATCTACAGATAATCTACATATAAACAACACATAAACAACATATAAACAACACATAAAAAACCCAAACACGACGCGTGAACAACACACATTCCCATTGTATAAAGAAAAAACACAAAATTAACAAACACCAACACACACACACTCACAAACACACACACATCAAAATAAACAGCTTGCTTCTCAGAAATATCGTTACAAAAGTAAAAACATTTATGTTCCAATCTACATCATAATAAAAAGATTGCCGGCTGTCCATGAAAGCTGATTAAAAATGGTTATTCAATTACTTTTCGGATTAAAACTGATAACAGAAAAATTTTGTTTACGCTGTTGGATGATAAAATGATGAAGATTATAAACAACAAACTTGGAGAAAATTAACTTTCATGTCATTAAATCATTCCTAACATGTGATGATGAAGGATCATCGGTGCTACATCGACAGCATATGCAAGATTAGAGTTTTTAAAAAAATGGATGAATGGACACAAAAATTGTTACAAAGAAAAACTAATATATAAAAACAGTATTGTATGTAAAAGTTAAAACTACATAAAGAGATGACGAGATGGTGTGTAATGATTATGGCAACTGGTTCTGTTCTCGCTATGACTGAGTTCAGGTGCAAGAGATCCCCACATGTGTGACATGCAAAATGCAATAAGCAGGCGATGCGTGGTTTCATGTGCATTTATACGTGCCTGCTGTATTTGCGCTGTTTGTTGTTGATGACACCGAGAAGAATTAAAAAGAATAATTTAATTAAATTTTAACTTTCGTAAAACATTTCATAATTGTTCCAGTATTATACACGCCTGGTGTTATATATTTGTCTAACATCCGTTTTACATTTAAATCCAGTTTAACTTGTAAATATGGTTGGGCTTGTAAAATTGCGACTGGAGCCTCAAGGAAACAACAAATAAAACAAAATATTAATAGTAATAATAATAACAATATAAATAATAATAATATGCGATGCTATAGTCCGATGATGCATTCCATGACTGGCTGACAATCATTTTTGAAGCGTGTTGTTGCACGTTGCAGTGTTATTGTTATTATTATGCAAATCATTTGACAGGCAGCGTTGGTGATGGTAACAGTTGTTGCAATTGGGATAATAGAAATAATAAAGATTAATATTGTTATTGTTGTTGTTTTTGTTGTTCTGATTTTTGTAACGCAACGTGATAACAACAAAATCAAGTATCTCAAAAAAGTATGTAGAATCATGAAAATTTTTTTAAAGATTCTTAAATAAATATAAATAAATAAAATTGTTTATAAATGTTGAACATCAAAGTTATTTTTGACCTTGAAATAATGCGCGTGGTGAAAAAAAACAATTTTGTCCGTTTTAATGGAAATTAAATTAAAAACTTAAAAATCTCGGCAGAAAACATAGGTTAGAAAATTAAAATTTTATTTATATTTGAAAATAATAAAATTGCAGAAACCGAAGAAAGGATTATTTCCGTGAGATAATGCACCTGTTTGTCACGAAACCATTTGTAATATTTCTTTCCTAATATGTTTCAAATATTTACAGTTATAGCAAAAGAATTTTCCATTAGTTTCAGACAGATTTTACGACTTGTTAATGACATATTTTGAAACAAGATCATAATTTGTGAAGACTTATTTAGCGATATGCTTGGTGTATGCGCAATTTTTCATTTCAGCAATTTTATTTTCAATCGAAAAGCAAAGTTATTGAAGGAAAGAAGTTGCAATGCTGCATTCTAGGTGGAAAAAATGTACAAAACCAGATTCTTGAAAAAACTACAACTGCAGCAATATCATACAATTAGTGTAGGCCTACACCTAGTGTAGGATATTGCTGCAGTAGTATAAACTTAAACCAATATAAAGAGTTTGTGCTATTTTATTTCAAGTTAACACTTAACAAAAGTGGCGCGGTTGAAATGATTTCACAAGCAAGTCCTTTGTCAAATGCGAATCTAAAATAAGACTTAAGTAATATATTAATTGTACAATATACTTATAGTACAATATATACGTAAGTATAGTACATTGTAGAATAAGTACTTGAAGCGAGCTCATATGAACTTTTCCAGTCAGTAGTTAGAGAAGGAACTTTCAAAACCACGGACAGAAACATTAATTTGCCCATACGTGCAAACACCATAATGATTCTTCATAATTGAAACAAAATGCAGGTTCTGAGTTCATGATGCATATTATCGTTTATTCGGATATACAACGTACGCACATTACACATACACTTACACACACGCTCATTCCATTTATACATATATTTGTTAGTAATTTCAACTCATCCACTTGCTTGCTTATTTTATTGTCTAAATTTTACTTCAACTATCTATTATATTAGCAAACATGAATACTTGTTTGGTACATAATATACAACAAAATTATCTCAATTATATATTTATGATTAACATTATTCATCTTTATATTTAAGAAAAAAAAATACTTTTTAGTTATATTCTCCACAAAACTTCATATAGTCTTCATATAGTACGAATTTGCTTTATTCTCTTGCTACCGTCTGAGACATGTAGATGAAAGTATTTATTAATAAATATAAATGTATAAGGCTTATGCATGATTGTTTGCAACTGCAAATGAACAGCTTTAATGACGTTTCTATTATGCTTAAGAACATCGGGATGACCAACGATTCCGTCATTCCACTATTTGTTTCGAGTAGTTCTGTGTCGGGCTGTTAACGAAACCTTTGAAAAGTGTCGATGTGTCTCTTCCCTTTATACAGACGTCCATAGAATAATACAAATAGTCAAAAAGGAAAAATTGTACATATTATGGAGTGCAATTTTTTTTAGCCACATTCTTACCTATATCTTTTTAAGCATCCTCAACATCGTCCTCTTCATCATCACACCATTCTCAACCTAGGTACTACCGTCAACAAAACATCATCGTCGTCATTCCTAACTACCATCAACACCATCATCTTCCTCATCGTCGCCCTCAACACTTCAATATCATCATCGTCATCATCTTCACCACCGACACCACTGTTGTCATTTCCAACACCCAATCATTCTTTTATATGCTGCCCCATGCATTAACTTTCTAAGTAAAATGCTTGCCTACATTATTATTACTTTATTGAATTAGAAATTATTACTACAATCACGTTATTCCTATTTTGTACTTTAATAAATATCGTGTTATCATCATATCATAATGCAATCATTTTTCGCGTTATCATCCAATCTCTCTCTCGCCCTCTCTCTCTCTTTTTCACACACACACCACACACACACACACACACACACCACACACACGCGCGCGCGAATGTTTGTTAGACAAGCATGTATCATTTCATTCCTTTCGTTTCCAGTAAATGTTGGCAAGAATCGTGATGTATGAGTGAATTTTTTAAATGCTATAAAAGACCATACGATAATCTATCTTAATTTTTTTCTTAAAACGTACTTTGTAATAGAACTCTAAGTTGATATGGAGACGATGCGATGACGATGATGATTTACAACTGCTGAGTTCGCTAGCATGGAACATTTTGAAAAAATTTCAATGGCAAGCAATGCCAGAATAAATAAAATGTTTTATGCCTACCATTAACATTAGGAACACCAACGCCAGGGACAATATTGTTAATTTTGTGCATTGTTGGTAAAAAGAAAAAGAAAAAATGTTTGGAGAAAAAATGTAAGGTAGCTGACCGATCGAAATTTAAAAAATTGTTTTCTATTGTTTGAGGTTCTTTTTATGTCCTTCTTACATTCACTTTGTCAATAGCGCCATCATGCTAAGATCAATTTTTTCCAACGTTAATTTGTTTTTGCAAAAACGGAAAATAATGGAAAAAAATTTAAATTATAACTTTTTTGAAATTCTGAAACGATTATATATGGGCAATAAGAGCATGCAGTTTTATTTATAAGTTAGAAATGAAAAACTATTCTTAAAAATTTAATCTGTTTTAGTGAAATATTGATAAATTTATAACTTAATTCAAATTGATAAGCATACAAACAAACAAACACACACAAACAAACAGACAGACACAAAAACACAAACAAAATCACACATGTAAATAATACCAATGCATTCAAATAAATATATATGTAGACAATTATAATACTAAAAAATAATATTTAGATGAATTTTATAATCTATAGGAACTCTGAACATGAACAAACAGTCTCAACATTGGCGTTCCTGTATGCGTTCAATTTCAACTTCTGATAACTTCTGCAGTGATGGCTCATAAACCAACTGAATGGGTCGGTTATGTATATTATCAATAATTTCAAGTTTGCGATCCGACTTTGTTTGGTTTGACTACTTTCCGAATCGTTTGCACAAGTTTCAGACAAAATTTGTTTGTCTAACAAAAACAATCTATTCATTATAAATAATTTCCAACTCTATTGAATTTTTAATGAAACAAAAGTAAAGATGCTGGCTCAAGAAAACCCCAATACCACATGATTTCATTTTAAATTTATTAAAATTAATTTTTCAAAAATTATTTTCCTCGTTTTATGATCAGTTTGTTACTTCTTCTCATTGAAGTCAGGTAAATGACTCCATGCACTTGTTCGTTACGTCACTGCATGATTCAGCAATAAGTTAATTCACCTACAGTCCTATGCATGCATAGTTGCAAACTGAACAGTACAATACCATGACTGAAAGGGTGATGTTTACGTAGCTCAGTTGAAACAGCATTCAATGTGAAAACAATGCTTATATTGCATCACACAACACATCATGACATTATCTAACACCACATCGCGTTATCACACCTAACATCACATCACATAACTTTACATTACCAGCCACTAACTAATGTATTTTATCTCTCATTTCATTCCTACTAAAGTTCATGTATAACGGTTTTTAGATAAATATATGTAACCGTATACACGTTTTGTTAGAACAGCATGTATGTGCAGTGCATGCACATACGCACATTTATCTTTATTTACAAGTGTGGACGTATATAACTATTACGGCCTACCTCGTTGTGTTGTCTGTTCATCTTCTCGTTATATTGATAGGCTCGCATTTTGTAATAAGTGCTCGCTGCCTCCCTCCCATGTTAACGCTCTAAGCCAGTCGTATATCTACTTTTTTCCAATACTTTCTTTTCGCTACCTATATAAATACCGTTTTTCTGCCTTTTTTTCACATGTCTCGTTCGCTGAATCATTGTTTTTAAAGATTTTTTATCATTCATTTTTTTCCTATCTGTTTCTCATTATCAATTTAATTTTTTTAATTATCTCCTATTCTCATTGTAAATTTTTTCCATTTTCTTCGTGTTTGTGTTTTTTTTTTAAATAAATTTCACTACGTTAAACTTTCCATTTAACGTAGTGTTGGTTTGCATCGTGTGTTTTGAAACAACGTTTGTTTTTATTGAATTAATTAACAATTAAAACAAAAATTTTGAATTTAAAAAAAATAAATTAAATTAACTTGAATTGTTAAGCACAATTAACATTTTAAAATAGGGATAATTTATTTAGCAAAGCATTTCGAGAAGCATTTAGTGAAAAAAATAATTTTTTCAAAACTAATTATATTTTGCAGAAATTTATAATTTCAATCTCTCATCAACAAATTTTGAAAATATTTGATAAACTTTGGCTCGTGTTATTTTCGAGTACCCATTAGAAACATTTTGCAAAAATAGCATTAAAAAAAGGTTCATCCATACATCGGACATTTTCAAAAACAGTTCTTTCTTGTTTAACTTTGAATATTTCGTTGTCTAATAACATAAAGCATAATATTAATTAGAAACGAAATATGAAATTTGTGACACTTTTAAGGACAATAAAAGAAAATCTATCTATTGATCATTAGAAAAGTTGCTTTCAGAGGTCTAGTTAAGTAAGGAAAGCTTTTATATAAAAATTTTTATCTCGGAAGGTAGTAAAAATGTTACATATAAATAAATAAATTTGACAAATTATTCCATTTAAAAAATTAGCATTAGCAAACTGCGACCCGCCAAGCCATTTAAGATGGCCCACAAGGTCAGCCAGACATTATGCCCCTCAAAGTTAAAATAATTTTTCAATGCGACCCTCACAGTAAAATGTTTGCCCACTCCTGTACTATGGCATCAAAAAAGCTTATAATATTATAAATAAATAAAAAATCTAACTCTGTTTTTAAAACAACAATAATTCGTTTTAATTGAAATAATGAATCAAAATTTATTATTTGCTTTAATTTCCAATTGTGTGTACAACTGTTACGTCCCATCAGCAGCAAAATGAGTGACCAATGTGACTTAGCTCATTTCTGCTCTGACGCCCTCTTATACATTTCATGCTGTTTTCAGTTACGTGTCTTGCATTGTTGCTTGGACCCCGCAGTTATTTTCTTATTCCTGTTCTGATGTTCCACGCTAAATTAAAATAGAATTACTATGAGGAAGACAAGAATATTTTAGGTGTATTGGTCTTGTGTGTGTGTGAGTGTGTGTGTGTGTGTGTGTGTGTGTGTGTGTGTGTGTGTACGTTCTGCTGTGTGAATATGTAGTTTTGTTGGACAAAAGTTCAATTGTAATTAAGTAAGTAATTGACGTAATGTAAGCAATCATTCTTTGGCTAGGATTGCACAATAAAAAACGAAAAAGATTCACAAATTAAGTTAGAAGCAAGCATGACTGCAACGCTCACTCAGTCAGTGCATTACATTCCCGTAGACGCCGGCATGGCAAGGCGCGAGGAAGTCCTCTTATTATGGCATGCATGTTGCTCTCTTAATTGCAAAATAATTGCACGCACCCTGATTACCAGGATGGAGAGGATGTTGAAGAAGATGGCGATAAACCTGGTCATTTAGATCTGAATTGCCCTTTGATGTCAGACGAGAGAGAGACTGGAGGCTGGAGAAGAAGAAGATATAATCAGACAATTTTGAAATTAAATTATTAATACTAGCATGTTACATGCTAGTATTAATAATTTAATACTACGTTCCTTGTTTTATTATTAATACTAGCATGTTACATGCTAGTAATAATAATTTAATACTACGTTCCTTGTTTTATTATTAATACTAGCATGTTACATGCTAGTATTAATAATAAAACAAGGAACGAGCACCGCTAGTGTAAAGAGTTCAAATGAAGTAAAAACGAAATTAAAATAATTTTCATACCAAATGATGAATATTGAATACAAAAAAATTAAATTTTGGTTAAAATTTTTATCTTCATTCATGTTTCTGAGCGATCATACTGAACATTAATTTATAATTTATGCTTACGCTACTATTTAAATAACATAATTGATGTTACTTACTGATCGCACATATGATCGGTTTAGTCATTTAAACTCGTCAATTGAAAACAAATATTTAAACCTTGGTAAAAAAAAAGTACGGAAGGTATTAGAAATGGATCAAGAAGTTGTGAGGCGGCGAATTGTTAGTCGCACAATGAGACCATATTAAAAAAAAACTTCTTCCTTCTTCAAAAATATGTTTGCTCTTAGTGTTCAAGTCGTTAAGTTGTTTTTTTTAAAGCCTGAAACAAAGTAAGCCACTGTTTCGAAGCAACGTAGTATCTCAATTTTTTAAGGCCTCTATTACAGTAAGAAAAAAATTATTTAAAATTTCAGAATGTTGTTGGAAGTTTGTTTTCCTGCTATCAGTAGGAGTGTTTCAAAGAAATCAATTTTTTTAACTCATTAAAACATAAGAGCCTCATAAAAATTTAATGAAACTTTCGTGCACGTTGTTTCTTCTTGCTAGTTTGTTTTTGTTGAAATTGAGAATGAGAAAAAAAATGTTTGGATTTGTTGATGTGTATGTGTGTGTATACTGCATGTTTTTATTTTAAATTGATCATTTAATATGAATAAATATAATTGTTTGTTTGATTGTTGTTAGTTTTTACATGTTAGAAGGTTAGTTGTGTTGAGATTGTTTGTTGTTGTTATTATGCATTGATGGGAGCGTATTATTATTTAGTTCACTTAGTGTTGTTTCGTCGGAGTTGTCTTCTTGCTGAAAGGTTTGTTTTTTCGAACGCAATTATTATGAAAACTATTTGCATAATAATGTATATTTTGACTTATTTATTTATTTAGTTGTTGAATATAACGACAAAAAATAATTAAGATATAACGATTATTCAAAGTTGAACTACTTTAAAAGTTTTCATATAGTTAACCTAACCTAACCTATTACGTCCTACCTCGGAAAACCGGGTCTCTGGACGCAAAACAAAGATTGATTGATTGATAGTTAACCTATTGCATAATAACTTAACGAACCGGCAACCTAATAACCATTAGACATTTTGCAACAAACAATAGACGTCTGCAACAATCAATAGACATCCTGCAACAATCAATAGACATCCTGCAACAATCAAGAGACATCTTGCAACAAACAATAGACGTCTGCAACAATCAATAGACATCCTGCAACAATCAATAGACATCCTGCAACAATCAATAGACATCCTGCAACAATCAATAGACATCCTGTAACAATCAATAGACATCTTGCAACAAACAATAGACGTCTGCAACAATCAATAGACATCCTGCAACAATCAATAGACATCCTGCAACAAACACTTCAGGCTAATTCAATGCGCTCATTGCAAGCCTTGCATTCATTGCCATTTTTCTGGCAGCACACATTAACGCTGAAGATCAGTCGGTCATACATCAGCCACCCATTCCATTACTCACAATTACGTTGATAACGCTACTCTCACATACAACACACGAACACGTACATAAACACACGCGCACACACCGCATACACTCGCACAGATAATACATTTGCAAGCACACATTCGCAAGCTCACATAAAGTGCAATATATAAAAACACGTTTATATAATCCTAAAATAATCTAGGTACACATGCATATTTATGAAGATTTATAACACGAAATAATGATTATTTATTAGTGTTTTTAATGCATTTTTTCTTGCCGATATGCGCATGAAAGTGTAAACTCATTTTATGACGATTGCAACAAGGAGCTCAATGATTGGCACATCCATCTCTATATGTTTGTGTGAGCGTTGAAAAGTTATGCCGTGCGTTTAACACTTTTACGTTATGGTTAAAAAAAATTACAAATTCATGAATTTATCTCACGTTAAAAAACTTTCTTTTTTTGAAAGTTTTCAAAAGAATAATTTGTCAGCAAGCAAGGGGTTCAGATTGAAACACTTGCACTTGCACTATTTAAGTTTCTGTTTGAAATTTAAACATTGGTTTAATAAAAATTTAAATTACCACTTCTTTGAGCTGATATATTCTAACTGATTTGTTTTAAAGTATTGAGCAAAATTTGAAGTTTGAATAAAAAAAAAACGAATGTTTTTGAATACATAATTTTTGCACTCGTTCATATTTAGCAGTTTGCATCTTTACTCTAAGTTTGTTATTCAAACAAGCCAATTTTCATAAACTAACTCGTGTTCAGATGCATGTTTGCGTATTGCTTATGTCGTGGACTTGTCTTTCCCTCAGTGAAAATAAATCATACTGTTATAACTGCGGGAATGATGAAGATGCGCTATATTATTTGTTATCGTAATTATTCGTATCTTTGCTATGTTTTTAATTTTTGGATAGAGGATCGTAGAAAGACATCGTAAAAATCTCGGCTATATATAGGTCCTGCGTAGTCAGTCAGGTTTCAAGTCAGGTTTCTAGCAGAGAAAGTGAAGTCGTATATGTGATTTATGTAGTTACTTGGATTAGTTTGATGTTTCTATTACTGTTGGCATTCAAATAAACGTTCAACAAAGCTTGCGTTTGAAGCAGTTGTCTTCATTTATCGAAAATTTTGAACCTACGGAATAACGAATACTTGACGATCGTTGGAAGCTACAACACTGGTGTTGGAAATATGGAGATCTTTTGAAATTTTAACATCGGTGTTAGTAGATACGAGCATCAAGGGTTACAACAATACGCTGAGATTGAACAAGTGATCAAGCTAATTATAAAGATATTGAAAAGATTCTATTTCTATTGAACATTTTGTATCAACGTTTGATCAATTTAATGTTGTTAATCTAATTTAACACGGTCAAAGATACTTTTATTACAATACATAAACAACTCTTAATAGCCAGTACGATGATACTTATGAAGGATGGTTAGTTTGTAACAAATATACTTAATATATTCAAAGGTTTGATGACTTCTGCTAGCATCTGTCAACACTACACACACAAGCTCTCTCTCACGCACACACAAACGCGCAGCGATCAGATGTAGTGTTCGATTTAAATGGATCTGAAGTCGCGTGATGTACGGCGTGTACACGCTCGTACATTCCACATACTGGATTGCTGTGTGTTGCACGTTTCATGCTGTTGTTGGTTGCTGTATGTTCTTTATGTTGCATAGTTTTGTATGTTGTATATTGTTGCACATTGTTGCATATCTTTGCATATTATTGTATATTGTTGTATATTGTGGCATATTGTTGTATATTGTGGCATATTGTTGTATTATGTTGCCTATTGTTTTATATTGTGAATTGTACGGTAAACTTTGAACAGAACATAATTGCATGTCGATATCTACCAGTTTTATTACGCATTCTTGACAAGAGGAACGCCCTATCGCGACCAAATCAATGTCAGAATTCAATCTATTTATTTTTTATACACAAAAGTTTGACCTGAAAAGATCCTTTTGGATTCTTTTAGAATGGAGACATATTACGAAATATCTATTGTTTATTTCTGTACGCATTAACAACGTTCTGTGAATGAAACTTTAGAAATGGAGTTATATTTATCCTGTCAAAGCATATGCGTTTTTGTTTGAACAAAAACAGAAATGTTAATGACATGCACTAATTATGCATTCATGTTATAAAAGCCAATATTGATTTATAACTACAAAACAATGACAATGATTTATGCACACAAGCAGGCACTGATGTCGTCAACCCAGACATTGATGTCATCAACCCGAACGTGATGTTACGCACCCAAACATTAAAATCATGCGGACTGCTATTGATGTCATACATACATACGTATGAATGAATACATTGATGTTATGATGAAAATTTTTAATGTTGTTTCTTCTTACTCCTTTCTGCAAAATCAACATAAGCAATGCAACCTAGGACCAACGATCAACTGTTGTTGGCATTCATCATTATCAGACCTCTACGATTTACCCGAGACACACAAGCCTCACATGCAAAGTTACGTACGGGCAGGCTGTGATGCAAATAAGAAAATGGATGTATTTGTACATTTTTATTTTAATAAATAAATGGATACAAATATTTAACAATAGATAAATATGAATTAAAATCAATAGGCATTAAAAATTTATGAAAAATTAACATGATATTTTTTCTGAAAACTTTAGTCCTAACACCTGCTTTTTCTCGCTCCTGTTACTATTACTATTATATTGTTTCCCAATTAGTTTATTCTTATTTAATTAGTGAAGTAAATTTTAAAACATTTGAAATCAATGATAACCTTATAAAACAGAGGTGGGCAAACTACAGCCTGCTAAGCTATTTTATGCGGCCCGCGAAGCCTTGTTCGCCAAAAATATGATTGTCAGCCAAACATTATGACCAGTAAAAGGAACCACAAATCTTAAAAAATTTTCCCACGGGTCAGAAAATTTTGCTATGTAAGTACGTATGTGGCCTTTCAATGGTAAAATGGTTCTCAATGCAGCCCTTACAACAAAAAGTTTGCCCACCCCTGTTTTAAACGATTTGAAGGGCATTATTAAATAACCAAATGAAACTTAAAACATTTGAAACAATTGTATAATCACAAACGCGATTGAGAATATTGAGAAAGGGAAGAAATAAATTGGTTGGTTCCTTCTTGGAAGTCACACAAATTGACAAATTTTGCGTAGAGCGGATTGAGCGATGAGATAATTCAATTCATCACATCTTCTTCTCCGATGCCGTCTTCAAGCCAATCATTTTGCCACTCACTCATTCGTTCGTTCATTCATTCTTACACTCGCTAAATTAGATTGAATTAATTACATTTATTTCAATATAAACAATTTTATCCACTTTTCAACAATTTCGAATTTTAGTAATAGATGTTTTTAAAGAAACTATTTAAAAACACCCAATTTACATTGGAAAATATGTGTAAATTAACACACTATACACATGTAAATAATATGATAGAAGATCTTTGCAGTTGAAGCCGGTCAGTTTGACACGATATAATTAGACGGAGGTCTAATTTTATTGACAATCAATAACGTTTTGCCTCAATGTTTTGGTCATTTTTAAATTCAACTTGCTTTTTAATTTATGGATATTAGTTTTTTTATGATTTGTTAAATGTGAAATAAATTTAAAAAACTAATAAAGATCATTATTAATACGAAACCATGTTCATCAGCGGTGTTTGTGTAATGATGACGACAATGATGACGAGAATGATGATAGCGATGAGGACGATAATAAAAATGATGATGTTGTTGATGATGGCGACGAACATGGTAGGCAAAATCTGCAAATGTTTGGTGTTAATATACTTGATCTCTACATTAGGCAGTACTGATGCAATTTTTGAGGCAATAAACATATCTTGTCAGGCAGTCTATATACAGTCTATATAGACAGTCTATACATAGTCTATATACAGTCTATATAGACAGTCTATATACAGTATAAGGTTCATTATACGTTTGTGTTTATTTATAAACATTGTTTATGATTCACTCCTCTTATCATGTTTATCATTTCTGTGTTGTACCATAGAGGATGTTGCTTCAAGATGGCGTTTTGTGGAGTATGATGTTTTTCAATTTGATGTTTCCAAGTTAATGTGCTGCCAACTATTTTTGAGTGTAATTGTTTCACGTGCTATTTCCAAGTTTTTTTGTTGGAATTTTTTTTTTATTAAAATCTAAAATATATTTTGCACATAAATTATTGTTAAATAGTATTAAATATTGGAAACTTTTTTTAAATGAAGAAAAAGATTTTAGCTGTTTTATATATTGCAGTATTTCAAACAAATTAGGAATGACATCCTTATTGCTACGTCCAACTTTCTGACATAAATGCAATTCATTTGCGAGACAATTTTTCACGTAGTGTTCATTTTTATATATCATTAATTTCGTTATTTATGTTGTGTAGAAAATTAAACTACATTTAATAAAGAACAAATTAATATATATTGAACCTAATAAATACATGTTCGTTTCAGTCTCCAGTTTACATAAGACACCGACAATTTGTTTAACACGGCGGAACTTAGTTTGAAATTAACAAACATATCAATGTTTTTGTTATTTTTAATGTTTATCCATAATTCCATAATTAAGAATGAAAGCAACTCCCTGTGACAATCCTTGCAACACTGTATCTTCTTTCAATAAAAATAACTTTGAGTTCAATGTCGTCTTGCCTGCATACTTAACAAGCCATTTCTATTGATGACTGTTTCAAACGAACGACTGACTGCTTTAGGGAAATACGATTAACATAAATTTATGCTACTTTACATAGATATCTCTCTTTAACGAGATGGTACGATGTACGAAGGCATTCAAGTTGCAATGGCCTGGTTCGTGTGTAAAGAGATCCCGACTACCACTACGACCAAAATGTGCCTGATGCGTTGTTTTGACTGTATCTTCTTTCAATAAAAATAACTTTGAGTTCAATGTCGTCTTGCCTGCATACTTAACAAGCCATTTCTATTGCTGACTGTTTCAAACGAACGACTGACTGTTTTAGGGAAATACGATTAACATAAATTTATGCTACTTTACATAGATATCTCTCTTTAACGAGATGGTACGATGTACGAAGGCATTCAAGTTGCAATGGCCTGGTTCGTGTGTAAAGAGATCCCGACTACCACTACGACCAAAATGTGCCTGATGCGTTGTTTTGACTGAACTAAAGTGAGAGCTTGTTTTGTGTTTTACCTGAAATCTGTCGGTTTTGTCGTAGTTAACTCTGAATGACGAGTAAGAAAGAATTTCATTACATCTTCAATGTTCAGAATAAAGTTTAGAAATGATAAAAAAAAGAAGCAATACCTACCTTCTAGTTGCATAACTAAAGATTTATACATGAAAAGTATGTGAATGGTGTTAATTAACATTTATAGAAGAGGCGATGGAAGCAATAAACACGCTCCAACGGATCAGAGCTTTGTGGAAATGCACCGGTATCTCCATGCATGCATAATCATTCAAACAGAAACTTCAACAAGTATTTCATTTGTATGAAAATAAATTGTCGATAATTTCTGATAGAGAAGTAGTTGTTATATTTGTCGTTGGTATGGTTTAGATAATGTTTATAAAGATGACAAAAACGAGTTAAGCTTCAAGAACATTCTATTAAGAAATGACTTTCAACAAGTGTTTTTGTTGTTAGGAACAAAAATTTACCGTGAAGCAGCGTGTGATTTTGGGAGAAAATGCTTTTGGGACCATGTTTTCAACGCAAATGTATCTATCATCAACGAAGAAACTAACAAAGCTGATGCAGTTCGGTTGTTTAAATTAGGTAAGTGTGTTAATCCCAAAATCAAGTATTTTTGAATTAGAATTGTTTACAATTATTTTTCTTTGGACGTTTTTAAAGCTTCATTCATTGCTTTCCTGAAGTTTCAAAACAAAATGATAGGTTAAACTCATTTATATGAATAAACTTGTAAAACAAAATTATGCTTGAATTATTTCAACCAATTTTATTATTTTATTTTCAAATGTTATTTTCTCATCTTGGCGACTACATAAATTTTCATTCAAATTATTCGGAAAATTTTATTAATCCAAGGAGAATTTCAAAATAAATATCATCCAAACTGAGGAAGCTGAAACGGCTTCAGCAAAACAACCACGCACCATAAAATGATCATAAAAAATGAAAGTTCGTCACATCTCATTCTCCTTGGCACAAACATCCTCATCAATATCATTACCATCGTCATCATCATCAATATCACTATCATCATTATCATCATCATCACCAGTATCACCATTAACATCATTATTAGTATCATCATCAATACCATTATCATCATCATCACCTCCAAAGTTTGAGTGAAACATGATTACTTGCTGGAGCATCTCAACTCAACCCATTCCAACTTCTTTTTAGTAATAATATCACTTCCAGTAGCGTTAATGTCTTCACCGCCATTCCTATTCACCACGAGTAACTTTGTCATCATCATCATTTTCATCATCGTCATCATCATATCATCAACAACATAATTGCATGTGGATATTACTTACAGCATTGTTGAAATCACATTATCATCATCATCATCATCATCGTAATAACATCTTCATCACATCGTCATCATCGCAGTCACAAGTTTCCAACTCACCATCATCATCATCATCTTCCGGTATAAAAAAGTGACGCGTGATATCAATTAACAGACCAGGGATGTGTTGGTGGGACCGAACCATCATCAATACCAGATTTTGCATCCACGATTTGCATTCACAAATCACCATCATCATCACCGCTTCAATAGAAAGGCTTTTGAATGGTGGCCTGGTTTAAAATTTGGTCGTGCGGCAAACTAGAAATTGTAAATTTCTCAGGGCTGGAGGCACCAATTTGAAAATTTTTTGAAGCTGCAATATTTTAGAAGAGTTTGTTGCGGAGAAAATTATTCCAATGTTCTCAAATGTTTCAATTTGACTAAATAAGAAAATTCAAGAGTTGCTCTCTGGTCAAATTAGACACATTCCGGAATGAAAAAGGCAGAAAAGCATGAATGAATAAAAATACGTTTGAATGAATGAATGAATGAATAAACGAACAAATGAATGAATGAACGAACAAACGAACAAACGAACGAACAAACGAACGAACGAACGAACGAACGAACGAACGAACGAACGAATGAATGAATGAAGTAACAAATGCATGAATGAATATATGAAAACACAAACGCATGAATAAATAATGTTACGAACGCATGGAAGAATGTGCGAAAAAAGGAAATATTTATTTTCTGTTGATATATCATGCCGAGTTTGTATGCAGAGTATTTTCCTTAGAAGCAGGCAGACGACAGGGTGGAGTACCTCAACTTCCGCCAGCCACCAAAGCAAGCAAACAGCTTCGTAACAAGTGAGAAGAAAATAATTAAGATGCGAAAGTAATTTGTTACATACGATGCAACTTCATATAAAATGGATGATACACACCCAACAGAATAATTGATTCCACAAACTTCCACATCACTACATGACAAATGTTTATGAATTCAAGCGACGAAAGCAAGACATCACAAATTATAGTTATCCATGCTTTATCATTAATCATTGTGCTCCCTTGAAAAATTGTTGCAAATCAAATAGTTTGTTAGTTTTTAAATTATTTACTTGAATATATATTCTACAACTATAAAATAGTCAATATATTTTAGAAAAAAAATTAAAAACACTCCTCAGTTAGGTAGAACGAAGTATTACAACCTCGCTTACTACAAAATTATTCGTGCTGCATTCAACTCTTATCACAACAAACATTCTCAAAAAATCATTCGTGAAACATTCACATATCCATTTGCCTCAAAAGCTGTGAACGAACGTATGAGTATAAAAATGAGAGTCACATGAGTCCGACATTTTCATATTGGAAAATCATCAGCATCAACCATCACATCACAAGCACACTCTTTGAGATACGTTTATAAACGAGTGCGTATGTATAGTTGAATATATATTTGCTTAAATCACTTTGGACCTATAAACTACTTCGAACTTTTTTTAGATAATCGTTATGTAGATATGAAAATATCATTAATGTAATTTCATTTAAAAGACAGAGCAAAACACACAAAATTCTTTGCACTTATATAGTGATGTCATGATGGTTTAATCAGTGGCTTGTAGAGAGGCACGCGAACACACGAACACACATGAAGAAAACGCGAAGTGATTTGGTTTTATAAGCCGATCATTTATTTTCCGCGTTCAACGTAGTTTAAAATTATTGATCGGATGTTATCTTCAATGTGTGCTTCACTGTTATTGTTTGTCACATTGTTTTTATCTTTTATATGAAATCTCATTATTGCAATGCTAAATGTTTGATCTGCATTTGGCTTATATTAAGACTGTTCAGTAACAGCAGATAAATTTTTGTTCAATAAATTTAATAATGCTGTAATGGAAGAACATTATTTTTATATGAACCTGACGATACACTACTGCCTAAAAAGCAAATTATTACGGAATATTTTAAATGGTAAATGGAGCGCCATAAAATTACTACTTTCCGTTTTTTCTCTCAAGCTTTATACCGTGGTGTCAAAGACGTCAGAGTCGGTTGTTCGTAGTCGCTGGTACTTGCTGACGTCAAAATCAGATATATCGCAACGCCTGGTGTCCAATATTTTAATTACTCTTGAACGATTGTTAACAATTTCAAAAACTTGTTGTTTATTTTCTAACTTGTGTTAAAGAATTTATCGAACTTGCGTTAGAGAATGTATTTGATGATGCGTCATCATTGTCCAAAATATTAAAGCAGATGTTACCGAAAGCGTTACGCAGTCAGCTTTCTTTAAAAAGGTGATGTGTTACGTCACTTAATAAGGACACTGTTGGTTGCTGAGCGAGAAAACTGTCTAAATTTATAGTAGGATGACATTTTTTAACATTATTTTTGTTTGTTGCATTAATTATATTGGTGTTAAATAAACATTTTGCTGTCAAAATCTACGCCTGAAAATCACTTAAATTTTTTCAACCAGTCTGGAAATATAGTACAGCCTCTCCATTGTTTTTAAAATGCACACATTCTTACGTTGAATATGTGAAAATGCTATTTTTCAAACTAGAGTCCTGGCAAGCAAACATAATTTTGACAGAATTCTTACCTTTCAAAGTAAACAATGTAATTCCGGGGCAGAGTAAGGGTTTAATGCAATAACTCATGTACCTTATTTTTATTGTGGTAACGTTTTGTATTTTTCTCCAAATTGTTTGATGTTTTACTATTTTTGATATTTTAAATACTTACCGCTCAAGATAAATTTTTTTTTAATTTTCTATTTTTAATAATTTTTCAACAAATTTCCGTTATTAAACTACATTTTAAAAATATAATATTTAATTAATATTTGGCAATTTAATCAAATTCACAACCACGAAAAATTTAGGAATGTTTTTCCGATTTTTGTGCATTTCTAAAATTTTATAACTGAAAAACTTGCAACAAAAAAAATACTACATTCTTTACCCTTCCACGAACAACTACATTCTTTACCCTTCCACGAACAACTACATTCTTTACCCTTCCACGAACAACTACATTATTTACCTTTCCACGAACAACTACATTCTTTACCCTTCTACGAACAACTACATTCTTTACCCTTCCACGAACAACTATATTCTTTACCCTTCCTCGAACAACTACATTCTTTACCCTTCCACGAACAACTACATTCTTTACCCTTCCACGAACAACTACATTCTTTACCCTTCCACGAACAACTACATTCTTTACCCTTCCACGAACAACTACATTCTTTACCCTTCCACGAACAACTACATTCTTTACCCTTCCACGAACAACTACATTCTTTACCCTTCTACGAACAACTACATTCTTTACCCTTCCACGAACAACTACATTCTTTACCCTTCCACGAACAACTACATTCTTTACCCTTCCACGAACAACTACATTCTTTACCCTTCCACGAACAACAAACACTGTTCATAAAAATTAGAAATATATTTTATTATTTTAAAAAATTCTTTGAAATAAATACTGAATAGTTACTCTGAGATGAAAATATTACTTACGTAAACTAAATTTAAATGGTTTTTAAAGTAATTTGTCATCCATTTTAATTTTTTAAAAACGAAAGTTAAAATATTTTTGAAGGGTGCCAAAACAGTCAGTGTCAAAAGTCTATGTCAGAAGATTTAAATCGATGAATTGGAGTGGAAGTCAATGAAATTTTGATCCAACTCCGCTTATCCAGTTAAGCCATCTTTTAGTCATTCAAATAAAAATTTTAGTTGGTAAATTTCCTTCAATGGAAGTTTGTCTTTGAGCAAAATACCAAATATGTAGAGTTCAAATAATCTCACTATTGTTGAAAACATGTTAAAACATTTATCTCTCGAAAAACCATTCCGGAACAAGCGACGTTGTTTTTAGTCGGATGCACGTTGATTGCACAAGCAAAAATCCTCTGTCCGCAAAGCCATTCTAACGCATGAAAGTACCATCATTCATTTGGACGGACTGATTTATTGATACTCCAACGAATGCATCTATTGAGTGTATTGGGCTCATTTGCCGCTCTCATTACCACAATCTTTTCATCGCATGTTTGTAAAATATTTTCTAAGTAAAAACTACATATCACGTTGGTGTGACGTATCATTTTTATTATTTACATTTTTATATTTTCGCCTGGTCTTGATGTTTTGCTTGTAATCAAACCAAACGTGAAATATTTCAAATCATGGCATACGCTGGCTACTTTTCATAAAATTTTATTGTAATACGAACTACATTGGTTCAATAATGTTTTTTTTTTTGATCGCAACAAAAAACTTTTTGTTGTGAACAGGCAAACATTTTTGTTGTTCACCTGTTCCCAAAGAAATACTTTTCTGTTCATTCGTTCACAACGGACCACATTTGGGGTAGCATCAGTCAGTAGCGGCTGGTGGTAAGCGTCGATACAATTGATAGATGTTAATTGGATGAATGTACACTCATTACGTTGGAGTTAATGATTTGTTGGTTGGTGGGTCGAAAATTTGAAAAATTGCTCCACTGTTTTCATAAATTAATCATTTAAGACTTTGTTTATCTATGAAGAAGATATGATACGAATATCGTGTAAGTAAAAAAAATATGAGAGAAGATATGACATGAATTTGTAGTGCTCATAACAATTATTTGCACAATATAGAGATACTCTATAAATATACATATATTATGCATTAGTAATTTATAAAAATTCATTTACATATATAATAAACATTATACATTCTTTAAAAATTATGTAATAAATTAAAAGTTTGTTACATGCAGAGCCAGATAATAATTTACAATTGATATAAAACTAAAAATTGATAAGTTAAATCTTGGAACAATGCATTTGAACGGAAAATGGTTTGCCACACAAAAATTTCAAAACAATTGAAGAAGGAAGTGTCAAGTGGCATGACTCCATGCAATGACAACCTTAATATATCAAACCAGTTGAAAATTCAAAAAGTTAATGAGTCAAAAAATAAAAATTACCACTTTGGCTGGTGAAAATATTAACATGTGAAAATATTCTTTGACCGAAGTAAGTAACGCTCACTTGGCAATTTTTTTTCTTGGCATTGTTTTCTATTTAGCATTATAAAGTAGATCGTAATTCGGTTTAACGTCTGTTTGAGAGATATTTCAAGTTTGCTAAACTTTTATTTGATATTTGATTTTAACGATATTTTTTCAAATTTACTTCAATTAGTTGCACCTCCATCTTTATAACTTCAATTGACATTGATCAAAATCATGAAATGATTCATAGAATATCTTTACAGATATATTAATAATTATTAAGCGAGTGTTTCATTGCTTTAACGATTGTTCAGTTTTCTGATTAATGGATGACTTGATTGAAACGAACGCAACATTAACAATAGTTTGTTCTATGATTCATATGTGAAGTAACATTTTCAGCATTATACACTAGGAATTGTTTTCCCATCAATATGCAAAGCATTCATTCATCAATCCAAGCAACAGGAAAGATTTCCTTTCTTTGATGAACTCCATTCAAGCACTCTTATCTTAATATGCACACTAACCAATTCATCATCTATAAGGCAGTTATTATAACAAACTTCTCACCGAACATAAATTGCACATCAGTCAATTTGTCCGTCGGTAGCGTATGTAGTACAAATGCTTGCCAGAATGAATTATAATATCACTAACAATGAACAAAGTTAAACAATGATAAACATAATCACAAGAATGTCTGACAATATTTGAACAGAAACAATATAGACATTGATAAAAAAAAAGTAACACCAGATTATAAATTAAGATAAAAAAGATATTCAAAAGTACAAAGGTATTTTAAAAAAGTTTCAAGTGGAATGAAAATAAAAATTACACAAAATAATTTTTTCGTTGAGAATGATCGTAATACTGAAGATATTCATCATTTATTTCGCATCTACCCATCTTTAAATTAATAGCCGAAAGAAAATTCATTATTATAAACACATTATTCTACTTTTTGAATTTCTTTCATTTGCTGTTTTTTAGGCAATCTATAATAAAAACAATTCATAAAAATAAAATTAGTCCTGCCAAGCAAGCACTTTGAAATAATTCATTTACGTCTGAATACAAAAGTTTAATCATTTAAATTTTTCTACACTTTTAAAGGGCATTTTTAATTTAATTAATTATTTTCGAGTAAACTAACTTGAAAAATTTTAAATATTTAAAATGATAAATTTTATTTCTACATTTAATTTACGCTAAAAGAAAAAAACTTCACAAAAACTTACTCAGAAAATGAAAACTTTTACTATGGTTATGTGAACAATGTAAAAATTATTTTCAAACATTTTTTTTGCTAAATTCTCACAAATGTTTTTCATTTTACTTTCCATACCGCCGGGACATCGATACAAGTGAAATATTTTACTTATTCCAACCACTTGCTTAGAAAAGTAATTCACAAGCAGCGTTATCCGTACCATATCTCAATTTGCCATAGAAATGTGTTGTTTTTTAAATGTAGCACTCATGTTCTACTCTAATATTCAAAAGTTTTCCATTAAGAAATAACCAGAGTTCAACAAATCCATAGTAAATTAACGGGAAGAGGAAGATAAAAGTTGCAGGCATTTTAAAATTTTAAGTAAGGTATTAATTATTTTGGAGAAAATGAAGAAAAATAAATAGAAAAAAAAAAACTATTAACTATAAACGAGTTTCATTTATTTGCGTTGAAAGAGTTTTGCTAAAAGTTTATTTCTTAGCTAGTACATATAATTGTCACTCGGCGCCTCAGGGCGAATCAATGATCTCAGTCTATAATTGAAATATGTTGCAGCATGTGAGTATGTGGTGACGTAACTTCCAGTACCACCGGAAAAATATTAAAAAAAGTTTTGCTAAAAAGTTCGTTGTACGTTGAATAGTTTCAAGTGTTCTTTTGCTATCTTATTACGACTGACACCAAATATTGTTTAAATAACTGCTGAAAAGAATTTCAGCCAGTTATTCTTACTTGTCCGGTTCATTGTTCGTTGGGATTAGCTCATTCAAATTCGCTCTTCTTAATTAATGTTCCTTGCAATGATGGGAATAGCTGATCAGCATAATTCAAAGAAGAAGACACAAACTTAACGACTGGGTTATTGTCCTTCTTTAAACAGAGTAGTAACACTTGCAACTACGATGACTACGACGCAGGTAAATAATTTTTGCTTGAAATTTCCTTCCATCACTGCCAATGTTTTTCTCAACCGCAACGCCAATTTGCCACAAACACATTTTGAAAAATGGTAAAGATAATAGAAAAATTTTCTTGCAACAAATATAAAAATGCTAATTTGTCAGCACCACGTTGAAACAGCGTCATTAAAACAGACAAAATGATATTCTTTTATGGCAATATTGCTTGTTGATTGAAGTTTCAAAATTAAAAACATTAATATTGAAAACAAGTAATATTAAAATAATCAAAGACAACAACAATCATGAATTGAGAATCTACAAACAGGTTATGAATGGTAATTAAGCAAATAACGTTTGATGGCTGCATTCGATTCGATTTTGAAGTAAGAAGAAATATGATGCTTGCATGGCGGGAATGTTTACGATTAGCGTCGTGAGGATGGTGCACTGCACATATCAAACGCTCTACATCAACGACACCAACTGCAATGGTGGCTCGTAACTCAGCAAACACGGGCGTGCAATAATTTCAATCAAATGTTGCAATCATTTCTGTCTCTGCCTGCGTCTGCTGCTTTAATAAATAACTCCACACTTCTGAAAGATGAACAGATGTGAGCTGAACGCAAGCGATGTTTGTTTTTCTGGCTATCGACCTGAGGGGGTTCAGCGTGCAGAGTATGATTATCAACAGCAATCGCTCTGAATGTATTTGCTGCTATCGTCAATGAAATTATCTTTTGCCATGAACGTGACAAAAATTGTCTAGTCGCGTGTGTACATCAAAACATCAAAAAGGCCGTGGCCAAATAAAATCCAAAACTAATAAACTGAGGAGAGTATTAATTTCAATAACTGACACGTGGCGTGTTCACAGTTTATTGTTCAGATAATTTGTGTTAACAAACAAACAATAAATAGTAAAAAAACAGATAATTCAAAAACCAATAAAGGCAAAAAATCGAACCCAACCAAAAATGGTGCCAAACAAAAATGAATGAATGAGCGAGCGAGCGAGTAATTGAATGAAGTAATTAACGAACCAGACTGCATGTCAGAACTGTGTGGATCGATGAACGGACGGACGGATGGATGGAGGGATGGATGGATGGATGGATGGATGGATGGATGGATGGATGGATGGATGGATGGATGGATGGATGGATGGATGGATGGATGGATGGACGAATGAATGCATAGACGGATATATAGATGAACTTATGAATCAATAGATAGACGGATAGATGGGTGGCTAGCCAAATAGATAATTGAATGGACAGATGAATGGATATATAGATTTACTGAGAAATAGAATGTAAAAAATATGCACATGTGAATGGATGAATACAAGTTTGATCTATGGATAGAGACAGATGGATAAACAAATGGATGGGTGGAAAAATAACAAAAAGAACTAAGGAATGACGGATGGAGACAGTGGATGACTCGAGTCATTGTCAGTGGTTGGAGGATGTTTACTTTTGTGTGTTTTATTGGATTGCTTGTGTTTCGCAAGGTTTTGCTTGTGATCTCAAATGTTTGCATGTGTTTTTATATGTTTTCATGTGTATTCATATGTTTGCACGTGTTTGCCTGCTGTGTTTGCATGGGTGGAAACTTATCTCTTACCTCTTTTTGATTCAGCAATGTGTTCATGTCTATTGTTTATCAAATTGGTTGGATCATATTATTTCTGATTTGTGCAGAAATGTAGAAAGTGCGATGGAAAAATAAGTTTTATTTAGTTTTGCACGAACTCAAATTATAATGTTAAAAAAATTTTAATAAAATTTCAAATTGAATATTGCCAAGGTTTTATATTAAAATTTTGCAACAAATTATTGAAGGCTTTAGAATCAGAAAAAATTTCTAAGTTCTTACACGATTAAATATACATTATGCCATATTATATTGTCATATTCCATTGTTCGAAAATAGTTTGAAACTGAAGAATTAGTTTTAAAAGTAAATGTAACAGATCCATCATTCGTTGGAAAAAAAAGTTTAGCAAGGAAAAATTAAATAATAATAATAATATTAATAAAGGTTTTACGAGAAATGATACAACTTATCCAAGAAAGTATACAATATCTCCAAAATATTTTACAACATTTACAATTGAACATGTTTTATTTACCTTATTAGAACTACAGAAATAAAACTAACTAACTCTGAGTTCAGTGGTAAAATGTTGCTTGCGTGTGCAGTGTCTGAGGAGTTCAGTGTGATTGAAGCAAATAAAATGATGACATTATGTTCTGTATACTCTTCGGTAAAAATATAAAAAAAAGTTTTGTCGTCGACGAAGCAACTACACCAACTTCAAATGGGGACATTGTGTGGAAGCTCTCCGAGTTTGCTGCCTAAAAAAATTATGAGTCATCAATCTTCATTAAGTTGATACTTCTAACAAGCAATTGTTTTTTTTTCAAAGTCGTCTTGGATTTCAATTGGTACACCAGCACTTACGCACACATTGTTCAAAATTTAAAATCTTTTCACTGTTTAATATTTTTTATATTTTTTAATATTTTTCTGAAAATCAAAATTCATACAACAAAATCAGTTTTTTCAAAAAATTGATCGTAGGAAATTTAAAAAAAAATTAACAATAAAATCAAAAGATAACTCAAATACTAACAAACATACATCTGAACTACGTTTCAGCTACCATCATCGGCCAATAACTAATGGACCACGCGTCACTAACAAGCCACACCACAAAAATTGAACCACACCAACCAACCAGCACCAACAACTAACCTGATACCTGTCGATACTCATTGCGGTCATGAGGAAGGTGGTTGAGGCTAGCGTAACGATTTGAACGTAGAGCGTCAACTTGCAGCCGATGTTTCCGTATATCCACTTTTCAAATATCTCGGCCCCAATCTCGCTGGTCATTGTGAAGAGGCAGACCATGAGGTCGGCTGCTGCGATGTTCAGTAGAAATATGCTGACTCTCTTGCGTCTCAGACTGGCGTAACATGTGATGGTCGTTACCAGGGAAATGTTCCCAAGCAGGGTGATGAAGATGATGATGGCCAGTGCAATCACTTTTGTTGTTATGTGGATTGTTAGTTGTTCGGCTGCTTCCGTTGTTGTTGTTGTCATTGATGCTATGGTTGTCGTTGTCTTTGTCAAGGTGTTGTTGGTGGTGACGATGTAGTAGTGTGAGTTGTTGTTGTTGAAGTGTGATAAGAAGGCTGCTTTGATATCGTTCATTGTGCTTCAGTTAAAGGTATGTTGCAATTTTCATATTCACTTCAATCGAAGTTCAAATTCTAAAAGGTTATTTCATTGAAATTGTTCACTGGAACATAATTTGAACGTTGACTAATTTTTGCAGTTTATTTTGTCAATATAGGATGATGATGAAACTGATGAAAATGCAAGAAAACACGAAAGTTGTCGGTAAAAACAATTCAAAAGCATCAACCACCATCACAGCATGTGAATGTTTGGATTTCCAACTTCTCTTCATCCTAGGTTTTTGTTAAAAAGTTTCTTTTAAAAAGAAATTCAAACCAAGTATTTTGAAAAATTTGACATATAATGCCTGGTTGAAAAGAATTTAAGACAGCGTCATTTAACAACCAATTAATTTCTTCCGCTGCAGTGCACACTGGCTCAAGTGGCAATAGTGGTAATGTTGCAAAGTAATGATGCAAAATTTATGACTGCAAAGTGGTCTTAGAAGTACTAGTTTTAGTGTTAAAATTATTCATTACTTTAGTAGTAGTAGTAATAATAGTGTGATAGTTGTAAAAAAAAGTATTAGTAGCAAGCAAATGTGATATTGTAGTAGTAGTAATAATAGAAGTATTATTATTATTATTATTAGCAGTAGTAGTAGCAGCAGCAGTAGCAGCAGCAGCAGCAGCAGCAGTAGTAGTAGTAGTAGTAGTAGTAGTAGTAGTAGTAAAAGAAAAAATGATAGCAGTATGAAAATGCTGAAAATGAACAATCTATACACTTTAGTTTTTTTTGTTACTGTTTAATGGTAACTGTTAAAATAATACTTTGCAACCGTAATAACAACATAATAAATAATCTATCAAAAAATTATCAACAACAACAACAACAGCAGCAACAACAGCAACAGCAACAACAGCAACAACAACAACAGCAACAACAGCAGCAACAACACCAACAGCAACAACAACAGCAACAAACAAAAATATAAACAAACAAAACCAGTAGCAAACAATATAGAGGAGAGAATTATAAAATAAAACCAGCATACGGGTTGATGTGCATGCATAGTTAATTATCTTAAAAGCAATAATCAACTGCCATCTAAGTTGTTGTTTGTTTTTATGTCAAAAAAGAGAATGGAGATTGTTCATTCGATACAAGCTGTTGTTATTGATGTTTTCTTTGTTGCTGTTATTGCTATTGATGTTTGGTTGTTGTAGTTGTTGTTGTTGCTGCTGCTGCTGATGTTGCTGTTGTTGCTGATGTTAATGTTACATTATTAGCAGTATGTAAGCTGTTAGTTTTAGTAAATACTATCGATCCTAATTGATTTGTTGTTTGTTTGTTGATTTCACGTGCTGCAAGTTTCTTTCATTGTTTTCCGCAGATTTTATTGTTTGTTTATTGATTGCGTGCTTGTTCGTTTGTTTTTCGTTTGATCGTTTGTTGTTTGTTGTTTGTTTGCATGTTTGCATGTTGTTGGTTGTCGATTTGTTTGTTTTTGTCTGTCTGTTGCTGCTGCTGTTGTTGTTTCATGTTGTAGTCTCATTTACGTTGTTTGTGAGCAGCTGTGCCGTATTTATTTTAATGAACAGCATGCTGACCTAAGAGTGAGTTTGTTGCTTATTGCGCATAGTTACTATGTGTTGTTATTATTCGTTTGCTGTCTGTGGTGTCTCAACATTTATAATGAAGAGTCTGGTATGAATGTAAAATATAAAAATCTGTCCGGATGTACGTGAGTTGTATGAATGTGTGAGTGTGTGTGCATGTATTTGTGTGTGAGTGTGTGTGTATGTGTGTGAGTGTGTGTGTATGTGTGTTTGTGTGTGCGTGTGTCTGCAAGAAACATGTAGACATGCATAAGAACCTAATGCTGCATCATTTCCACCTCATAGCGGGCAGGTGTTGGAATTTCCTGACCAATGTGTGACGATGTGACAGTCGGACATGGTAGTGGGCAGTACATCTGAGAAGGTGTGTGGAAGATCAAATCTTTATACCTTTTTCACATTAGCTGAACTTCAATCTTCTCAATAAAAAAAATACCTAAATGAGTTTGTATTCACTTGTTAAATTTTACTATGAACTCATGATATTTTTCGTTGGCTGTACAATTATTTGAAGGTTTAAAGATTAATCCACATTTTAAAACGATGAAAAAAAAATTTTGAAACCAATTTTTTTTTACTTAAAAAATGAAACAAACGTCAGAGTTCGTGGAAAATTGAAAGATGGTTAATGTCAGCATGTGCACCGCCTTCAAATACCTCACAACAAACTTATTGACATCAGTTGAGCAGCATGATGATGATGATGATGATGATGATGATAATGATGATGAAGATGATGATGACGCTGATGATGATGATGATAATGATGATGATAATGATGATGATAATGATGATGATTGATATTACGATGTTTGTGTTGGAGCAAAGATGTTGCTTATAATAATGATTGTAATAAAAATGATTGATTGGCGATGATAATGATGATGATGATGATGATGATGACGACGACGACGACGATGATGATAATGATGGTGATGATGATGGTGACGTAGATTATCTAATAGGTGTGATGATGATAACAAAAATTAATGCGATTAAATGTGGTGATGATGTTAATGTGATGTTGGTGATGATAATGAAGGACGTCACCATCTGCGTGACGTCACAGTGATACTGAGAACGTATATGAGATAGAATTGGCGGTGTTAGCGAAAATTATGTAATCATTAATGATGACGTCACTGATCAAAAACAGTGAGGGTTCATGATTTTTTTTAATTGCAATAACAAAATTATTTGTGAAAATATTCGAATTAAGACTTTAAAATGATGTGCCGAATGGTTTGGTGATAATGATGATTATTTCAGTTAAGTAAGTACGTAGATGATTTGAATATAACTTTTGTACTGTTATTGATTATATATAAATTATTTTAGAAAATTAATTTGTTTGGTTATCCTAATACTATCACAATCAATCAATCAATCAATCAACCTGCCAACCAACCTACCAGTCAACCAGCCAGCACACCAACCAACTTATCAAACAACCAACAAATCAACCAGTCAATCAACCAACCAACCAACCAACCAATCAACCAACTAATCTATCAATCAACCAACCAATCATTCAATCAATTAACCATTAAACTCCAAATAAGTATAACTCACTTGATCGGGATAAATGGTATTCAATGAGAAGTATGTCGGCCAAGCAGATTGATTGTTTGTTTGTGGACGTGATCAAACAACATTTTTTTTTCTTTGTCATTTCTTTGACATTTGTCATCACCGTGTTTGTTTTGAAATCACCTGATTAGTTTTGTTATCGTCTTGTTTGTTGTGTTACCATCAACTTCATTATTGTCATAAAATTTGCTCGTTAACATATGATCATTTCAGTTACCAACCACTTTCCAAAATTGTTTTGCAACAAAAATTCTTAAAATGTTTAATTCTTGAAACGATTTCATATTTTGTTGTCAAATTGTAAAAGTCATTTCATTGAGATTATAACCAGCAGAAACAATACAATTGAAATAAAGAAAGTCTTCGAAGATATATCAAATTGCGTTATTAAAAAACAATTTATTTATTTTTAAATAAAATGGTGAGTAACAGTATTCAATAACATTGATAATATTAAATAAATCAATCCTAACGTGGTATAAAATAGAAAATAAAATATTCATCGGGCAATTGTTCAAGTTGTGCATCCATACCAACGCATGTGTCGTCAAAATAGTATGTTCACATGCTAACACTATCAATAAGTATGTATGTTGTTGTGTATGTGTGTATGTATGTATGTATGTATGTATGTATGTATGTATGTATGTATGTATGTATGTATGTATGTATGTATGTATGTATGTATGTATGTATGTATGTATGTATGTATGTATGTATGTATGTATGTATGTATGTATGTATGTATGTATGTATGTATGTATGTATGTATGTATGTATGTATGTATGTATGTATGTATGTATGTATGTATGTATGTATGTATGTATGTATGTATGTATGTATGTATGTATGTATGTATGTATGTATGTATGTATAAATTCAGTCATGCACATACATTTACATATCAGTTATATCGTTAATATAAATTTTCTTTAAATGTTTTCAATTATTTTGATATTTTCAATGAAACAAACAACATGAAATAGTTTTATGAATCTACCTTAATAAATAAAATTTTGAAAAATTAACCCGTATTATCAAGAAAGCATAAATATTCAGGCGAATGTGATGGTTTTAACAAGACCAGGATGCACATTGCACAGTTGAACCAATTAGTTGAACTATCACACCACATGTTATACAAAGCCACACAACCAAACATCGATATGTTCAATTGTGTGCAAACATGCAGTCATCATTTCATCATCATGATGTTTTCATTTCATCGTGATAATATATGTAAGGAAGACGTTTCATCAGTTCTTCACGTTTTATTGTTTTTTTTTGCAGAAATGCTCTGTCGGCTTTGTTGTATTCATTAGAAATTTTTATGCATTAGTGCCATGGAGAGATTACGCTACTCATGAAAGATATTCTCTCTGTCTAAGTTTGTATGTGTGTGTCAGTGTATGTGTGTGTTATGTGTGCGTGTTTTGTGTGTGTGTGGGCATGCGGGTTTAGGTTGTATCCGTGTGCATTAATTTTTGCATGATATTACATAACAAAAACGTAAAAAATGGGTTAAAACTTAAACGTTTCTCTACCCATCCAGCAAGACCATGTGGAATGTGGATGCATTATTGTGATTTCCAACGTTCAAACAACGGAATACTAATTAAACAGACTTGAAGCAGAAATTTTTAGCAAAAATTTTGCCATAGATTTTTCAAAAAAGATTTTTTGTTAGACTAAACATCCTTTATATAAAATATTGATTGGAAAATACACACAATCCCTTCCACCATGAGTCTGGCGAAATGACATACAAGACAATGAAAATAACAACATTAAGTAATACACATTGGATAAATGGTAAATAGCACTCCATGATTCTATTTGTATCGGTGATGTGATTTACTCTGCTCTCTGCTGAACTGATTACTAGTATATCCAATGTTGGTTGGGAATGCATTTCGAAATATTCATCGCCTTAAATGATTTCGAATGAAAATTTACGTTTTGTTAATAACAATCGTAACGATAATTCTATAGAGAGTTTTTATATACAGTTAAATAAAATGTTAAGAAATTAATCAGTAAACAGTTGAAGAAAAAAATAATTTTTTAGTAAAAAGAATAAATTTTTTAGTGAAATGAAAGCAAAAGAACTGATAGTTTTCCAGCAAAAACATCATGAAACATTATAAAAACAATACCGGAATAATAAATGAACGAACTAACGACGAAATATTCTTTGGATGTTGCTCAGGGACAAAAATAAACGTTAAAAACAGAAGTGTAAAAAATTGTTCTCATCTTAAAAAGTTAATTTATGTCTTGTTGACGGGAGCGGTTATAGCAAATGTGAGCCTTTTTAACAGTAATTAACATCATAACTTGTCTGCATTGAATAATTTGTATGTTTACACTCTTATATGTGTTTGCGCGTGTGTTTGTATGTGTGTGTGTGTGTGTGTGTGTGTGTGTGTGTGTGTGTGTGTGTGTGTGTGTGTGTGGGTGAGTGTGTGTTTACACTCTTATATGTGTATGCGCGTGTGTTTGTATGTGTGTGTGTGTGTGTGTGTGTGTGTGTGTGTGTGTGTGTGTGTGTGTGTGTGTGTGTGTGTGTGTGTGTGTGTGGGTGAGTGTGTGTTTGCAAAGAATTCTGTTGCAATGAAATGGGATGACGTTTTTGGTGTTGAAACATCTGAAATGTTCAGAATTATTTTCACCTTCTGAATTATACATGAGGAAATTGGAAATTTTGAAATTTCAACGCTGAAATCGAATTGGTAACTTTAAAAATGTGGAGTTGTTTTAAGTATGGATAGAAGTCTTGCGATTTGAAGATTGTCGATGCCTCAGTCAAATCAAAGTGCAGTTTAATTAATTAATTGTCTTTGTTCTTCTTCGTCTGTTTGTTCGTCTGTTTGTTTTGAGATTGTTGCTACGTTGTGCTGTTTGTTTCTTATTTGTTTGTTGTTTTGATGTTAATTGATATGTTCATTCTTTTTATTGTTTTTTGTTCTTTCGATATTTGCTACCCTTACTTAATGAGGCAACATTTGTTGACTAACTGTTTTTTTGTATCAAATTGCACAACTTTTTATATTGTTGTCAAGAATTTTTTTATTGATTTAAAAAAAAATTCGTGCAATAAATTTTTATTTGAGTCATATACAAATTAAAATAATTTAAATTAAAAATATTAAAAAGCACATTTAAAAACAAAAAAGAGTAAACTGTTTAATAAAATTCGTTTCTTATATTCAGCGTTGAATATCAACAAAGTATCAATGAAGAAAAACTATTTGAAAAATAGAAAAAGCTGTAAAATTTTGATAATTCCGTTAATTTCACATCAAAAGAATTAACTAATATTAAATAGATAATAATAGATGGCTGATTTATCTGTCGTTGAGTTAAAATTTGATTTTTGTTAACCGCTTGGTTGGATATGCCTCAGATTTGAAGAAACCATCATTCAGATGGATCCATTAAAAATATAATAAAAAACTATCTACTAAATGATTATTATATTATACACAAAAAATGTTTTTATTGAAAGTTTTTTTAAAAAATGGAAAATATTTTGCAGCATTTAAAATTAAATTGTCCAGTAACAAATTGCTAACTTTTAAAAATTATTGAAAAACACTAGAGGAAAAATTAATAGTTTTTTAAAGATTTTGTCATATAATTTGCCGCAAGTTATTTCCAAAAAAATAAATTTTTGGAACAATCAAAAATTTTATTTTTAACAATCCTCATATCACATATAAAAAAACGTTTATGACGACTCATAAAAAACAAAATTATAATGGTGTTTCGTGTCATCATTAGACAATGGACATGGCCACATATTTCAAAATCTTTTACTGTCAATTTTTCTTTAAATAAAAAGCTGCACATTACCATCAGTAATAAATACTGCCTTAAAGTGACCCTGAAGGTTTAAAACAGGAAAAACCATGTTATTTATGACTGAGGAGAGATATGGTAAGAACTTGTTTGAGTGTTATTTGAATGTTTAAAATTAGTAAACATTTAATACAATTTAATATAAAGTATATTAAGTACAGGATTTGAAATGTGAAATATCTGAAAAAATATGGAAGCTACAATATGAAATCATAAATAAAATGTGTTCACTGTGGAAATTTCTTTTAATATATTGTTAGTTCTCAAAAATTGACACATATTCTTTTATTTTTGATATATAAAACTCTGATTTGCTTTCTCAAAATATATATTTACTACATAATTTATAGCGAACAAAAAATTTCAGAGAATCAATTAACTTTAATTTGTAAATTGTTTTCAATTAGAACTCTTAGAATTTTTAAAATGAACTATTCAATATTAAAATTGACTTTCTGAAATAATTGATGAAAATTTTATTTTCAAAGAGCGTTTGACAAAAAGTTCATTCATCTGTGATGATAGAATGATACGTACATAGACTCTTCTGAAGCATCATTCCATCACACCTACTCATCGCCAGTCTGATAATCTCTGTCATTCTATTCAACTGCACGCTACGCACACAAATTTAAAGTTACTGACTTTATTTCTAAATGTCTCACTGATAAAAATGAAAGATTCATCAAATAATCTAATGTGCAATTAATTTTTAATTTCCATTTCAATAATTTTATTATTTCTTTTAACATTTTAAACCGTTAGTTCTAAAATAAGATTTAAAGTTATCATTCTCGAATTTTTCATGTTGAAAATAAATTCAGATCGCTCTAACCTATTTTTAAAAAGTTAGTTTTTTGTTAGTAAATCTAATGCAATCATTCATTTGGGAACAATTTTTTGAACGCGAGCAAATGTACGGTGAAGCTTTAAAAACACACCACGCAGTAAGGTTTGAACAAATCCTGCGTTAAAAAATTTTACAAAAATATTCAAAAATTTCGTTGTTTGACGTGACCGAGTTTCTGATATCACATGTTTGTTTGTTTCTCATGTGAAGTTATTTTGATAAAAAATTGGATGCAAATTATGGTTTAACATTTGATTGCAGATTTCATTGGCGTTGCTGCGTGCAGTGCATGTTTCTCTTATTTTTTTGACAGCATCAATCAAACCATTGAATAAATTTATCTCGTAAAAATGTAGGCACCAAAACATCTGAAGTGGTTTTAAGGGTATTCTATACATTTCAATATTATTGTTGAAAAAAATTGTTTGATAGAAATATATCTAACAATTCAAACAAATTTCATTTTATTTCATTTTCTTTTATTTGCTGGAAAACAAGCAGGAAGACCTTAAAAAGCTATAATTGGCTTTTCAGGTACTGCTATCATGAGTAATTGAAGCAAAATGTAAAATGACTTAACATAAACAAAAATAACAAAAACAAAAATAAACAAACAGACAAATCTATTGAAGAATACAATGGGGTTATTGAAATAAATGTTTAGTGACGTTAGGAGAGTTTGAAATGAATTTATTGGGCCGTCTAATAAACAAAGTTTGCCCTGCACAGCGTAGAAAAAAATATTAAGAATGTCTGAACATCTATAAAAGTAGAAACTAATGAAATTTTAATGCATTCTTCTTTTATTCATTGAAAAACTTGCTGTCTGATTTGCACTGTTTAGAAACTGAATCACACATCATGCATGTAATTCCCAATTAAGGAAACAGTGCCGCGGTTAACGGTTTAAAGTTTTTATTAACCATCAACTTCCTTCCGGCGCTGGTGATCGATTGATGAAATTTCCTTCCAACAAATTAGTTCAACTATTTCCATGCACTACGACGCATACGTTTTGAAGCATTCCCTCTGCTGAATCGTTTCAATTTAAGACTATGATTTGTATATGAAGAAAAACTGCATTCGTTGTTTTTTCTTAATTTTAAATATAATGATACATTTCGAAATTATAAAATATATATGTATATGTAGGCACGGTTCAGGGTGAGTCGATGCAACAAAGTGCATAAATAACAAGAGATCTGACTATTTAATTAAATTACTAGCAGACAGACAGACAAGCAAGCGTTTATTCTTCCTTCATTTGATTAATAACAGACAAACGGATTTTCATCTGATTGTTTATCTGATTGTTCATCTGATTGTTTATCTGATTGTTCATCTGGATTGTTCACCTGATTGTTCATCTGGATTGTTCACCTGATTGTTCACCTGTTGTTTTCTTACAAAATTACATAGATCACATCTTTAAAACCGATTTTTATTAACATGCAATGCAGAGCATTGCCTTAAATCACTCGTACGATAGAACGCAAAGAAATATTGTTTATTTTATTGTATTATATTGTATATCTTTATTTATTGTTGTATTCATTGTACGACTCGGTCCTGGTAATTCCGTTTCTCTAAATTCGCCTTCCGTTTTTAAGGACACATTCCAAGAAAAATGTTTTAAAAGCAGCGCATCATCTGACTCCATCACAACTTCTTTCTTTGTAGAGTGTTTAATTTTTTCCCAAATAATTCAGTTGTGATATATCGTGAGAAGTTGAGGAGGATCATTTTTTACGTACAGGACATATTTTTATTTTATGTAACGATTTTTAATTTAAAATTTTTTCAAAAGTTTTGTTTACCAGAAAACAAGTATTCTTTTTTTAAACGTAACACAAAATTATTCAAATGTTTTTCTTCTATTTTATTTAATTGATAAAAATCAACGAACAAATTTTTTCAGGGTGATGGCTTCAGATGTGTCCATCAATTTATCCGTGCCTCATCAGTGAAAAAAAAAACAAACAAAAAAACAAGCAAATTTAAACATTCAAAAATATCTCAATTTCAAACTGAGCTATAATTATAATCTATAACTTAAACATTCAAACCCACCCAACGTTCTTGTCTTATAGGCAGTACTTTCGTGCGGCCCATTGTTAGTTGGTGTGTAAGCGCATACAACGCTTACAATTCTCAGCTCAGTGTGTGCAGTGCGGTTCACATTGCAGCTTATGACCATTACTTTGCAGAGAAATTGAACACGAAAGCACGTCTGAATCGAACGGTTAGCAGTGCAATTATGTGTTGCTGGCAATGATGGTATTATCTGACACTCACACACAATCTCACCGCTAAACACATTTTCTTCATCACGTAATCAGCCATTTTTGCGTGTGTAGGTGAGTTTCTTCTTTATACATCACCCATTAGAAAAGTACTAAGGCAAAGAGGAGTCATCTAATTTTCTCGCAGTTTCCTAGCGCTTAGTAGAATATGATGCATTTCAAATGTTTGTAGGCATAAAAAATATCTGAAATAATAAAAAGATGTTTATAAGAATACATAAAATTTATGAATGTATAATCTTCGATCGACAGTTTATGCGTTGGTTTACCTGTCTTATATTGTGTTAAATATACATATATCAATTTCATTAACTTCGCTAACTTATTTGAAAAGTAGTCGGTTATCAACATGAATAATAAAACGAAACGTTTTATTCTTACGAATACTTCAAACAAGGTTGATTAAACATGTTTAAAGTTGATGATAATAATAATAAAGAAAACGAAATCTTTCTTGCAAAAAAATTTTCAGGCAATGAAACAAACCTCAAGTCAGTCGTATAATATTTATATTTACAGTAGTAAAAAATTTCACAATGAGCAATTCTGCTAGTAAATTTCTCACGATTCATAGAATAATTTGACTCATTAAGCCGACAAAACTAGTAAATGATTGATGAAAAGATGAAAAAAAAAGTTAAAACAAAGCGACCGTTGATCGGTGGGCGGCGAAATTTGTTAAGACGTTTATTTGTGGTCATCTATGGCTGACAACATTTTTTGGTCATAATATCTGACTGACAAGCTGATTTCATTTTTATAAATGCATAGGTACAAGGCCTCGTCGGTCGCATAAAATGGCTTATAGTTCACCCACCCCTGTAGCAACAAACATTGTTAAATAAAATCTTAAAATCTTTTATAGAGAAACGAATTAAATATACCATTACATGACAGCATATAAATTGTTCTAACATTGTATTTAATATAAATTAATATAAGTTTTATATTTAATCACGTGATTAATTAGTGCATTTGTACTGGAAATGTAGAAAGATTCGGGACGAATATTTTCAATTTTTTTAATCGACTAATCCAGCCTGATGTTAGTTAAGCCATCAGTTGAACAGGAAGAAGATGGGGTTAATGAATTAATGCAATTGCTTTATTAACTCGTCGATTTCGCTTTATAAAAATATCTTGAAAGAAGTTAAATAAAAACTCTAATGGCTCTAACACTATTACTGCAGATACTACAAATACAACAAATTTACAGCAGTAATAAATTTACATACATCCATATACTTATGCAAGCCTGCCTGCTCTGTTTCATACACACGTGCATCAGTCTAAATGCTGATTATAACTTGCTACTCCACAGTAGATAAGACGTTCCAGGATGTTTATTTTTATTTCCCGGACGAAAAACTCGGTCACATCATTCTGAAACCAATAAATTATTTCAAATATGAACGGCTCCTTTCAGCGTTTGAATAAAATATTTCTAATATGCCCCATCTGTTACGTGACACGTTCGAGCTCTTTATTACCTTCATATGCACACATTAGATTAGAAATTAAACAATATATTAATAAACACAAATGTGTATGCATACATTTATATATATATATATATATGCATATATATATATATATGCATATATATATATATATATTATATATATATATATATATATATCGGTTCAGACTGTCGTATATACAGTTATTGAGAAATATCACCGCATTTCCGCATTGTTGAGTTTGTAACTAAGTTTTTCAATTTTCCGAACAATTATTTTATTGATATTAATCAATTTATTTAAATTAACAATACAATTTCTAATTATTTTAGACTGCATTTTTCATATATACATTCACATAAAAGCTTTTTTCGGTAACCTCTACCATCATCAGTGTAACAGTGTTTGTGATATTGTTAAATGTAATTCGTCTGGTATTTATAGTAATTGTAACAAAGGAACTCAAAGTTCCATTGTTTTTTGTGTTAGTAAATTCTTTGTTGGTAGGATCGTTACAGCCTGTTGTTGGATGAATATTACAGGGTTTCTATTTTCTATTAAAAAAGCCTCTGCAATTAGAAAATACATTACGGTCTTTAATTTTGTGCATTATGACTCTTCATGTATATATGCATATACTGTTGTAATATATAGAGGTATTTGAAGTTGTTATAACATTAGTGTTGGCAGTAGATTTTTATAATCCTCTATGGTATAAAATGATTCTATGATTTACAAATAGCGAAGATAACAAATACAACAAGATAACAATATAATTAATTATATCGCGTAATTCGACCATTCCCGCGGTTATAACAATTTATACATACTATGTTCAATCAAGTTTTATCTTGATATATGCTTAGTTTCTCGTGTACACAAGTGCCTGCATTCACCCCACAACCGCACGCACGTGCGCTAATATTTTTAAAGTCAATAAACTTACAATAAGAATAAATGGCGGAAAAATTGTCACAAAGAAATATATTGTCGCATTTTGAAACATTAAAAATAAGTGATACTTTCTTCGTTAGCCTAATAGAAGTAATAATACATAGTAGTAACTGAGAATGTAGTAGTAATCGTGTTATTGTGCGTGTGTGTGTGTGTGTATGTATTTTTACTAGTAGGAATGAACTTGAATTGTGAGTACGTTAGGATTGTTAGTACTGTTACCATCAGCATTTGTAATTGTGAGGAAATTAGTAAGAGAAAAAGCAGTAACACCAGAGGTAGTATTGGCAGTTATATTTGTTGTAATGTTAATAAATGCAGTAGTGTATCATTCAGCAGTGTTACAACAGAGATAATGTGAAACCATTTTGGAGAGTATCTCATATGGAAACATTAGAAATCTAAATGGCTCTCGGAAGACAAGACCGACGTAACATCACTGACTAGACAAACTTAGAAACATTTTTAAAACATAACAACCATTGAACGCAGCAATTATAATAGAACAATATTCTTTCAAGATTTTTTGCAATGAGAAAATGCTGCGAAAATAGTAAAAGAAAAAAACCTTCAAAAATTGTCTAAAAATGAAATTTTAAAATATTTTAAAATTTGAAATTTTAAAATATGAATTTTAAAAATACGAGATTCATTCCAGATCTTGTTGACAATCTAATTGCAAAATTTTTGTTTAAAGTTTTATGTACTGGTATTTTAAATGCTTGAAGAAAATTTATCAAGTAGTTCGTTTTAACTAACCAACAAATTTGTGACTGAACCATGTATGTGTTAATTCATTTGTGGAAGTTTTTTTTCAGTTTATTACAATATTGAACTTATAAATACTTGGTTTTTGTGAGAATTTTTAAAATTGTCAATATATAAATGTTTAATATTGATGTTTAAATGGTTGCTAAAAATAATTTGATAGCTAGGAAGCTTAAACAATTTCAGCACAGTTTTAAAACGAAACTTCGCACATAAACAATATATTAAAATTGCTTTTAACAAATCCTGGTTGGACTGATAGCCAATTTTTCCTTTGAGACTACTCAATAATTAATGGAATTCTCGTCTTTCCAACAATCTAATAATTAATTTATAAATGATTCAAGTTGTTTGTTATTCTTGTACTTTTCATACTTAACTCCATTTTTAACTTTACTTAACTTAACTCCATTTTTATTATATGAATTATTTCTTAAAAAGTTGAACATTATAATAATATATTTAGCCTGCGTGTCTTACGTGAATTAATGTGACTGTTGATTTCTTCTATTGAAGTTTTCAATATCGTTTTCGTTCATAATTTTTCCAACTAAAAATTTTTGCTCCCGCGCAAATGTAAAAACAGGAAGTAAAATATATTCTTGGTGACTTTTGCACGATTGAGTCCAACAACTACATCCTTCTCCTAGTAGAACGAATTCTCATAAAATGTTTTTCACATTCCAGAACTATTTTATCAAACGGAAAGACAAGCCATCTAGAGACATCTATGCACAACACAGCACAACACACAACGTTTAGAGAGCCATGGAAAAATGTTATTAAACGGAAGTTTTGTTGTTTATAGTCATCCAGACCGACGCCGTTTGCATAAAACTGGCGATACATTCCCCGAACATCACTCGCGGATGATAATAAAAAATTCCATTGACATATTTTACTAATATAGAAATAATAATAATATAAAAATATTTTTTTATTTTTCCAGATAAGATTTTTGTTTGATGTTTTCCAGAATATCTATGTTTCTCTTTCATTTAAATTAATTTTCTATAGTTTGCATTGCATCTAGCAAGGCAGGCTGACGGGTTTATAAGTTTAATTCCCAGATTTATATTTTTAAAAATTTTTTCCAAGTAAGTCAGTTTGATTATATTTGTTTCCATTTAAAATTATTTGTTTACTTTCATATTGAATTATTTGCACTTGTTCATCAGAAGAAATATCCATACCGGTACATAATATTGTTGCGTATCTTAAAAAATATGCAAGAGTTTGTATGGTTTGTATTGTTTGATACCTTAAAAAGTTGTTATCCTCTGGTTGTAATTTTTGGTTTTGAGACGGAATATTCTTTCAAAAAACTATGTTGATTGGTCAACAATTATTTGCTGGCTGAGTATTTGATGGCACAAAACTGCCAAATAAAAATAACAGCTAATGGATTAAAACAATTTATTACATAAATGTAGACTATAATGTATAAATCCCATCAGTATTTAATAACAGGTAATAAAAATGTCAGCCAATAAACAAGTAAATATACTCTAGAACTAGAAATCGGATGTTTGGTGTCGTTCTTAAATGCACTTAAACATAGAGATGGGGAGGTTGGAGTCGTGAAGATATGGCAGGTTCTTCGCTGGTATCAGCTTCGTTCAAATTCTTCAATGTAAAATTTCTTTCTTTTACTCAATTGTTCAATTCCTATTTGGCATATATAAAGTGCCAAACATATAAAACACTAATGGCGTTCTTCAACAGAAGAAGGTTTCAATTAAATTCTATTAAATTTAATAATAAACATTTTAAATTTTTTCAATCTATTTAATTTCGGCCGTTTTCAAGATTTATTTTTCAATCCTAAATTGAATTGAATACTCCTATGTCTCCTGAGTCTGTTTGATTAGCGGCTGCTGATGACATTTTAAATGTGCATTTTTTGAAGGTCATTTTTATTGTTTTTAGTTTTATGGTTTTAATTTCATGCTCTAAAATTTAATTTACTACAAGAAAGTAAGTGAGGCGCGAAACCTGCCGAACAAAATGAATATTTCTGTTTGGGTTTGTTTAGATTGAGATGCTTGAAAAGTAGTAAAATTATTTCGAACATCCACGTACCACAAATTTTAAAAAAATTTTAAGTAAAAATTTCTCAATATATTTTTTACCTCTGAGTAGTCGTCTCAGTCTTTTTCACTAAAAGTTATAAAAGTTGTCGCCGTGGAGATCATAAATCATCTCCATGTCAGAAGTTTGATGTCAAAAACATGAAGTTATTTTTTTAATATTTGCTTTTAAATTTTTTGAAATTGAAAAAATTTGTTTAAAAAAGGGAAGCTGAACATATTGAATGAAAATTTCATATAATTTGACAAAAAAGCCCAGCTAAGCAAATTATATTATTAGAGAATCAAATATTTTTATAAATGGTGTATCGGAACCTCGAGTCCATTTTTCAATTAAAAAAATGGACCAAATATCTGTAACTTTCATTCTTTACTAAATCACTTGAACTTACAATACTCAAACTTATAGAGATTAAAAATAAAAAATAAATTTTTTGAAGGAAATATTTCTCAAAAGGATGTACAACACAAAAAGTGAAAAATAATATTCATATCTACGTTTGTGAAAGAGTGCATTCATCGAATATTAGGAGTTGAACGCACGTGAAAAACTTTTTAATTACATAATACAGGCCAATATGATTTTATGAAGCGTGTTTCAAAAAAAAACAATCACAATTCTCAAATAAATTTCAATATAACATAGTCATAAATTGAACTGATGTTGATAATTATTTGATGATACCATTCTTATATGGTTCTCAATAGTACAAATCATTTTAATTTGAATTTATTTCTCAACGCGCTGTTTAAATATAGTTAAAAAAATAGTTAAAATTGTTGGTTACGTACGTGCAACGCATATATAAGCATATATGTGTAGTTACATTGTATGTGTGTTTTCAACTTTTGAATATGAATATTTATTTTGAACGATCAAACAATCAATTGTTACGTATTGTTACGAGTTTACCGATGGATTCAATAAAATACTTCCAAACTAATCAGTCCAATGACTGAAACGATTGATTGTTTCATTCGCTGTCGAGAGACATGGATGGAATCCTGCCTAGCAACCAGTAAGTCACCATTGCTCCCTTACCCTGCAGTATTTTTAAGACAAGTATTCGGAATTAAATATAGTAAAACAAATTTACTGATTAGACTGGCCAAGTATTGTCTAAGCCTTGCGCCTACCAGCTCAGGTAATACTCATTACACCTTCATGATGCAACACGTGCTGGTATTAGTTGACGTTGCGGTGTGAATAATTTCAAGTACACCTACCTCTTGCTGCAGTTTCCTTAATTAAATATCTCACATAGTTCGTAACATTTTTTGATTGATGAGCACTTGAAATAAAATTAATTTTAAATTTTACAAAATATGATGCACCATGTTAATATCTAAAACATTAAAGCTGATGTTTAAAGCAATAGAATGATGTTTAAAACATTTAGGTGACAATTAAAACATTGCGAATGGATGCTTAAAACTGTACATACCTTCACATTGATCTCGCCTCTGAGCTTGGTTTCAAATCCTCCAATTTTTTGCAGGGCGCTGTCTGTGGCCTGACTGATATGGATGCGATGGGCTGAAATTTTTTTTATTAATTATAATTATATGCTTGCAATGCATCTGTAGATTCTTGCGACATTCAATAATGAAGTTTAATGGAGCAGTTCATTCGTGACCATGTCGTGTGGAGTTCATTATAAATTTTAACTTCAATAAGTTAATTATAGAACAATATGATATTATTTGTGAAATTGTTGAGACATATAAAGTTGACAAACGAAGTCCGTTGGACTGCATTCTCGAGGCCGTGTTGACAGTGTCGCCGAACAAGCAGTAGCGTGGCATCTTGTTGCCCACAATGCCGCCAACCACGGGACCTGCAGACATCATTCCATACACCATAGTCAGTCACAATAAGTTTCAAATTAAATTTTGACCATTTTTTTCAAATGTTTACAATACCACGCTAAACAAAAACTTTGGAAAAAATTTTTTTCTTAGCATGGAAAATATTTTGCTTCACGTTTAAAACAATTATAATGTGGTTTTTTTTTAAATCTTCTGTATAAAAGTTTCGCGTTGAATTCCAAAATTGGGCTTTTTTGAGTAACACTGTAACTTCAAGAGCCATACAAATCGGCGATAATGTTTGAACAAATTAATATAATGTTTGAACCGCTTTCTAGTCACAATTTCATGTAGTTTATAAATATTTTTGTCTGAAATACGGCTGCAAACAAATTTTTAAAATTAGTAGAACAATTTTCAGAACACAATTTAACAATAAAGTCTAAATGATCTAATTTCGATAAAATGATGGGCAACGAACCTGTGTGCACTCCAATGCGTAACTGGAGCTTGTGAGTTTGCATGTGGGGTATGACGAATTCATCACAGGCCTGTATAAGGTCGATTGACAACCTGGATATTTCAGCACAATGCCTGTCTCCATTGCGGCTGGGAATGCCACTGGACACCATGTACACGCATCCTATCGTTTCAACCTGACGAAACAAATCTCAACCAGCTGTAAATTTTGTATCTACATTTATATTTATTTATTTTATTACCTTATACACGTCGTATTTCACTATTTGACTATCGATGAAATTATAGACATCGTTTAGAAAGCGCACAATATCAATAGGCGCACTATTTATAGAGATTTCAGTGAAGTCGGCAATGTCACTGAAGAAGACTGTCACACATTGAAACTGTTCAGCACAGATCTGCTCTCCTTTCTGCAAACGATAGGCCATTGATTTTGGTAACATTTCGTGAAGGAGTTTTTCCGTTTTTCGTTTTTCTTTTCGGATTTCCAAACTTTTGATCTCGGTCATTCTAACGTAGCTTCGCAAACTGTTAGCGGTATATAAAGAGCTGAAATAACTTAAAGGTAGGGTTAAAAATACTATTACAAAGAGAACGACAGCGTGCAATGCAATGAGCCACTTGGTTTTGATGAGTTTGTATCCAACATATGTCAACGTTTGTTGTCTCAGCGACTCAAGAAGCAGATCAATAATCTGAATGTTGTACTGACTTTTGGAAACCCAGTTTAGTCCTTTAAGAACATTTGTTTCGTTCAAAAATTTGTTATTTGATATCTCATCTTTCATCTCTTTTAACGATTGCCAAAATTTTGTCAAGTGCGCCTGTTTATAGTCCCAAACTGATTTTATAACTTTATTTATGGGAAGCAGATTTACCAACTCCTGGTTAATAATTTCATTGTTTTCAATAAACATTATCCATTCTAAGTCATCCAGATATCCATTAAAATAATACAGCATGCCCAGAACTTCAGTCTGACCACAGTGAGTCATGATGTTGAAGAGTATGTTACCGACAGTTGAAAAAGAAAATATGTGATCATTTGTTTTTAGAAATAAATAATTTGTTGTTGCTTCACCAATTTCAAAAATGAGTTCACCGTAAGAATCAATAGCTGAGGTTGTTCTGCTGTTTTTCAGATCTATTTGCGCCAATCTATGCTTGCTTAACTCATAAAGCAAGTCATTTTTGCTAGCTATGTATTGCAAGTTGTTTGGATTTAGCATAAATTCATTACGAGAGCCCAAACTCTGATTAGTCGTCTCGTAGATTTCTTGGAGAGATTTGTACGAGTTTTGAGATGAACTTCTCGACATCAGTTCAACAACCTGTGTCAACTCAGCTTGCAGTGCAACGATGGCGACTCGCGAGTTATCCAGTGGCTCGTAAATTGTTAAATAATTTGAAAGACTTCGAAGTTCGTTAATTTTTGCGTTTAATTCAATAATAGAATAAACAACAAGAATCAAACTCGGTAGGACAGTTAGACCGGAGGAGCAGAGCAGCTGTTTAATGTATCCATAATTTGAAGAAGGATCTATGTAGCATTCGAAAAAATTTCTTGTTCTAAACTTATTCAATGCCTCGTTTTGATTGAATTTTTTTTTAATTTTACGCCAGTTTAACATTTTTTAGTAATATAATTAGTTTATTTTAGGTAAACCCGAAATAAGTAAGTTTATTTTTTAATTTTATTGTGGCGACGTTGTGCAAGTTTGAATTGCTTATAAGCTCCAATCTGGTACGGAAGATTAACATTAATTACTCTCGCCACACTCAAATTTTAATTAACGCACCTGCAAGATTCCTTTTTATGTGGGTAGTTGAAATGTATGCGCTGTGCTGTGCTGTATATTCTGCGTCTCTCTTCCTCTGTGTTCAGTAACTATGCGACAGTCATTTTTTATTGAAATAACTGGAGGATATTTACTTTTTTTAAACCTTCCCAATGTTCGTGTTTCAAAGTTTTTATTTTATTTACATGTCGAAGAAGTTTTATTTCCCAATATTCGTGTTTCAAAGTTTTTATTTTATTTACATGTCGAAGAAGTTTTATTTCAACAACCAAAAATATTACAAAATTATTGTTGAAATTTGAGAGAAAGAGATAGAGAGAAAGAGAGGGCGAGAGGGAGGGAGAGAGAGGGAGATTAATGACAAAAATTCATACAAATATCAAACTCTATAGAGTAGACGACGTACCTAGTTGAAGTATCGGACCACTATACATTCAAATAAATATTATATGAAGTTAATATACAATTAAAAAAACGGAGAGTACATGTAAATAAGCGGATGAAAATATTTCATGGTGTGTTTAAAAGAACGATGGAAACGCCGTTGAAAAAATGAACTAAACAACACCTAACAAAATTAAAAACGAATTTAAACTATTTTAAAACATAAACATTGTGTTTCTTTTTCAATAAATGTGCAATTAACGTGACGATGACGAGAAAGAACCGGCTCTACAGACGGCAGACAAAATTAAAACTTTAGCGACGCGTGTCGAATGCGACTAAACAAAATTTAAACTACAAAGTTGGTTGGCGGATGGTGATAGATGATAAGAATTTTTTATGATTTAAATTGACGATAGTCGTAAATGAATCAACTGATAATAAAATATTGATACAAATGAATATGCAAGTCATGTGGGAGGGTATTGTGGGGTTATCTCAAAATATGACTTCGTAAAGAGTGGCCTTCTTGTCTCCAGAACCTGTGACGATGTACTTGTCATCCATCGATATGTCACAACATAGTACTGATGAGGATTCTTTCGACTGTTTTTCAAAAATATGTTTGAACATAAAAAATTATTGAAAAAATATCGAAATTATAAAAATCTTCATGAAAGGTTTTTAAAAGTCGCATAATTTCTCAACTAAACAATAAATCAAAATAAAACTAGAAAAGAACGATAAAACCAAAAAAAAAGAATTAATATAGCAGCATTTTTTTTACACATCTGCGAAACAGTCCCGACCTGAAAAATACTTGCACCGTACGGAGTCCTCCAGGCATTCAACAAATTGTCCTTCCCAGTGCTGGCAAACCACTTCCCACAATAAGCAAACTTCAGTGAGAGGACACAACTTTCGTGCAGATGGAGTTGGTACTTCTCTGGTTTCGTGTGGTGTAGGACCTCCACGTTACTGCTCTCCATTCTGTGAACGTTGTTCGATGTCATTATATGACACAGTAAACAAATTGCTGGAGGTTATAAACGAATTTGAAGCTTATGAGCTGAATTTTTAGTTAGAAAGCTTAATATAACAATATTGAAAATAGCTAAAATATAAATGGAGACAATTCAAAATTCATCGAGACCAACCCAACAGCCAGCCAATCGCCAGTGGGACAATATCCAAGAGAAAATATTTGAGAAGCAAAATCGTGTTGTTGGAGTTGTCGGCCCTCCCTCAAGTCCCAGGATCTCATGGAATTGTCTAGTCCGCCCGTCCACAACTTGTTGCCATCAGGCGAGATGTCGATGCAACTGGCTCCGTCCGTGTGGCCCTGGAATTGTCTGTGCGGTCGTCATCATTTTGTGTTTTATATTTACGTACATCTACAACTTGTCATGAAAATAATAATTTTTATAACAATTGATGAATCAAAACAATTATTCAACCAGTTAACCTAATGAGCTTTTGATTGTGTAAATCCCAAACGGCAATGTTTCCATCGCTGCAACAGCTGAAACAAATCTTTCCTTCGGGACTGAGCGCCAGTGCGTAACAGGCAGGGGCGGTTGATGTCAACTCAGCTTTTATGCGCGGACTCGCCTGGTTCAACGCGGGAAAATAAATTTAAAAATTAAAAAAGAATGCAGTAAATGTTTTTATGGGTTGTTGTCTTCATTCAAAAAATATACCACGAACAAAACAAAAGAGTTGAGAATGTGCGTAAAATTGAACATAACTGATGAATGAAGGAATTAAGAAATGAAGAAATTGATGAATAATTCAATAATTAAGAGAATAAATTAGTGATTAAGAGAGCTAAAAACTAGTAAATAAATAAGGAAAAAAATTACACAAATGAAAAAATAAGCAAACGAATGAATGAATGAATAAATAAATGAATGAATGACAGACCGAAGCCAGGTCCCATATGGAAATAGTGCTTGCCTCACCGCCGACGACCAGCGTGCGACCGTCCTGAAGTAACTTCACAGAGCGAATGTAGTTGTCTCGTTGCTAGGCGGTAGGGTGGAAGTTGTTGGAAGATTTTTTTATAATTGTTCTAATAACACAAAAAAATAATATACTCTCGTGTGTAAAATAAAATTATACATTAAAACTCAATCATTCATGTTAAAAACTGCGATGATTGCCCGAAGCTCTCGATATATAAAATATCTAAAGTTCAAAAAAACTTAGCTTTTAATTCGTCAATAAATGTACAACTAAATTTTCGTTAGGCGTTTACATCTTAAATTAATGTTCAGCAGGCTTTGCTCTAAAAAGCTTCATATACCTAACCATTCCAAAATTTTGCTTTTTATAAAAAGAATGAATTTCTGATCTATTATCAAAATTGAGGTTTGTCTACTGCTGATTCAAACGATTTATAAAGCCAACAGTTTTTTCATTTGATGATGAAAATTTCATTAAACTTTTTGAACGTATGGAACAAATTTGAAATAATTTAATTTTAACTTTGGCGCAAGTTCTGTACAAAACTTTATAAGACAACAACATTAGCTTTGCAGTTTCGTATAACAAAGGTACTTACTTATGCCTGAGGTTATACCGTTACAATTCAATTTCCCTTCCGGTGGTTCTCGTGCAAAATTTGAATTAATTGCAAATACTCTATGTAAGGCCACGATCATTAAAAAAGTTAATTAACTAGAAATAATCTAGTATTAATCAACAATAGCAACTGCTATACTACTACTACTACTACTACTACTACTACTACTGCTACTACTACTACTATTACTACTACACTAAACTATAATAATGGGAACACTGCTTTTATTTTATCAAATATCACAAAATGAATATAAAGATAGATATAAAATAATGTTTAATATAATAAAGTATTTAAATTAATAGGCTGTTAGTCTAATTTGCTCATCACTCGACAAAAATGAGTACAAATAGAGGATTATAGTCAATAAAAATATTCCTATCGCAATATATTGAGTAAGATGATGATAACACAGAGTTTATTAAATTGTTTCTAAAATCGTTCGACCAAATTAAGTTAACCAGCGATAAATTAAAAGTATTGTAAAAACCCATTGTAGAAATTTCAAATGTTTTAATTAAAAGTTTAAAATTATTGTATTCACTCTTTAAATTATGTTGAAGGGCTTGAGAGTACTTTTCAATTTTGTATTCTTTAGATTTTTTTAAATTTGTTTCGTGGCATATCGTTAGTTCTAAAATCTCGATCGTGTCGTCGCGGACCAGTGCTATATCAGGGCGCAGAGATTTAAACAGCGTTGATACTGGACGAAAATCTTCACACTCCAGATCGGCAAACAACGAGACTTCCAAACTTGCGCATTTTTTAATATTTTCTAAAACTATTGAGAGAACTTTGTTGTGACGATTTGAATATCTTTTCAAAGCTGCAACGGAGCTAAAGTTGGACAAAACATGCTTGTTTGTTTGATAAGCGTCACATAGTGGACATTGTGGTTTAGACGTTTTGCCCCATCTTGCTAGGTTGGAGTTTGTTGGAAGTTGTTGAATGATACTTTTCCTAATAAACTTGTAAATAACCTCTGACTGTGTGGCCGTAGACCTTGACCAGCGAACTATTTGATCTGATTTGATGTTTTCCCTCACTGTCTTCAACCCTATTTCTTGGGAGCTTAGTGATGATAAATGGTCGAACACCTTTTCTTGCTGTTTGAGCTTCAAATCATGGAGAGTGGGATTTATATCTTTGGTGACTGGGAGCAAGTTGTCTATTTTTGTGTAGTCATTAAATGACTCGCTCCACAGACTTTTCATTTCTTCGTTACCGTTAGATTTAAGGTAGTTGCGAAGCTTCACTCTCAATGATTCAGCATAATGTTTCAGGAATCTGATGTTCAGACCTCCCAATTTTACAGCAGTGAAAGAATCTCAGATAGACAGCTGCTTATCGGTAAAGCCAGCCAAGTTCTAACGGCATTGTTAATCAATGGATCCAACTTGCTGGCAATCCATGACAGTGATATATCGTAAACTGCCTTCGAACATCGATATATCGATGTTCGAAGGCTACTTGAGCTGGGACAAAACGACGTAAAATTTGAAGTTTCCACTGGGCTGTGGTGTCCAGACTTGAAATCGTTGACAACATGCCTTGTAATTTGTTGAGCAGCAAATCTTTAGCTTTGGAATTGTTGCATTCGAAATCGTATAATTTACCTAGATATTCGAAATGGTCACCAATGCGCATCTGCGGTACAGGGGTGTCATCAATTGTCAACCTCGGCAGGAATTGTTCGTAGTAACCATTTTTCTTCCTCATGCCGAACGTGCAGCGTTTATCTATCCTCATTTTCATCCCGGTAGCTTTGCACCAAGCTTTGTTTAAGTCAATTAATTTTTGGGCACCTTCTGTGCTGTTGGCGATGATTGCTAAGTCGTCAGCAAATTGGAACCATGCCCTTGATTTTAAATAAGCTGAAGGGCCCCAAATGTAACCACATTGCTGGTATTCTCTGCCTTCTAACAATTTCATGAGTGGATTAAAACAAAGGTTGAACAGCAACGGTGACGCAGGATCACCTTGTAGTACACTACGCTTGACCGGGATCGGAGGAGTTAGCTTTTCGCACCCAGAGACCGATATCGAATAATCTGTGTATATGAATTTTATTAAATTGGTTATCGCTGGTGGTATATGATGGTAATTCAGAGAAGCTGAAATAAGGTCATGACTGACTTCGCCAAAAGCGTTGCGAAGATCCAAAAGTGAGACGATGACTGTTCTTTGGTGCCTCTTTGCATCTTTGAGCATATGAGTTAATAATTGAGTATGCTCTGCCAAACCATCTACTTTTGGATAGAAACCTTTCTGGATATTTTTATTAATGTAATTGTTGGATTCTAAAAATTTGTATATTCTGTTGTTGATGAAAAATTATTGGTCTGAAGTTGGCAGGGTCATTGGCGTCACCTTTTTTGTGAATTAAAATTGAGAACCCTTTTTTCCAACTGGATGGAATCGTTGATGATGACCAACATTTGTTTAGAAGTTGATGAAGGATTGTACCTAGAATCGGACATTTTTTGAAGGGTATCGTTGAAATCTGGTCAAGAGGGCATGGAGATGCTTTAGATTTGCATTTGCGAATAATTGATGAAATTTCTGCATATGATGGTGGATTTATATTAAATGGTATCGCAGGTTTTTGAAGATTTTGTATCCAATTTGGAAGGTTGAATTTATTGTTTGGAGAATCACTTAAAATTGAATGGAAATATTTCTTGCATTCGTTAGAATTAAATTGAGGTGACAAACTTGTTGAATAGCGATTTGCATGTTTTCCAAAACCGTTGTTTTAGTTGCGTTGAGATGTCATGCGTTTTTTCATTAGGTGCCGATTTTTTTGACTTTAATTTAAATCGAATAGCTTAACTTTTTTCGCTAATTTGTTTGTCGAAGTTATTGTTGTTGTGGCCTAAGAACTTGAGTTGTTTTAACTCTTTTTTTAAAATTTTAACTGATTTATTCGAATTATTTCCTTTCATGGTGGATGGGGATTCAATTATACCATAATTTGTGGCGAAATAATTGTAGATAAAATTTTGAAATTTGATCGTGTCGTCGTTCAAGTTGCCAAAATCTGTGAAATCGCTTCGATGGATTCAAAAGTAGTCGTTGGCTTCGGTCCATTCTGCCTCTGTTCTTGGCAATTTGACTCCCGGAAGCAATGATTCAGATGTATCGACATCAGTTGATTCTGTTGACGTAGACGACGGATCAGTGTCGGATGCTGAAGCGGAGGTTGGCAGCCGTGGCGAAGAGGGTGAACTGGAGCAGTCATTTTCATGGTTTGATTTTTTATTTGTAACTCTCAGTGTTTTGAACATTTTGCATGAACGTTGATGCATTATAAGACCTCTTCGGCCTTTGCAATATTTCCCGCAACAACATAACGATAAATTATCTACATTATTTGAATTAATATTACAGAAATTAGAGTTAATATTGTTAGAGCTATTGTTTACGTTTAAGTTTGGAGATACAGATGCGGTAATAACAGTAGAAATATTAACATTTGAGTTTGTATTTAATTTTGTACAGCGCCAGGAATGTCTACCAATTGATACAAATGATTTATTACAGTGAATACATATAGTAGCCATATTTAAATTTATGAACCAGATATTTAAAAACCCGATATTTTTTCGATAAATTAAACTATTAAAACCGAAATAAAACCAATTTAAATTAAAACTACAACATTCTAGAAATTTTTCCGAATAGAATGAACCTATTTTTAAAAACCAATTACGACAATAAAAACATAAACTATGCATAAAAACAGTGAATTGCACCAATCGGCCAACTCTCTTGTAATATACCCGCATAATCGTAATAATAATAATAAAAATGAAAATAATAAAAATAATAATAATAATAATAATAACAGCAATGGCAATATTTAAAAACAGTAGACATAAATCATCATAATAAAGGAAATAGCGCAAAAAAATAAAAACGATTCATATAAAAGAATAAAATAAATATTTATGTGCGAAATGAAAATAGCGAGGAATAAAATAAAAAGGGAATGGATAATATGGAGTAAGAAGAAATGCAATTAACCAGACAGTCTAATGTAGATATGGGAGTTTTGTTGTTGGTCGGGTGATTGATATCCCAGACTTTGACGCAACCCTGAGTTTATGTTTAAATGCAATTTATATGCCTCTATTTCTCCATTTATGTACGTTTATTTGTGCTTTCTTGTATGTTTGCATGGCTATATGTGTGGGATTATTAATACAATGATATGTATGTATGTATGTATGTATGTATGTATGTATGTATGTATGTATGTATGTATGTATGTATGTATGTATGTATGTATGTATGTATGTATGTATGTATGTATGTATGTATGTATGTATGTATGTATGTATGTATGTATGTATGTATGTATGTATGTATGTATGTATGTATGTATGTATGTATGTATGTATGTATGTATGTATGTATGTATGTATGTATGTATGTATGTATGTATGTATGTATGTATGTATGTATGTATGTATGTATGTATGTATGTATGTATGTATGTATGTATATGTATGTTTTGAAAGTTAAATTTTGATGATATTCAGCCGCAGAGCCCACCTTGCCGCCAGTGTAGATCTGCCTACATGGATTGCTGACAGTAACAGCGCAGACGACGTCGCCGTGGTTCAGCGTGTTCACCTGCCTGGCATGCCTCGGAATGCCCGGACCCACCAAGGCGTCTGGCGGGAAAGGAACTGGCTGCATCTGTCCGTCTGCACTCACGTGGAATGAGTAGGCTCTGTGGTGGGGTGGTTGTTGGTGGTAGTGAGTTGTTGTTGGTGGTGGGTTGTTGTTGGTGGTGGGTTGTTGTTAGTGGTGGGTTGTTGTTGGTGGTGATAGTAGATTGTTGTTGTTTGTAGTGGTGGTTGGTTGTTGTTGGTGAGTTGTTTTTGGTGGTGTGTTGTTCTTAGTGGTGATAGTGGGTTGTTGTTGTTAGTGGTGATAGTGGATTGTTGTTCTTAGTGGTGGTGGTTGGTTGTTGTTGTTGGTGAGTTGTTGTTGGCGGTGGTGGGTTGTGTAATGGGTGATGGTGTTGTTTTCGATGGTGGTGTTGATGAGGATGATGTTAATGAAGAGGAAGAATATGATGAAGAGGATAATGTTAATTATAATGATGATGATGTTTATTACAATGATGAAGATGCTTAAGTAATGATAAGTGTGATTGATTGATCGATTGATCGATCGATCGATCGATCGATCGATCGAATGA